>NC_091471.1:369646043-369993543 GCF_036971445.1 Narcine bancroftii
TTTCTATTGCCTTTATATGACATTAGAAGTCCAAAAATCTGGATGCCATAAATCCGGGCCACCTGAGATCCTGACTTTTCAAAAACTCTCAAACTTTTAAAATTTAGCAGGCTTTTGAGTGTGTGCATAAGTGCCACAGATGTACAGCGGCAACAACCATGCTTGTTGACTTTATTTTATTAACTGCTCATTTTGATAAATAAAGTGTGCTGTATTTTCTAATGAATAAACTATCAAAATTTACCTGTTCATCTCTTTATTCCTCCTGAAATTTGAATTTCAAAAGTACTGCCAGAGAAATCAGAAATCTGAACTGGCCCAATTTCCGAGCAGTCCGATTTTAAGACCTGGTGTATCAATTGTTTAATAGTATAGAAACAAAAATGGTAAAGTCTAAAATACCTCTGTTTCTTGATCTCAAATCCAAATAAGCTTGTAAAAGTAATTATTCATGACTGAGTCTGCTTAGGCTTCCTGGAACATTAAAATTTAATAAGGATTACACACTTTTATATTAAGGATAGCTGATGATACTTTTAAGATGTAATTTGTGGCAAAAAAAAACTTGCAGCCATTAAAATTAGTACCGTTCAATTTTTAAGTATGAAAACTGAACAGAGGTTACAGCAACTTTAAAGCAGAGAATATCTGAGGCAGTTTGAAAGCTTAAAAACACTTCAATAAATGAAGTAGGCAGCATTGTTGCAAAAGAATTGTTTCCAAAATGATAAAATTAAAATTTGCAATGGTATTTTGGGAGAAAAATTAGCATTCCATCACAGAGCTCAGCAGTATTGTACCCATATTGTACTATCAGTACTTTTATACTTGTTTGTTTGCTGGAGCACTTTTATTCGCACTTGTTTGTAAATAGCCCTGTTCTTTGTATTTCTGGTTAAATGCTAATTGCATTTCTTTGGTTTTATATTTGGACTTGGCATAATTACAATGAAGTTGAATCTAATTCATGTTTGCATATTCATTGGGATCTGACCCACAATAATTAAAGCAAAATATTAAGGATTGGTGAGTCACTTTTAAAAATAACTATGGAGTTATGTTAGCAGCCTTTGTAGACATTTTCATATTTTGGAACAGGCAGATGTTTATAGCCAAACCTGCTTAGATAGAATTTGAACAGGTGAAAGGGATCTGTAGGAATATTAATGGTTTGGCTTTTTTCTTCCACTGCAGTGTGGCGATGGAAATGGTATTTTTGCTATGTTCTAATTTTGTCTGCCTGGAGTAACAGAACCCTGGTTCTTCACTGAATAACCATTATGTCACAATGCAGCTGTGTTATCTCCCTTAGGAGCATTTTCTTTCAGGTTGATGATTTTAGATGGGATTGTTTCAGATTCTACAATTTATTTTTGTTGCAGTGTTATTCAGAAATTGCTGTTGCTTTATTAAAGTTTAGTGCACAGTCTGCTATTTATGTTAAATTTCTGGATTTGCATTGAAATGCTTGCCTGTTTTTCTTTTGTGGGTTACTGTTTAAATAGGTTGACAGATTCTGTTCAGTAATGGGTAAAGAATGTAAGCCAATATCCATATATTGAGATACACAAATCAGCATGTACAATCAACAAAATATTGGTGTCCATTGCTATATATTAAGTCTACTATCTAAGCAATATTTTGTTGATTGTACATGCTGATGTGTATATGGATCTTAGCTTAATGTCATTTACTGGGGCTGAAAGATGTTCAGGAAAATGGATGAGATTCCAGTTGCGAATCCACTGTTTGCGTGCATGATGTCCACATTTATCACAAGAGTCACATGCTTCAAGTACTGAATAAGCTATGTGGTATTTTGAGAGGAATGAAGTTGTGACTACCCCTTTTGTCCATTCATATATAACTTACTTTACCTCTTCCTTTTTTGTGGTTTTTTTTCATATTGATGCAAGACCAGTGTATTCAATGGTAAGTGGAATTTAGAGAAATTTGTTTCTGGCTGTTTACCACAAGAATGCTTCATTTTTTTCAAGAATAATAAGATTATTTGCACTTTGTTTTGGAAATCAAGCTGTGACCAAATTACATTTTTTTTTTGAATGAACAATGGAAGAGGAAAGGATTGTGTTTCCAGTATGGAATTGTATCTGAAGTTAGATTATTGTTGGGATACATATCAGTGATTCAGAAGTCTCCTCTGAGAGCTGTGTCAGAGTGTGGGAAGTATAGAAGTTCAAGTTCATTATCCATTGTACAAGTACAACCTGATGATAAAGGGTTCTCTGGCTTTCCTTTCCTGAAGTCAACAATCAGCTTCTTCGTTTTGGTGATAGTGAGTGCAAGGTTGTTGTTGGTGCACCATTCAGCCAAGTTTTCAGTCTCCATCCTGTATGCTGATTCATCTCCTTCCTTTATATAACCCACTACCGTGGCATGGTTGGCAAATTTGTAGGTGGTCTTATTGTTGTTCTGAGCTACACAGTCGTAGGTGTAAAGTAAGTAGAGGCAGGGGGCTGAGAACACAGCCCTGTGGTGCTCCAGACACAATGGAGAATATGGAGAAATTCATACCAATCTTCTCTGATTGTGGTCTGGAGTTGACGAAGTCTTTGATCTAATTACACAGAGGGGTCTTAACTCCCATGTCTTGGAGTTTGCTGATTAGTTTTGAGGGGATGATGGTGTTAAATACCAAACTATACTCGATAAAGAGCATCCTGACGTATGCACCTTTACTGTGACTGGGCTTTGTGTAGAACCAGTTTGAATTTTATAGATCTCAATGGTAATGAGAGCACAAAAGGTGGAAATAGACATTCCTAATTTCAGTGTCACGGAAGATGAAAGAATGCAGAATTTGATCGTACAGGGTTTGGAAGTGGAATGTATGATTGTTTTTGAGGAAAAGATTCCGTGATCGTGGCTGGTCTTCGTTAAATCAGAGATGAGCTTGATTTGACAATATGTAATGAGCAACATTTTTTGATTGTTGTTGAAAAGACTATTGCTTCTGTTTATACATTTTGTTTTGCTGTGTCGCGCTGCTCTGACGGATGGAGAGTCCAATATAGCAAAGTATGCTGAACATCTGAAATTAATAAAACTGGAGGATATTGGCAAGATATTTGTAATAGTACATTTGATTTTTTTTAAAGTTTTTTTTCCCTATGCTGTTGCTAAACCTAAATAAGTAACTGAAAGTAATGTACCTCAGAAATAATATAACATCATTCACTTATGAATTTTGCCAAGTTAAAGTTAGTGATAGCATGTGGATGAAACGTATTCTATTATCTTGTGATTTGTTTGGCGATGAGCTTTGCTGAACGGCAATACGTAAAGAAAATACAATGTACGACTGAAGGGAAGATGTAACACTGGTTGGGAATTTAATTAGAAATGGTATAGTAGTGTTTGGGATTAATGCCTAAAATGAATACGATCTTAACTTTGAAAGTTAGTGTTAAAGTTTTCTGCACGAGGTACTTGTGAAAATTAAAAATTAAAATTAAATCTTGCCAACTAAATGGGTGGCCCTGGTTAATGCAACACGATTAAAGCACGAGTGACCCATGTTCAAATCTGTAAGGAGTTGTACGTTCTCCCTTTGCCCGCATGCATTTCCTCCCACCCTCCACAACAGGCGAGGTTTGCAGGTTAATTGGTGTATTTGGATAGCACAAGCTCGTGGACCAGAAGGGCCTGTTACAGTGCTGTACATCTAAATTTTTTAAAATGTAATAAGTGAATGGTGCTTGCTTTCTCTTTTCCTTATGAACTTGCTTCTTAAAAAGTGTGGATTAATGCTTGCTCTCTTTATATATGCATAATACAATTACCAGCTAACTTGGCATCATGGTGGATGGCGGTCATTGACTCCTGGTGAGTGCTGGATCAGCTAATTCACATAGATCCCAAGTTAAACCTGGAATCTTCTCCATTGTCTTTGGATCATATTTTAATGAAGATAAACTGAACATATTAAAAACAATATTGATAATGTTTCAACATTCATAGCAAAATTCTCTTAGAAGCAGTTTATTTTTTTAGTCAGAGTGTACTTTTAAAAATTCCCATTTGGATATTACAACTGCTTTAAATTGCTTCTTTAAAAACTCAGCCATTTTAAAAAAAATACCACTGACTGGCTGAAGACGTCCAGCAAAATCTAATTCACTTTACTAACTTATTAACACATTATTTGAGCTTAATATTTTATAATTTTCTCATCTGCATGTTTTGATCAGTAACCACATGATTGCATTGTCAGCTGATTTAAAACAATTGCATATTGTGTCAGCTATTTACACAACTAATTTGATTCTGCTGGGCAGTGGGATTGCTGAGTCAGCTTTAACCATCAGCTTTCGTAAGCTAAAAGGAAATATTCTAACTTCAACTCCTGTCATTTTTTAGTTCCAGTAACAGTGATTTCTAAACAGTATGTTAGTCATTTTAATTGTTTTTGCAACAAAATTGCTGAAGTTGGAGCCTCCTCAAAAGTTGACAACACTTGAACAAAAAAGAAGTTGTGTTAATTGTTGAACTGGAACAACAATGTTAAGGAACTTGCTGGAAACATGCTGAACTCATTATCTAGAAAACATTGTCGGATTTGTTTCTGAAGTTATGACTTACAAAATGAGAATTTCAGGTTGATGGTTACTGAACTTTTTGAGACCGTACTCTTTAGATGTATGTTTTGAGCCTCCTAACTGGATCTTGCAGTTATTTAACACCTCTTAGCTGTGTGTAACCCCAGAGTCTCAAAGTGGATTGATGAAGAAAAACAAGCATCTGAGGAGAAATTATAAATGTAGGTTTTGTTTGTGAAGTCCCTCTTCTATTGAATTAGTTTATTTTCTTGTTTAATTGGGAAGAATGAGAAAATAAGATGATTTGTTTCCCCAATAAAAACAGATTTCAGAATCCTCTAAAATTAAATCCCCTTTTTAGTGTTGTTTTCATTTGAGAGTTGTGTGCCCTAATGCTTTCTCATACACTTGCTCTAAACTAAATGTCAGAAATCATTCAGTCACCTTGTTTTTATTCATGCTGGTGTTTGTCTCATTGCATCTGATTCAAAACCACATTATGATGTCAAGGAAATGAGGTCAGGAAAGAGACAGCTGCCTTTTTCTAAGATTAATGCAAACAGAATATCCTGAGTGTTTTGAAATAGTTATATCTGCTGTTTCCATTTAAAGCTGTAGGGTAGGATGGATCTATTCAGGTGATTTCAGCTTAGATCCACTACCAAATTTCACTAGCATATTTAGAAAATATATTTTTAAATTTTTTTAATTGGTTAAACACATCTATTGGTGAGGTCTAAAAGGTAAACAGGTGGAAGCAAATTGGTTTCCTTGATGGGAAAATCAAGGTGGATAATATTGGCAACTGATTTTCTGGACTCACAAAGTTAATACAGTATCTTCAGAATTTCTCATCCAGTAACATAATCTGGATGCAATTATTCCTTTCCAAAAGTAAAAATGGCCAGAACTGTAGCAAAACTGACAGTAAGTAGTTCTTGTTATAATATGTACCTTAAATAGCAAACAGACCAATTAGGTCAAGTACCCCTTCTCCGAAAATCCAAAAAAACCAAATAAAATTTAGTGCTGACATGACGTCACAATGGAAGAAAAATTCAACTCCTAACCTGCCCACGTGGGACTTTGATAAACATTCAACTCCTAACCTGTCCACGTTTGGCTTTGATAAAAATTCAACTCCTAACCTGCCCACGTGGGGCTTTGATAAAAATTCAACTCCTAACCTGCCCATGTGGGGCTTTGATAAAAATTCAACTCCTAACCTGCCCACGTTTGGCTTTGATAAAAATTCAACTCCTAACCTGCCCACGTTTGGCTTTGATAAAAATTCAACTCCTAACCTGCCCATGTGGGGCTTTGATAAACATTCAACTCCTAACCTGCCCACGTGGGGCTTTGATAAACATTCAACTCCTAACCTGCCCACGTTTGGCTTTGATAAAAATTCAACTCCTAACCTGCCCATGTGGGGCTTTGATGCTCAGTTTATGCCAATTTAATTACAATAATAGTTTTTTTTTTAATGTGCTTATGGCCAGAAAGATGCCAAACAGAGCTGGGTCTGTCGGTGACTCCATTTCTCAGCATTGGGGTGTGGGGCTGTCCTGGGCAGGAGTGGGGATCGTAGCAGGGACGAGTGGTGGAGAGGTGTCAGGGACTGACAGCAGCGGGGAAGTGGTCTTTTTTAAGCAGAGATTTTTTTTTGGTAAGTAATAAACATTATTTCATGTGATTTTCCTTGTGGCATCGTGTCGGCGCTCTAAAATCCTGCCGTTGTTTGTTGTTTAACCTGCTGATCCAGGTATTCGACTGTGTTGCTGAGTTCCATTGTTCCAAAATTGGAACAAAAAAATCCCAAAACTTCTGATCCCAAGGGTTTTGGATGCGGAGTACTTGACCTGTAATAGCATGGATAATAAATGTTAACCCTTTTGTTTTTTGATGTTAGAAGAATAGAATTTTAAATTTCCAGGAGAAACTATTTGACGTTGTACTGTAATTTTAAACTTTAAATTTAAGATGTATTTTAGGAGAAACTTTCAGGTTTGTTTCAGACCTTCATATCTGGAAGAAGGAAGTCTTCCTATTTTGGTCTATGAGCCTTCCAAATGTTGTGAAGGGGTCTGCTGTAGGTTATAACTCACTTTTTTCATGTTATAAATCAGTTATACTGTGATTGGTGGGACTATCAAATGTGTTTTTGGTTACAAATTGAAAGCAGTATTTCAGGAAGAACGCGGCTAGTTAATCAGGGTCTGCAATACCTCAGATTGCTTTCTTGGGAGGAGTAAAATACAAAGAATGCAATTATATATTTATAATTTAAAAAAAAGATAACTTTAAACATGAAATATGAGCTCTGATGAAACATCATTGACATGGAAAAGAATACTACTCCATTTTTGTAATTAACGATTAATTTTTGTAGATCTTCATAAATCTCAATGAAGGAATTTTTAAAGGCAACATGAGCAAAAATATGAAAGTACACACCTTTGAATGTAGTCATTGAGAAATTTTCATGATGGAAATAGAATCTTTGGTATTATTAACAGAGAATCAAAGGACAAAGTGTTATTTTTAACTATTTTAAGCCAGGGTGAGTGTTGGGCCAATGGTATTTGTGATCTGCAGTGCACTCTTTAAAAGGGGAATAGTAGGGGAAATAGGAAAATGCAAAGTAGAAATGAATTGATTATTGAAAGGTAGATGTAATATGGAACTGATTCCCCCCACCAACACTTAGTTAATGTATTTGGGCAAAATTCTCTTCCTCAGATCTCCAAATCAGAGATCCCTTCTTACCCTGATCACTTGCTCTCTAGTTTTAGACATCTTTTTAAAACATTTTTTAAAATTTTTCACACTATGAACCATACTGGCCAAAATACACACAAACATTTCCCTCTTGAATATACACAGTGTCATTTTCTCCCCTTTTCCCCCTTCCCTCCCTCCTTCACCCCCCCCCCCCATCCCCACCCACTCAACGTTCAACATATATGATACATTAAACCCATTAAACAATGTCATCACACGATGAAAATAAACAAGAAATTTGTGTCATCTACTTTTACACACTGGGTCATTTCATTTCGTCGTCTTCTCCTGTCATTTTAGGGGGTGGGGGTCCGCGGTAGGACTTCTCTGTTGTGTTCCATGTACGATTCCCAAATTTGTTCAAATACTGTGATGTTACTTCTTAAATTATGTTCTTTTTTCTAATGGAATACATTTATTCATTTCTATGTACCATTGCTGTATTCTCAGGCTCTCTTCTAATTTCCAGGTTGACGTAATACATTTTTTTTGGGAAGATCTAAATCCGGTCGGTATTAAATAAAATCACAAAAAGCAACATCCCAAAAAATCCAGGGATCTTTCTTCTAAGTAATATAAGAAGTAAAGAACTTGGACTCAATTTGGATGGAGCACAAAGATTTTATGATAGCCTTAGCTGTAGTTTTAGACATCTTTACAAGTAGAATTTCCTGCTATCTACTGTTTTTATAATTTTGTACACATTCAATCAGTTGACCCTGCTCCAAAAAAACCATCCATTCTTGTCTTTTCTCATACCTGGAAATACTTAGTTTCAGGCTACATGTGTGTGAATCTCCTATACAGCCCTTCAGTGCAATACTGTCCTTCAATGCATAGTGACAAGAACCACATGCATTACTCCAGCTGCAGCCTAACCATTGTTTTATAAATTTGTACTGTAAGTCCCTCCAGTCTTGTTTTCTGACCTCCTGCTAATGAAAGCTAGTATGCCATAATCCTACCAAAGTTGAATTTTTCACCTGTTCCTCAATGCGACCCAAGGACATTGTATTTGTCCTCTCAAAATGCATCTTCTCACACTTGGTCCTGAGAATAGTCTCAGGATGATTTCAATCAGTTGATAAAATTGAAAACTGATGGTGATAAGTGTGAGGCATCTTTAACAACACATCTGTGATCGCATTTATGATACTTCCTACAGTCTTATCTAAATCATTAACAAACAAAAATGGTCCCAACACAGAATCCTGTGATACACCACTTCCAATCACAAAAATGATCCTTCAACATCACCCACTATTTCTTATTATTGTGTTGTGATAGTACAGATCTATCACCAATGTATATAGTGTATATAGTTACAGTATCTAGACTGTGCTTACAGCGATTGGCTGAGATCTTAGCCACGTCTACTCTCTGGGCCTTAAAGGGTTGTGTCCCTAGCCAGGTCGGATCATTCCGGACTGGTCGGCCACCTGTGAAGAGCTCCTGTCTTTTGCTAATAAAAGCCTTGGTTTGGATCAACAAGTCTTTGGCTCTTTCAACGAGCTCTACATGCGTCGTATTTACCTTGGATTCCATGGGCTATGCACTGCCCTCTAATATATTTTATGTTTGAAAAATTCAATCAAATTTTTCAGACAGGGTATCCTCCTAGCAAAGTCATGCTGACAAGCTTTGGTGTATCTCTACCTTCTAAATGTAAATTCAAATTTTAAATTTAGATATAAGCACAGTAACAGGCCATTTTGGCCTAAGAGTCCATGTAGTTTGATCCGTTCCTTAGAACTTTTTCAATATCTTTCCTCTGGCCGAAGAAGTGCCTTTGAATTCTCGTTGCTCCTCCTCCTATTGCCCTTGGGACTCTTCTTCTCCCTTTGAGTTTGCTGCCCACACTCTTGTCTTATTAGCTTTAGCTGGACGTGTCAGAGGTTCATTCACCATTTTCTGATTTCAAGATTTCTGAAGGTTTCCTGACTGCTTGCCTTTCTGCTTTCCTCTCCCTGGTGGTCACTTGTTCCCTTTTCTGACTGTTTTTCCTTAAGTTGTATTGAAAATAGATTAGATGATATCAGTAGTTAAAGTGAAAATGATTTCCCTCCCCCACCCCCCACCCCCCCACCACCACCAGGCAGCAATGTTACCGTAGAGGACTGCATGGTTAGCTGTTACAATGCCAGCGATTGGGATTCAAATCCAATGCTGTCTGTAAGAAGTTTGTACGTGCTCCCTGCGTCAGTTTCCTCCCTCTGTTCAAAAACCTACTGGGAATATAGCTGAATTGGGCCCTATGAGCTCGTGGGCCGAAGGGGCCTGTTACCATGCTGTGTCTACATTTAAAATTTACATTTAATTTATAAATTTTTAAATTTTCAATTTAAATTTGGTGGGGTGAATGTAGATTCTGTTGCACTGTGACAACCGGGGCACCTGAAATATGACATTCTTTGCAATACAGTATATACAAATCTTGGACATTGGCTTGATGTCTCTCTCTTTGGTTTTCCTGAATTGACTCTAAAAAGGTGTTATCCATGTAACTTTTAAACCCAATCCAGGATGTTCTGTTGTGCCTCCTGAAGCTTTTTTAAATTTTATTTTATTTTTCACACTATGAACCATATGGACCAAAATACACACAAACATTTCCCTCTTGAATATACACAGTGTCATTTTCTCCCCTTTTTCCCCCCTCCCTTCCCTCCCTCCTTCACCCCCCTCCCCACCCACTCAACGTTCAACCTATATGATACATTAAACAATGTCATCACACAATGAAAATAAACAAGAAATTTGTGTCTTCTACTTTTACATACTGGGTCAGTTCATTTTAGGCGGTGGAGATCGCGGTACGACTTCTATGTTGTGTTCCATATATGGTTCCCAAATTTGTTTGAATGATGAAACTTGGCATTCAAACTGGCAAAACTGGAAATACCTCCTGCACATGTAGTTATGCAATCATACAGCATAGAACATGCCTTTCCTGTTCCAATGTACACAATGTGGTTATTTCAACAACAAGGAGAGTCTTGGAATTCGCACTTGCCACAAACCGTACAACACACAGGACAGAGTTCACCTGCCATTCTTTTAATTTGGAAAGGGTCCCTTAATATGTAAACCACTCTCTGTTTCTACACTTGAATGATTTTTTAAAAAGTGAAAATATTCACCATTCACCTACCTGATTGCACCACTGTCCAACCAAAAAGGCCTGTAATGGGGTGCTGTAAACTGATTTATGCAAATTATTTGCAGGGAACTTGCGGATGTTTGAAATCCTTTCTTCAGTAAGAAGTATAATTTTGTATAATTTTTTTCAGGCTTACGAAAGGCGATTCCCAACATGTCCACTAATTCCAATGTTTGTTGGAAGCGACATTACCAGTGAGTACAAAAGTGAGGATGAGGGTGTTCATATTTTAGAAAGACGCTGCAAATTAGATGTGGATGCACCAAGACTACTAAAGAAGGTAAGAATAAGGCAATATGAGTATATTTGTTTATGTAAATTTTAATGACAATGGAGTAAGTTAAATCCGTAGTTAAAGTGATTATGATTTTGTTTTTCCCTAGGGCCATATTTGTTATGCCAAACTATCTGCTGTTTAAAAAAAAGAAACAATTTTATTATAAATGTCTATTTTAGCTTTAGTAACATTTCAAAGATGTAGCTCCCACTAGACCAGGGTCCCAACCTGGGGTACATACCCCCGGTGGTACATTTGCACTTTTCAGGGGGTACATTGGGTCTGAGAGAATAACCACTACTGTACAATACATGGTGTTGGAATCTGCAGTCAGATTGCACAATGTGTTTTTTTTAAAATCCTTAATTTTTAGGGGTACTCGGGAACCTATAAAAATGCCCAAGGGGTACAGAGAACAGAAGGGTTGGGACTAGACTGATAGTTGGGGCATGTGAAATATTGCAATATCTTTGGCTTGGCTTCGCGGACGAAGATTTATGGAGGGGGTAAAAAGTCCACGTCAGCTGCAGGCTCGTTTGTGGCTGACAAGTCCGATGTGGGACAGGCAGACACGATTGCAGCGGTTGCAAGGGAAAATTGGTTGGTTGGGGTTGGGTGTTGGGTTTTTCCTCCTTTGCCTTTTGTCAGTGAGGTGGGCTCTGCGGTCTTCTTCAAAGGAGGTTGCTGCCCGCCAAACTGTGAGGTGCCAAGATGCACGGTTTGAGGCGTTATCAGCCCACTGGCGGTGGTCAATGTGGCACGCACCAAGAGATTTCTTTAGGCAGTCCTTGTACCTTTTCTTTGGTGCACCTCTGTCACGGTGGCCAGTGGAGAGCTCGCCATATAACACGATCTTGGGAAGGCGATGGTCCTCCATTCTGGAGACGTGACCCATCCAGCGCAGCTGGATCTTCAGCAGCGTGGACTCGATGCTGTCGACCTCTGCCAACTCGAGTACTTCGACGTTAGGGGTGTAAGCGCTCCAATGGATGTTGAGGATGGAGCGGAGACAACGCTGGTGGAAGCGTTCTAGGAGTTGTAGGTGGTGCCGGTAGAGGACCCATGATTCGGAGCCGAACAGGAGTGTGGGTATGACAACGGCTCTGTATATGCTTATCTTTGTGAGGTTTTTCAGTTGGTTGTTTTTCCAGACTCTTTTGTGTAGTCTTCCAAAGGCGCCATTTGCCTTGGCGAGTCTGTTGTCTATCTCATTGTCTCATTGCAATATACTGTTATGAAATATTGCAATATACTGTTACGAGCCCAGAGGACCCCAAAACCCAGCAGCAATAGATATTCACCAAGACAAATGGTTACTTAAACAAAAGTTGCTTTTAACTATCTTTAAACATGAAAACCAGATCAAACTTTATCTTATCACTATTACCTTAACTAACCTAACTTAACCCCCTTCTAATTCTAAGAGCACGTGTATGTAATGGGTGTACAAGTTCAGAAAAGTTCTTTGATTCACAGTCCAATCTCATTTCTCATTCTTCAAGTTCACTGGTATCAAGCAATTCTTGTACTGTGCACAGAATTTAACATTGATGAATTTCACCAGGCTTTGGTGCTTGAAAGGTAAACGGTTACTGCTCAGGAAGGTTCTTGTCAGTTTTCAGAGAGAGGTTTTTTTGCTAATTGGACATTCACAACTGATTCCTTCCGATCAGCTACTTCAGTGTCTTGCTGATGAAACTTGCCCCCTCAGGGTTCTCAAGATAATAACCTCTTTCTTTCAGGTCACCACAGAATTCCTTTTTTTAAATTTGTATCTGTTTTTAAGTTTTTGTATGTAATCTACACTCAAAAAATTCCTGCCTCAATTTTTCTCCCCAAAACATTCCTATAATCTGTCACAGTACTCATTTATATACAACTCTTGGACTGCTGCTTTGGAGATACCACTTTCGGTATGTCTGTGGCAATTGCTTTCCTGGATAGGCTTTCTTCAGACTAGCCTGCTTCTGAGGTTGGGTACAAAAATCCTTTGGGGAATATGCACTTTGCTCATCTTTGAGTTCAAATGTTTGAAAGAAATGAGAGATCAAAAAGGCTTAGCATTGATATCTGATAAACAGGTTGGATGCTTGGTTGTGTGATGAGTAATATGACAATATATCATAAAGCTGTAAGTGAATGTGATGTAGCTAGGATGAATGCACCAGCTATAGCATAATAGGCAAAATTGATCCCTAACAGCTGTAGTGATCTGGCTTCAATCCTGACCTCCAATGCCAACTTTGTTGTTTGGATTTTTTTTTGATGGCATAGTCTTATCCCAATTTTCTTCAGTTTCCTTCCACATTTTAAAGATATACTGCTTGTAGGTTAATAGATTGTTCTACATAACTGATAATAAATAAGTGGTAGGAGAATTAGAATGAGATAATGAGAATGTGAGAAAGGATACATCACAGGGAAATGTGTGGGGAAATAGAATTAATGGAATTGCTTTGAAAGGCGGTGTAAACTTGATAGGCCAAATGGCCCCTCTCCTGGGATTGTAAGGAAATCTGAGGGGAAAAAATGTTTTAACTGCTCCTCTACGGAGAAACTTTTTAAAATCCCAACGTGCTTTTCTTTTTCTTCATTCTATCTTCTCTTGGTTAAAATTAATACAATTGCCATGAGTAGTTTCCAGATTTATCTTAAGATATTTTGAATATGGCTCAATTTTTTTCTCTTCTCACAATTGCTTTTACTTTCTGCAACTTTTATCAAGCAAATCATTAGCCTGTTCTTATCTATGTTGCATTACCACCTGCTGGTAACAAATAGTATTACAGTTTACAATCCAAATTAAAATAAACTGCTGGATGAACTTGGTGGGGAAAGGAACTGTTGATGTTTTGGTTCAAGATCCTGCTATCGGGACCCTTTAAAATCTAGTATTCTTTTAATTAACTAAGTTAAAATCTGATAATTCATTGCTTTTGAGATTTTAATACAGCACGGTTAGCGTAGCAATTAGTGCAATGCTGTTACAACACCAGTCGGCGGGCCTGATTAGAATAACCAATCTAATGTGTGTAGTCCAAATAATTTTCTTAAACAAATTCACAGGCAATAAAAAAAAAGACTTGTATGCCCAAGTTAAACTTGGTTTATAGTATAACAACTAACTGAGATCTAACCATCTGGAAATACCAGGCTATAACATTTTTTTTTAAAAGCTAGAGGAAGATGTAGCCTTTGCAATTGGTTGAAACTGCTTCCTCGATGAAAAAGGGTCTCAAAAGAGATAAGTAGGTAATAGTGATTTTTATGGGTAGAATTATGAGACAAATAGATCTAAGACAGTAGAGTGGGATTTTGAGCTGATTGTTGAATAGCATTCGTGATATAACGGAATGCATAAATACAGAAGTAAATTTTTTTTAAAACCTGTGGTTTTAATGAAGGGTTCCTATCTGTACCAGAGTCCGAGAACCAAGAAGCCAGATTTAGCTAATATCCTAAAGATGAGTAAACATTTATTTGAAGCTAATAATAAAATGATTGAGATGAATCACGTCAGTGCATCTATATTTGACACTGCAGACTTCAGTGCATCAATGTCCCAGAATAAATCACCATTGAGAAGTGGGATATGTCCAGTTAAGTATTTGCTGTGACAAAGTCATGGAAGGTAATGGTGTTACTTCGAAAAGCAAAGATGACGAAGAAAAAAGTGAAAACATTCAAAACTTTAAACTTGTATAAAAGTCTAGAGCCTGAGACAGGAAAAAGAACACCAAGAAATGTTTTAAAAAAATTACTTTTGGAACTATGATGAAAATGAACTTCATATCAAAAAGTAAAGTAGATGATTAGTAGCAATTTGGAAATGAATCACTGTCATATTATAAATGAAAATAGGAAAACTCTTGCATGTTGAATGGCTAAATTAGGTCAGTCTTTTCTGAAGATCATAACATCCTGGAGATCCAGATATAATGGAGAAGGACAGTGATGGTGAAAATATTTAGACAAAAGAGAAACAAACTTTCTGAACCAGATAGTTTCCCTCTTAACAGTTGATGAGAACACTACTAAAATCCTAAATGATTTTCCTCTTGAAAAACATTCCTCACTTTCCCATTTAACAAAAGAATTATCCAATATTTCTTGTTGCAAGATTACTAGACTCTTTAAGAGAAGAGTAATTAAACATTTTCATTTGAAATGGGCAGATCATGTTTGATTTTTTTAAAAACGATTGAATAGTGTAGTTGGGGGTTGATTGTCAATCACTTATTTATATGGAGTTCGAATAGGTATTTGCCCATGTTCCTAAATTAAAGCTCATGGAACTGAAGGCCATTTATTGATCTGGCTAGAAATTTAGTTGTCATGGATGTTGGGATTAACGGGCAGCAATAGGTACTGGGTCCTGATTAATTAGCACGGTCTCTTGCACAAGGGTCTCCGTGGTGCCGCAATTCCTCACTGCATTGAAAAATCACTTGGTTGATGGGACTGAAGCCACATTCACAAAAGCAATGACCCAAGGGTAGACAGAGGCCTTAAATTACAGCAGTACAAGGGGCGTCTAAAATTTAGATGCTCTCTCTTTCTGGAGTGGAGTGGAAAGCAGAAAATTGTAGAAATTTAGAATCTATTGCAGCTTAATTATGATTTATTTTTAAATATATTTTTTTATTTTTCATACTGTGAACCATACCAACCAAAATATGTACAAACGTATCTCATTAAATTTACACAGTGGTCTTTTCTCCCCTTTCCCCCCCACCCTTCCCTCTCTCCCCTCTACCCACCCCTCTCCAATACCCATAAATATTCAACATATACAATATAATAAAACCATAAAACAATATCTTCACACAAAAGAAAATAAATAAGAAAAATGTTTATTACACACTGAATCTAGTCATTTTGTCTTCTTATCTAGGGGATGGGGGTCGTAGGCAAGCTCTCTCTGATATGTTCCATGTATGGTTCCCAAATTTGTTTAAACATTGTGACTTTATTTTTTAAATTGTATGTTATTTTTTCCAATGGAATACATTTATTCATTTCCAAGTACCATTGCTGTATACTCATGCTCTCTTCCATTTTCCAAGTTGATACATTTTTTTTCCTATCGCTAAGGCTATCATAATGAATTTTTTTTGCACTTTATCCAATTTGAGGCCTAATTCTCTACTTCTTGTGTTACTTAAAAGAAAGATCTCTTTTTTTGGTATGTTATTTTTTGTAATTTTATTTAGTATCTGATTTAGTTCTTCCCAAAATGTGTTCACTTTCGTACATGCCCAAGTTGCATGTAATGTTGTTGCCATTTCCTTCTTACAGCGAAAGCATCTATCTGATAATGTTGAATCCCATTTTGTTTTATTTTTGAGGAGTAAAATATACCCT
The DNA here is from genome assembly GCF_036971445.1 of Narcine bancroftii. Taxonomy (NCBI): domain Eukaryota; kingdom Metazoa; phylum Chordata; class Chondrichthyes; order Torpediniformes; family Narcinidae; genus Narcine; species Narcine bancroftii. The sequence goes on from NC_091471.1 coordinate 369,662,188, forward strand.
GTGTAACCAATTATACTGTATCATGCGTAACCTTGTGTTTATTGTATTCTTTATAGTTCCAGAACATAACTTTTCCAAAACTTCATTTTTTATCTTTATGTTTAGATCCTTTTTCCACTTCTGCTTAGGTTTATAGTTTATTTAATTTTTCCTTCTCTTGCAGCATCTTGTACATGTTGGTTATAAATCTTTTAATTATCATTGTGTCTGTAATTACATATTCAAAGCTGCTTCCTTCAGGTAATTTCAAGCTGTTTCCCAATTTGTCCTTTAAATACACTTTCAATTGATATGCAAACATTGTACCATGAGTTATTCCATATTTGTACTTCAACTGTTCAAAGGTTAATAAATTATTTCCAAAAAAACAGTTTTCCATTCTTTTGACTCCTTTTCTCTCCCATTCTCTAAAGGAAAGGTTGCCTATTGTAAAAGGGATTAGCGGATTTTGCTTCAATAGTAATTTTGGTATTTGATCATTCATTTTTTTCATTTCTAAGTGGATCTTCTTCCATGTATTAAGTAAATGATGCAGTACTGGTGAGTTTTTATATTGCACCAGCTTTTCATCCCACTTATAAAGTATATGTTCCGATACCTTTTCCCCTATTTTATCTAGTTCTATCTTAGTCCAGTCTGGTTTTTCCCTTGTCTGGTTTCTTTTTGGCTTGGCTTCGCGGATGAAGATTTATGGAGGGGGTAAAAAGTCTACGTCAGCTGCAGGCTCGTTTGTGGCTGACAAGTCCGATGCGGGACAGGCAGACACGATTGCAGCGGTTGCAGGGGAAAATTGGTTGGTTGGGGTTGGGTGTTGGGTTTTTCCTCCTTTGCCTTTTGTCAGTGAGGTGGGCTCTGCGGTCTTCTTCAAAGGAGGTTGCTGCCCGCCAAACTGTGAGGCGCCAAGATGCACGGTTTGAGGCGTTATCAGCCCACTGGCGGTGGTCAATGTGGCAGGCACCAAGAGATTTCTTTAGGCAGTCCTTGTACCTTTTCTTTGGTGCACCTCTGTCACGGTGGCCAGTGGAAAGCTCACATATAACACGATCTTGGGAAGGCGATGGTCCTCCATTCTGGAGACGTGACCCATCCAGCGCAGCTGGATCTTCAGCAGCGTGGACTCGATGCTGTCGACCTCTGCCATCTCGAGTACTTCGACGTTAGGGATGTAAGCGCTCCAATGGATGTTGAGGATGGAGCGGAGACAACGCTAGTGGAAGCGTTCTAGGAGCCGTAGGTGGTGCCGGTAGAGGACCCATGATTCGGAGCCGAACAGGAGTGTGGGTATGACAACGGCTCTGTATACGCTTATCTTTGTGAGGTTTTTCAGTTGGTTGTTTTTCCAGACTCTTTTGTGTAGTCTTCCAAAGGCGCTATTTGCCTTGGCAAGTCTGTTGTCTATCTCATTGTCGATCCTTGCATCTGATGAAATGGTGCAGCCGAGATAGGTAAACTGGTTGACCGTTTTGAGTTTTGTGTGCCCGATGGAGATGTGGGGGGGCTGGTAATCATGGTGGGGAGCTGGCTGATGGAGGACCTCAGTTTTCTTCAGGCTGACTTCCAGGCCAAACATTTTGGCAGTTTCCGCAAAGCAGGACGTCAAGCGCTGAAGAGCTGGCTCTGAATGGGCAACTAAAGCGGCATCGTCTGCAAAGAGTAGTTCACGGACAAGTTTCTCTTTTGTCTTGGTGTGAGCTTGCAGGCGCCTCAGATTGAAGAGACTGCCATCCGTGCGGTACCGGATGTAAACAGCGTCTTCATTGTTGGGGTCTTTCATGGCTTGGTTCAGCATCATGCTGAAGAAGATTAAAAAGAGGGTTGGTGCCAGAACACAGCCTTGCTTCACGCCATTGTTAATGGAGAAGGGTTCAGAGAGCTCATTGCTGTATCTGACCCGACCTTGTTGGTTTTCGTGCAGTTGGATAATCATGTTGAGGAACTTTGGGGGACATCCGATGCGCTCTAGTATTTGCCAAAGCCCTTTCCTGCTCACGGTGTCGAAGGCTTTGGTGAGGTCAACAAAGGTGATGTAGAGTCCTTTGTTTTCCAAGAAAAGTGCAGAGAACAAAACAAAGGACTCTACATCACCTTTGTTGACCTCACCAAAGCCTTCGACACCGTGAGCAGGAAAGGGCTTTGGCAAATACTAGAGCGCATCGGATGTCCCCCAAAGTTCCTCAACATGATTGTCTGGTAAAAATCTGATAAATACCTCAATTGTGCAGCTCTATAATAATTTCTAAGATTTGGTAACTGTACACCACTTTGATTATACCTCTCTGCTAATTTATCTACCGCTACCTTTGGATTCCTTCCTTTCCACAAGATTGGCCGTCTTATATCTTGCATACATCTCTTTTCCACCTCTTTGCCACCTCCATCCCCCTTTTCCCCATTTTCATCTCTTAGTTTTCTCTTATTACACTTAATATATGACAACACATTTAAGACATAAAGTACCCCTGAAGTTCCCACATTCACTAATACCTTAACCCCAAAAGTTCCCCCCCCCCCCCTCTGAGTTGCCCCCTACCCCTTGCCAGGCAACTACAACTTCCCTTTTCATTTTGGTTGTGATCTTGTTCGCAGCGTCAACTGATTTTGCAGTGACGGTTAACAAAGCTCTCTTTTTTTCCCCCTTTCTCCCTTCCTTCCCTTCTCTTTTCCCTCTTTAGTTCCTTATATATACATTATTTTTACATCTTTATTTATACTTTATCGCTGTTTTTCATTCTTGTTACATCTCTTCATCTCTTCTGTCCTGCAAACGTTCTGCGAATTCTTGCGCTTTCTTTGGATCCGAGAACAGTCTCTTTTGCTCCCCGGGTGTAAATATTTTAAGCACGGCTGGATGTCTTGATATGAATTTGTAACCTTTTTTATAAAGTTGATTTTGCTGAATTAAATTCCTTCCTCCTCTTTGAGTTCAAAACTTATGTCTAGGTAAAAAAAAAATATTTTGACCCTTGTATTCCAATGGTTTATTATCTTCTCTAATTTTATTCCTTGCCCGTTCCAGTATATTTTCTCTTGTCGTGTATCAAAACTTTTACTGAGATGGATCTTGGCTTTTGATGTGCCTGTGGTTTTGGAGCTAATGCTCTGTGTGCCCTTTCTATTTCCATTTCTTCCTGCATTTCTGTCATTCCCAGGACTTTTGGGATCCATCCTTTTATAAATTCCTTCATGTCTGTGCCTTCTTCACCCTCCTTCAGGCCCACAATTTTTATGTTGTTTCGCCTACTATAATTTTCCAACATAACAATTTTCTGAGATAACAACTCTTGTGTCTCTTTAATTTTTTTGCCACTTTCTTCCAATTTTTCTCTTGTCATTTACTTCCATTTCTACAGCCGTTTCCCACTCTTCCACATTCTCTACTCCCCTATTTCTGTCATTACCAGTTCTAACCTTTGCATTTTATCTTCTGTTCTTTTAATTTTTCTTTTAATTGCATTAAACTCCAATGATCATCATTCTTTTACTGATCTCATTGGTTCTTCAAAAAAGACTTTATCTATATTCTGTTCATCAGTTTTACCTTCTATTTCTCTGTGAAGATCTTGGTCTTCTTCCTCTTCTGTGTCGGTCTCTGTGTTTGTGTCTTCTGCTCTTCTTTGTGTCTGTGTCTCTTCTATTTTTCCTGATGAGCTGCTTGTATCTCTTTGTCGGGCCTCTTCTTGCTGTTCCTTCCCTCTTGGGCTGCTCGTCTTTTGTGCTTCTTGACGTTTGTCTTCTTGTCGATTGTCCCTCCGTCTGTCTTCCACATCTGTTTTGTTGCACCTTCTTCTGCTGTCTTCCTTATCCTCCAGCTGAGAGCCCTGGTATCGGGCGTCTTTCAGCTGCTCGGTCTGTTACAGCCCGCTCCTCTGCTGAGCCCCCCTCCCACCGGTGTCCTCTTTTTCCTCTGATTGCGCCATTGCGCATTTTTGTTTGGCTCCAAGAGCCATTTTTGTCGTGTACCGGCTGGTGGGTCGCGACTCTGTAGGGCAGGTACTGACCTTGAGGGTCAGGCGCTCCTCGTCATCACAGCGTCCTGTTCCTTCCTGCAGGTAAGGCCGCCTTCCTTCTTCTTTGGCGACTTTTTAACTTTTTTTCCAGCTGTTCTTACTTTCTCCTTCTTGGAAGCCATCTTCTTTCTCTTCTCTGTATCTTTATCTTCTATTTCTTGTACTCTATTTCTGTAATGCTTTGCTTTTTCCTAACTTTTTTTTCCTATTTTCCTGGAGAGGGCTGGTTTCCCGACTGGCCATTACTCCATCACGTGACTCTTCCCCCAGCTTAATGATAATTGATGCAAAGTCAGAGGATAAGGCAGGTATGTGACAAATTATTCATAATCTTGTCACTGAAAGAGTGGGTTTGAAGGAGTTTTTTTTTCCCCTAAACTCTTGTACCTATATTCCTCTTTCATTGTAACTTTCAAACATTTTTCTTGACTACTGGTAAGCCTTTGGACATTTTTCTAAGACCACTTCAAGCACCTTAATGTTAAATTTATTTTACAAATGGTCCAGTGTATTTGCAAATTGAATGAAGAATGTTAATCAAATTTTGTTAGGCTCTGGTGAAGGAATTCAACCTTATCCAATAAATTGTGTTTTTCATAATTTGCTTTTTTAGCTGTAAAGTTTAAGTTCATTCATCTGATATTCAGTTTTCAAAATAAATTGATTTTACATAATTAATGGCAACACGAGCATCAAAATTGTGTTGAAGCATATCATGTTGATTTTTTAAAAATGTTTGTTTGTGGAGTTTATACCAACATTTTGTAAATGTCTGCTTTCTCCCTAGTGAATATTTTGTGTTGATTGATTCTTGTGATTGTACAGGTACATGATCCTTTATTTGGAACCCCTGGTGGACAGTGTGTTCCAAATTTCAGATTTTTCCGGATTTCGGAAAGCCCATCTGAATTGCGCTGCTCTATCCACCTCCACTCCCTTCTAGTCACCCGGCCGTCTTCCCCAAGCGCTGGTCCCTCGGCTGCCCGGCTGCCTCCCCCAAGTGCCAGCCGCCTCTCTCCCCACTTACCGGATTTTGGAGCTTTCCGGATTTTAGCTGTCTAGATAAAGGATTGTGTACCTGTAATTCATGGAGACCCAAGTAAATTTTAAGATTGTTATATTAATGCACTTTGATTTGTGGCAAACCAATGATTATCGCAAGAGGATTTTGAGTATTATTGTTGCACATTATCACGTCTCTCTAATTTATCAGTAATTGCTATTTAAACCTTATCAGATTGCAGGTGTTGATTACATCTACTTTATCCAGAAGAATTCCTTGAACTGGCGAGAGAGGACATTGAAAATAGAAGCCCACAATGAAACCTTTGCCAACCGAGTTGTCATCAATGAGTTCTGCTGTTACACTGTATGTTATCAGTTGAAAAATATTTAAAATTAATGTAAAAGAAAATTGAAGTCCCAACAACTCTATCTCCAGCAGCTTACTACAGTGGAACCCTCTTATAACACAATAGTTGGGATCCAAAAAAATAGCAACGTGAAAAAAGTGGGGTTTCACTATTCTGTTCAATATATACAGACACACACCTCTATCATGGCAGCAACCCCCCTCTGTTCGCAGCAGCTCCCACCCCGCCACCCCCCATTCACGACCCTCGCACCGCCCATTCTCAGCAACACACCACCCCGCTTTCATCAATGCAATGAATTCCCCACCAAAATGAACATTACTATTCTTAATCATTTAGATGCGCCACAATGTCGTAGCCTTGTAATTTGATTTCCATGTTTTAAATTTAAATGCTGCTTTCTTCCACACTCAGTGGTAAATGTTGTCCATGATCTGTATGCCCACAGAGATCATTCACTCATGGTAAGGAATGCACCATGTACAAATCGTACTTTGTCACAGTGGTTTAGCAGCTCGTTTCCATATGAGCATTGCTTATTCTGTAGTGTTTCAGAAAATGCTAGAAAACCAGTGTATTTTTAATGACCTATAGCACGAGAGATATGAAAATTGACATTAATCTGCCAGCAATCCCATGGTTCAATGTTTATAATTTTTCTCAATATCACTTGATTTATAGGGCTATCATTTATAAAAGCACTAATTTATATTTGGTGTGATCATTTGTGATTTTGTAAGGCAATCAAAATTAAGGAAAATAGTTCACAACCATTGGATAACTGGTATTTTTCAGCTAATATGCTTCTCTGTTTAACAAGTTAATGTATAATTGTGGAGTTGAAGCAATGTTAATACAGTCTTATAATTATGTAACTGCAGTGTGAAGAAATATTGTTTCTACATTGTTAATGAACTGTATAATTCAGAGGTTGAATTTAAATGTTTCTTTTGATCTGGCCTGGGTTTGATGCTCAATATTATATCAAAAGGTTTTATGGCCACTTGCAAGCTCATCAATAATAGTCCAATCCCAATACCTAATAATAATCTGTGAATTACGGTTTTTGTAGGAATATCTGGAGATTTTATTTCTATATTTGGTGTGGAGATGCTGTGTGTGTGATAGATATATATGTGTGTTCTTTCCCTCTCTCATTAACCAATATTTGAAACTATTGAAAATTGGGTCTGAACCTGGACTATCTTGTTTTGTGTGCTGTTAGGTTCATCAAGAAAATGAAGATTGGACTTGTTTTGAGCAGTCTGCAAGTCTTGATATAAAGTCCTTTTTTGGGTTTGAAAGTACTGTTGAAAAGATAGCAATGAAACAGTATGCCAGCAGTATAAAAAAGGTATGTAACTATAAAGACACTTAGTTCTACTTCTGTATATGTTCTAAACTTGGCAGCTGAATTATGAGTGCAGATATAATCTTGTCATGAAGAAAATACCCAAAAGTGTCAGGCCTACTTCACGTGACTATATTATTTTGTTTTGTGGTAAGTTTACATGTAAAATACATGCACATCTATCTACTGAAGATTTTTTTTCACATTATGGTGAAATAATTGAAACTGTTTTAATATAACTGATTTAGTTACCCATGTCAATCCTTTTTCTGCTTTGTTTGTAAAATATTGATATTTTATGCAGGTTAACACAGGTGCAGAGTTGCTCCATTAGTTCGGGAGTTGTGGATGGAAATGAAGGTTGTCTAAGGTTACAAGAGGCTATAGACAGGTTGCAGAGTTGGGCAGAAAAATGGCAGATGGATTTCAATCTGGATAAGTATTGGGTGATGCATTGGAAGGACTAACCAGAAGGCTGGGTACAGGGTTAATGGTCGATTACTTAAGAGTGTGGATAAACAGAGGGACCTTGAAGTACAAATCCATACAACCCTTAAGGTTGCCGCACAGGTTGAATGGATAGTTAAAAAGGCTTATGGGATGCTGGGATTGAATTCAGGAGTAGCGGGGTCATGTTACAATTCTACAAATCTTTGGTAAGACCACACTTGGAGTATTGTGTTCAGTTCTGGTTACCTCATTATAGGAAGGATGGGGAAGCTATGGAAAGAGTGCAGAGGAGATTTACCAGGATGATTCCTGAATTGGGAAATCAGTTTTATGAGGCAAGGTTTAGTAAAGCTGGGATTTTTCTCTTTGGTGCCTAGAAGGATGAGAGGAGACTTGATAGAGGTTTACAAGATTATGAGAGGCATAGGGTGGACAGTCAGGACCTGTTTCCCAGGGCAGAATCAGCCAACACCAGAGGGCATATGTGCAAAGTTAAGGGGGGGGGGGGAGTTTAGGGGAGATATCAGGGGCAAGTTTTTTAACACAGAGTTGTGGGTGTCTGGAATGCATTGCCAGAGATAGTGATAGAAGCTGAAACATTGGGGCCATTTAAGAGTCTCTTAGACATATGGATGAAAGAAGGAGGTTTAGTTTTTTTAGGAAGGAATATATGGGATGTCACAACATTGAGGACCAAGGGGCCTGTAACTGTGCTGTATTGTTTTAACTTCTATTAAAATAATTTCTTTATAGTTTGAAATGTTGTTCTTCATGGGAAGTTTGGTTACTTCTGGTCATGCCCGCCTGCAACTTTTTGTGTCATTTCTTCGTTGCGATCAAGAGGTGTAAAGAGCAACCTGCTTCAGCGCCAGAAGACATTTGCCTTGTATTCCAGTGATTTCTAATTCAACAATGACCTCCAAGTGATTAAGTTGTGTTTTGTGGAGAAATGCAAAAGTCTTTAGACTCTAGTAAAAACACAGGAAAACTGGAGGAACTCAGCAGATCTAAACTATATAACCAATGTTTTGGGCATGAGCTCTCTTGTGCTTTAACCTGCTGATACTGTAGAAGGTTTTTCTCTTGGATTTGCCTGGAGTAAAAGGTGGCAAAAAAAAACTTTTCAGTACCCTTTTCATCCTGTGGTCATCCTTTCAAACTAATTGTAACTTTCCCTTTTGTACAGCTGAATTTTAAATATAGATAATTTGGGGATTATTGTCAACATTTCTTCTATTACCCTCCTACCCCAAGTTCATTTTTAGTAGATTCATATTGAACAATATTTGTGTTTTGTATGTTAGCAAGCTATGTTTGTGCCTTTAATAGGGGAAAGAAATAATTGAATATTACTTAAAACAATTGGAGGAAGAAAGAATTACCTATATACCACGTTGGACACCAAGAGTAAAAATTAACATAGAAAAGTCAGTTCCAGCTCAGAAGCTAACGTCCTCTCCAGCTGTGGCCATACCTAAACGAGGTGATGCCGTTAGAAAGGAAGAACATATCAATAAGGACTTGATTGCTGCTTCCAGTAATTCGCCTGATTCTCTCTCAGGAACACCAGATGGTAAACATTAATTATTATAACTATTCAATTGCATGTTTATATAATCATTGCACAGTCTAAAAATAGCTCAGGCTCAGTTCTTATGTTTAGGCTTGAATGAGAAACAGTAATGTATTTATTTATCCTGAGTATTTAAAATCAGTTTAAGCAATATGATTGGAATAACAAATGTTTATGAAGCTTAAGTAAACATTGAGGAGCTCCAGGAATTCAGTGGGTCACACAACATCCATGCTTCGGGTCGGGACCCATTGTTGAAGCCATGTGCATGAAGGGATGAAAAAGGAGAGTAAAGAGTGAGGTGATAAAGTATTAGACAAAATGTTGAAGAGGTGGAGGTTTGTGGACCGAAGTGAATAGGTGAAGAGACATGTAGAGGGAGAGCCCAATGGGAGGAGTGGAGGTTAGCGAGAAGAGTCACAAGGGGAGGAGGGAAAAAAGATGCTGAAACAGTGGAACAGACAGGCAGGGATTACTTAAAATTAGAAACATTAATGTTATTGGGTTTAAGGTTGTCCAGGAAGAACATGAAATGTTGTTCAAGTTTATGTTTAGTTTCATCCTAGCAATGAATGAAAAATAGGACAGACATATCTGTGGGGAATGTTTTTCTTGAATTGAAATGATTGGCTACTGAAAGTTCTAGCTAAATCCACTGACAGAGCACAGGTGTTAGGCTATGTAATCACTCAATCTGTGCTTGGTCTCACCAGTGCAAATGAACATTGCCGGTTAGACAATGTGCATGCAAAGTTCTGTCTCTCCTGGAAGATCTGTTGTGGTGGTGGTGGGTGGTGGGTGGGGGGTGGGTGGTATGTGGGGGAGATGTAGGCACAAACTTTCCACTTTCTGTGATTATAGAAGAAATCCCTGAGGGGGTAGAACAGTGGGTGGGGAGGGGAGAGTGGACCTGGGAGCCTTGAAGATACTGATCCCTGCAAAAGGCAGATATGGATGGGGAGGGAAGGTAAACTGTGGCTGGTGGTGGAATTGTACTGAAATTGGCAGAAATGTCAGAGAATAACGTGTTCAATGCAGTGCCTGATGGGATTAAAAGTGAGGACAAAAAGGACTCTGTCCTTGTTCTGCTTGGGGAGGAGGAGTTGGAGTGTGATTGGAAGTACAAGAAATGGAGGAAATACGGGTACGTGCTATATCAATGATGTGGGTAAAATCCATGTGTTGAAGAAAGAGGACATGAAGTGGACAGTCTCATCCTGGGAACAGATAGGGCGGGAGAATTGGGGGAAAGGAATACTGTCCTTACAAGAAATGGTGAGAAGAGGTGTAATCTAAATAGCTATGATAGTATATGTTTGAAGATAATTTGTCTGCTGAGAGGAATACAGTGAGGTCCAGAAAGGGGCGAGAGCTATCTGAAACAATCAAGGTAAATTTAAGGCCAGGATGAAAGTTGGCAGTGAAATGAATGGAAGCTTTGAGTTCTGCACAAGTACAAGAGGTTAGTCAGTGCAGTCATCGATGTAGATGTTCAGATGGGAAATGGTACCTGAATAGGATTGGAAGAGAGACTGTTCCACATACTCATCAAAAAGTCAGGCATGACTGGGACCAATGCTTTTGACTACCCATTGAATTGGGAGCACTCAAAGGAGAAGGTAAGGATAATGAGAAGTTCCACCAAGCACAGAAGAGTATTAATCAATGGGGACTGGATGTATTGAGGGATTGCACTTCATAATGAAGATGAGATGGTAAGGGCTGAAGAATTAGAAGTCTACAAAGAGGTGAAGAGTGTGAGTAGAAAGTATGTTGGAAGGGACTATATGGGGGTTTGGTGGTGGGGGGTTTAAGATATTGTCAAGGTATGGGGAAATGAGTTTGATGGAACAGGCAGAAACTGGGTTTCCCAGGCTATTTCTCTGAGCTTTGGTTGAGAGATGGAAGGTAGTGTAGAGTTGGGGAACTATCACATAGTGATGATCACAGGTCGATCACCTGAACTGAAGAGAGTAATGATAGTTTAGGGGTAGATGGAGAAGATGGGATTTTTCTTATTTCAAAATAAACTATTCACAAAAAATATTTTTACATTTATAATGTCGTATTCATTTGTACATTGTAGCATTCACCATTTATCGCACTATTACCACTATTGTGGCCACACCAGGGTTACTTCCCCTTCTGTTGTTTGTGGGGCTTCACCACCAATCTCAGCCCCTCAATGCTGGACAGCAGAAGGACCCCTCAAAGCTCTTGCATACCTCAGCAATGCTTCAGTGGATTCCTCAGCATGAGGAGCTGTCTGAAAGCTAATGTCTGGCCACAACAATTTTGAGGTCAGTATGCCAGATGTCAGCTGCATCTCCCTTGTGGGTTTAATAGGTGAATAAGGGGTAAAGTATCCATTATTTTGCTGACCTTGTTTGATTCAAAAATGCTGATGCAAAACATAAAAGTGTAATTTGTTTTCAGCACAGGTAAGAAGTGCTGGATTTTTAGGTTAAAATGGTGTGACCTCTCAATTTGTGAGTAATATTAAGATCTGATTGTGTTTTAGATAAATTAGATGCTGATTATATTGAGCGTTATTTGGGAGATTTGACACCACTGCAAGAGAGCTGTCTCATTCGGCTTCGAACGTGGCTTCAAGAAGCACACAAGGGCAAGGTAAAGTTTTAAAAGCCAGAATGACCAACAATAGTTTTTCTTCATTTGACCATCTGTATCTTCTAGCCTACTTTCTTGATAGAAAGCAATTGTTTAATTGTAAATTCTTTAAGTTGATTTTCCTGAATTTTGCAATACAGGTAATACCCCGTCTAATGAATACTCATTTTATAAAAATTAGCTTTAACAAATAACCTTTGTTCACTTTCCAAAATAAATTTGAATGGGTTTTCACTTTTATGAAAATAGCCTTCAATAGGAGTGAATTGTTCTTCACTTTAAGCCAGTTCACCTTCTGAAAGGTTTCAAAGGAATGCTCAAGTTTTGAAACCGAGTGTACCTGTATATTATTGATCTCAGCTCAACAAAATATTGTAAATAATACAGTACAACTCCGATTATCTGAAATGATCAGGACCAGACCCATTTCAAATAAACTTTTTTTTCCCAGAGAATTAGTAATTTTTAAAAACCACCTAGTAGGAACAGCAAATCACTTGTAACAGTGTTTAAACAACAAGGGAAGACTTTTTAATCATTAAAATAATGTTTAATTCTCAACAAAAAAATGCTAGCCACTCCCCACCGAAACCCCGCTTGTGCCGGGAGCTTAAGGTCCTTGCTGCTGGAACCGGGAGCCCGAGGTCTGCTGCTGACGCCATCGGGAGCCCAATATCCCCAGACAGTTTGGCTCCGAAAAAAATTTGGATGAAGATTTTGGATATCTTTGTTTATTTGAACATTTTGGAAAAACTGGATAACTGAGGATTTCAGAGAATCTGATTTTGGATAATTGGAGTTGTATTGTACATCATTCAGAGTCATGAATAAATAAAGGACAATAATTCTGGTACTTGTTTAATTGGACCAAGATTTACAAGCTGAGAGCTTTTTTTTATGCTATCCAGTGGTGTGTGCATTTTTAAAACTATTTTTGTTTTCATGACTTAGTAATAAAATGTAACAAAAGCACTTAAGTTTGAATTTTTAATTTGTGGTTTCCTGAAACTTTATAGGAAATTGAATGTAATCACAAATTTAATAATTTTTGAGTTTATCATCATCTGATTGCGCCGGTACAACCCGATGAAACAGCATTCTCCATTCTCCTTAGTGCCAAACGTACAGACATAACGCACCTGTTGACAAGACATGCTTAAGACAAATATACACATGTATATAGATATATGAATGTCTTGAATGGTTAGTGTGAACACTTCTTTTGGTAGTTCAACATTCTTACTGCCTGCAGGAATAACCTGTTTCTTAGCCTGATGGTCCTGGCTCTGATACTCTTGTATCTCTTTCCCAATGGAGTAGTTTATTCTAAAGTTAAATCTAAACTTTAAACAAAAAATCTATGCAGTTATAACCTTTGAAAACTTTTATAGTGCATTTAAACAATTTTTTTTCTTAATTTAAGCTGCTCAATAATTTGCTTTTTGATTTCAATAATTCCCATTCATGAAATTAAAAATAATTCACCTAATTGAGGTAGATGCAAGAAATTGTGTCCAAAAATCACAATTTCTGTTTGCCTTGTACCTTGTCTGTGGATTTTGGTTCAGAATTATTTTTGTTTCTTCGGGCTGTGCAGCTTGACCTTTCACTGACTTGTTTCTTTATAGTTCTCAGTGGCATGATCAAGGCAATGTTTCCTCGTTTTAATGCACAAAATTTGTAAAGCATTTTCATGGTTATTTCTATTTAAATCAGTATATCTACTGTAGTTGTGAGCCTGTAACTAAGAATGCAACTGTTGCAAAGCTGTATAATTTGGATAAACAACTGATTGGGTGAACTGCTGTTTTATGAATTGTTTATTTCCATTTAGTAGAAAGGAAATTTCACAGTTGTTTTATGGTTTTCACAGATTCCTAAGGATGAGCACATTTTGAGATTCTTACGAGCTCGTGATTTTAACATTGATAAAGCAAGAGAGCTTCTGTGCCAGTCTTTGACATGGCGTAAGCAACACAAAGTGGACTATCTCTTGGAGACTTGGACACCACCTCAAGTATTGCCTGATTATTACACAGGAGGGTGGCATCATCACGATAGAGGTTACGCAATACCTTGCCTTGTTTATTCCCTCAAAATGAGCTGGGCTGTATTAAACTCCCAATAGTCTACAAGTATTAGTGGCTTTGTATATAACCATGCAAATGTTTGTGGGTTATGACGGACAAGTGTTTGTTTAAATTACCAGGATGCATCCTGAACAGAACCATAACGACTGTAAGATCAGTAGCAGTGCATATAATTTTATTTGCGATTAAAGAGGCAAGCTAGCCGTCCTACAAATGCACAAATTGAACTAGATAAACATGGTGATTCACCCAGGTGTACACCAAGATTGAGCCCCAACTTTTTCACAGCATACACCTCACAATTGGTCCTCCAGCGATGCTCGTGGTTCACAGCCAGGAATGCGCTTGGGGTATCCTCAAGCAAGTCAAGCTCATGTGCTTATTTTTATACACCTGGGGATGAGAGGTTGATCCAGGTGTTGACTCGTGACTTGAGGTTAGGAGGATGAGTGGTTGGAAGACGACTAGGTAAATCCAGTATTTATGGAAATAAGAAAATGGGTCCGACCAGTGAGATGACCCTCCATTTTACAGTCGGTAACCACTATAACATGTTCATTCAGAAGACTGTTGCCCCAATTTGCTCAGTTGTTTGTCATAAGACCATTCTTTCATCCCAGAATTTGTGTTGAATCTTCACTGAACTGCTTCCAATGTAGATACAGTCACCAAAATTAATGACTCTTGGGTTATTGTGTGAATTGCTGGTTTATTAAGTAATAGATGATTGTAATTACAGACAATAATATGCTGCTAATTGTTTTAATTCTATGCTCTGGATAGCTAATTCTTATGAACACTTTATTTTCTTTCATGCTTTCATTTGAGTTTTCCATGCAGTATCTAAATTTCCTTAAGTTTGAATACTTAAGAATTTTTGATACTGGAGGTTTGAAATCCTTTTAAAACATTCCATTTAAATTTTGCTATTAATAACAGGAGTAAGTAATACAGGGCTACATTTCCTTTTAAACAGATGGGAGACCCCTATATATTTTAAGACTGGGGCAAATGGATACCAAAGGTCTTGTCAGAGCACTTGGTGAAGAAGCACTGTTGCGACATGTGAGTGTATTTTAAATTTAATTTCATTATTTCAAGTATTGTGGATGTTAAGTTAGGGTTATACATAATCAGTAAAAAATATTCTCATCACTTGCTTGTTTTTGAATTATGACTAACAGATCATTGACCCAACTGTTGCCCTAAACAATCTCATTTTGGGGAAAAAATATTAAATTGATCAGAAAATATAAACTCAAAATAACTAAAATTATACAGTATAACCATTTGCTCTTGTGCGGATTTCTGAGTGTCTACATCTTTAAAATATGCGATATTGGTCAGTGTCTTTAAAACAGGTGGAAATTTTAATTTCATAATAATGGCAAAATGGTGTTCACTGTTGTTTAAATTTGAGCTAATATTTTTGTCCTTTGGTATTCTTGTTCTTAATCAGGTTCTGTCTATTAATGAAGAAGGATTAAGACGATGTGAAGAAAATACCAATGTATTTGGAAGACCTATCAGGTAATTTCCAAATTTAAATCTTGATAATTGAACTTAAGGCTTTGAACATGTAATGTGGACAGAAAATTGTTTTGAGAATATTTAAATTGTTAGAATATCAGTGTTCTTTTGTTAAAATTGTTGTCTTATTTATAGTTCATGGACATGCTTGGTGGATTTAGAAGGTTTGAATATGAGGCATCTTTGGCGGCCTGGTGTTAAGGCACTGCTGCGAATCATTGAGGTTGTTGAAGCTAACTATCCAGAAACTCTCGGTCGATTGTTAATCCTAAGGGCACCTCGAGTTTTTCCAGTACTTTGGACATTGGTAAGTTGTTGAAATTACTGTGAAACAAATTGTATGTTGTCTATATTTAAATAATTTTCAATTGAATATTGTGATTCTGTGTTCTCTTTTGACTTTAGGTCAGTCCTTTCATTGATGACAATACAAGAAAGAAGTTCCTTATCTATGCAGGGAATGACTACCAAGGACCTGGAGGGCTAGTTGATTACATAGACAAAGAAGTGATCCCTGATTTCCTTGGAGGCGAATGTGTGGTAAGAATCTGACACAGCAAATCTGCTTTGATTCGGGTAATAATGAGGTCTTTATAAGTTTCCTGAAGTTGTACAATTCTGATAGTCCAGATGGCAACAACATACCCAGGCAGAAGATGAGAAGCTGTCACTCAAGCAAGCTTTGGACCTTATTGTAACATTACAAGAGGCTACAAACTAATAGATCAGTGAGAGTGAGATTTAATTATTTTTAAATGTGCAGTATTTAGTTCAAGCCAATACGTCATGGCATCTGATCCCACAAACCTTGATTCTCATTCAGACTAAATCAAGAAAAAATAGGTCTAAAAATACCACCTACCAATATTTTATTGTTTTTCTAATAGTGTGAAGTTCCAGAAGGAGGTTTAATCCCCAAATCTATGTATAGAACTCCGGAAGAGCTTGACAGTGATGACATCAGGCTGCTGACGGAAACCATTTATCAGTCAGCAAGTGTTTTCAAAGGATCGCCTCATGAGGTAAGATCATTGCTCTTCCCTATAGCTATTTCAAAATTTTCTATCCGTAATTTATTCCTTGTTCAAATGCTATTTTATCTTTAATATTTGTCGGAATAGTTCAGAAAATATTGAGCATTTCCTTAGGATGTTGTATATTCTCCATGTTTTTTTTCCCCCAGATATCAATTGAAATAGTGGAAGCATCTTCAGTGATAACCTGGGATTTTGATGTTTTAAAAGGAGATGTTGCATTCAATATTTATCATTCAAAACGAGCACCCCAGCTTCCCAAAAAAGATACTCTTGGGGCCCATGGTATAACGAGCCCTGGAGGAAATAATGTACAGCTTATAGATAAGTCATGGCAACTTGGAATGGATTATAGCATGGTGGAGTCGTCACTGATGTGTAAAGAAGGAGAAAGTGTCCAGGTCAGTTTTGTAATGTTTTACATGGTCATTTGAAACCACAGCTAAGATAGACAATCCTTGTTGTGGTGCCCTATTTAAATAGTGGTTGATCAAATCTTTACTTTTCTAAAAACAACAATTATTTGAAATCTTATTTATCGCTTTTAGGGTTCACATGTAACAAGATGGCCTGGTTTTTATATACTTCAGTGGAGGTTTCACAGTATGCCTTCCTGTGCTACAACCAACCTACCTCGTGTAGATGATGTGCTGGCATCATTGCAGGTGTCATCCCATAAGTGTAAAATTATGTATTACACTGAAGTTATCGGATCAGATGATTTCAGGTAAGGGATATACAACAAATTCTTTGACATATCTATACAGCGCTAAGAACAGTATCAAAGGCTTTTAAGCCACACTATTAGTTAAATCTACTTGTTCTCTGGTTCATAGTAAGGAGACTTTTACTGTTTTTCCACATCATATTCTTCATGCTGACCAGACTAATTCATAGAGAAGCACAAAAACTGCACATGGTGAAATCTTGAGTGAACAAAGAGGATTGAGCATTTCCTTAGGATGTTTTATATTCTGGGATTTTGATGTTTTAAAAGGAGATATTGCATTCAATATTTATCATTCAAAACGAGCACCCCAGCTTCCCAAAAAAAGATACTCTTGGGGCCCATGGTATAACGAGCCCTGGAGGAAATAATGTACAGCTTATAGATAAGTCATGGCCACTTGGAATGGATTATAGCATGGTGGAGTCGTCACTGATGTGTAAACTAACTATCCAGAAACTCTCGGTCGATTGTTAATCCTAAGGGCACCTCGAGTTTTTCCAGTACTTTGGACATTGGTAAGTTGTTGAAATTACTGTGAAACAAATTGTATGTTGTCTCTATTTAAATAATTTTCAATTGAATATTGTGATTCTGTGTTCTCTTTTGACTTGAGGCAGGCAGCATCCATGGACAAAAATGGTCAGTCAACATTTCTGTTCAGGACCCTTTATTGAGACTCAACACTTAGTGTTTGTTTACCATTCCTACAGACCTCCTCCTCTTCACTGTTAGTCAATCCTCAAATGTCTCACCCAGCCATCAACAAATTCCTGCCAGGACACTGAACACTTCCTCAGTGTCTATCCCTTTGACAAGGAATCCTGAATCTATACTAATTATCCTTGTGCCCATCCACAACAGTTGAGGAGAAGCTCTTGGACACCCCCATCCAGCAAGTTTCCTGTTTTTCATCACTGACCTTTAATCTCCAGTTGCTGGAGACATTAATTGCCTGAACTACTTCACCCCCTCTGCAAAACACATCCCAATAAGAATAGAAACTATAAATAAGAAAATTACCAAGAATTCCAAAAATAGTTTTAGTGCTGGCATCAGATCAAATTTAAATTAACTCTCAAAATTAGCAATAATTTGAGCTGACTATTTAAAACTGATGGTATGTTATAGTGGCTGTATGTAATTTGCTTGTAAGCACAGGAAAATATAATTTATTACCAAACTAACAATTCAGGAGTCTGGATTGATGATCTGGAAACTTGAGTTCAAATCTCAATATGACACAGGAATTTAAACTCATTTGATTAGAATATTTAGGAATAAAAAAATGCCATTTTCATTATTGGTGACCAAGTGATGGTTGGTTTGCCATGATAGATGGCCCTTCTGGTTCACTAATGTTACTTTTTGAAAACAAAAACAACTTTATTTTGGTTTGACATTAATTAAGAGTCACTCAGCACAGAAAAAAATCTTTCAGCCAACCGTGCATGGTATTCATCAAACACATTTTTACTGATCCTATTTTTGCACTTCTTCCCCCATTCCTATCAGTGCTCCCAGATCCTACCACTCGTCCACACTAGGGACAATAAACAGTGACCAATTAACCAACCATTCTGTGCAACCTTGGAATGTGGAAGGAACTGGAGCACTGAGTTGAAACCTACATCGTCACATGGATAATGTACAAACTCCTCCAGTATTAGAGGTCAACGTTGCGATTGGATCGCTGAAGCTTTGAGTCAGCAGTTCTACACGCTGTGTCACTTTTACACAGCAATATGATTGACTGTTAAATGGTCAAACAAGTTTTGTCAAAGCGTGGTCTTCTGAAGAAGTATTTTGGAGATGATCAATTAATTGAAAATTCAAGCATTTCCTTCATTATTGTTCACCAAGATATGGGCATCAATTTTATTGTCCATTTTAAGAGCCTCTGAGAAGATGAGTGATGTTTCTTTTTTGATCCACTGCGGACCCCATGGTAAAAGTACTCCCAGCCTGGACTTGTTTGAAGAGTTTTAGTATTGGGATGCAGTGAAGGTGAAGTGAAAAGGCAAGTCAGTCATTTGCATGACCAAGAGGAGAGCTTGTAAGTGGTGGCCTTGTGTGTCATTTGCCTTCCTTTCATTCCTCAGCACATATCATTCACAGTTGAGGTTATCTTTAAAAAAAAGGGTGAGTGGGGTGAAAATAAGTTCAAAATAATGGTCCTGGTCGGCTATTAATTAGATATGAATAGGCCAAGTTATTGAACAAAAGTGTGAGTCACTGTTCAAAATTATAAAGAGTTGTAAATACTAAAACAAAATTTTTCCATTGTGTCAATAGCTTGTAAGTACAAACTGAGAAGTTTTTACTGATTAAAAACAAAGAGGAAACATTTTCTTTAGAGGAGACTGGATCCAAGTGGATAAACACTTAGAATAGCCAGTGTAAAACCAATGATCAAATAATTCTTTGGTCGTGTGAAATTCTCAGACTTTAGATACTGAAATATTGCAAAAAATGGAACAAGGGAGATAATTCCAAAAAACAATTTCCAAATACAATGCTTATTTTGCCAATATGATGAATATTTGTTTGTATTGAAATGCACATAATTAAGTAATATTTTTATTTCAGAGGGTCCATGACAAGTCTTGAATCTAGTCACAGTGGCTTCTCACAGCTGAGTGCTGCTACAACATCATCCAACCAGTCACATTCCAGCTCTATGATCTCCAGGTAGTGATTCAGAATATCTGCAACTAAGAACAAATGCCAAGTAGGACAATTTTTGATGATCACTGATGCAGTCATGGTGCAGTTACAAAAAAATTTCTTCAGTGCAACCTGTACAATCAGCTCAATGCATTTCTTCCTTCAATTGTATATTCTTTGTGAATCTATAACTTGCAATCAATTTTTAAACTTCATTTTTTTAAGACAAACTTCATTAAGATATAAATATTTAAAGCACTGCATTTTCTAACAATACATTTTAAAGATAACACTGTACTTTAAATCCTGCCTGCTCTGGAAATGCCATGTTACTTGATTCTTACAAAGTTATTGGGAGGAGAAAAGCACAAGGTCAAAAAATGAATAGCTTGTATTATTCTAAATTTGATGGAGGCAAAGTTGTATAAATAGTTACTTCAAGCACATGGTAGATATAGAAAGTGTGTTTTACACTTGACCAGATGAATAATTACTTAGAAGTGTAATGATGCACTTTTTGGATTTGAAACTTGACTGAAGTTGTAGCTAACCATTTCAGTTTTTGATTTTGAATTAATGTATCTGTAATTTAGTTAATATATTCTGAAACTAGTAGTATTCTCTTGAAACAAAATCACAGTTAACATTTCTGTTTATCTATACTTATGTATTGCATATCAGTCCAAATGGAGCAATATGTTACCAGTGGTATGGTAATAAATCATTCACATATCCTTCAAGTAGTCTCTTTTTAAATAATAAATGTCTAAACTGAAATACTGGTGCTCATCTTGCTTTTCATTTGTATTTGTGCAGTTTTAAATTGTATCTGTTAGATATTTTCATTAAATGAACAAAACATTTTTCAACAGTTATCTGGATAGTTGGTGAAGCCATCCCAACTGAAGTCCACATACTTGGGCTTAATGGTATGGGCCTTAGCCAGTAGTGGCACTTTCTACCTTTGTCCCACTACAATCAGTCCTTGTGCTGCACTTGTAAACTCCAGGACTGAGGAAACTAATGCAAGTAGCCTGGCTGATGATCCTCGGATAGGTTAAGCCTGGCAATGGCACCACAGTCTCTGTCCAAGTTGGGGGGTGGGGTGGTGGTGGGAGGTTGTTTTAAAAAGTTTCAATGTTTTTCATTGAGATGCAAATGTTTATAGTACTTCCAATGCCAAAGCAAGTTCATAATATTTTAAATTATTTTAACAGGTCCAAAGTGCCACTGGCCTCAATCTCATTGACAACTTTACTAGTATGGGTAACAGGATAGGAAGGTTGGTGTGGACTCACCAATTGTCAGTTCTTCTGTGAGGGCAGTGGTGTTTGCAGTGTTGTAACCAACCATACCTAAGTGGGTAGCCTGGCTTTCAGGGCATACTGCAGCAGGAGTCAAACTGGTCAACGCATCTGTCCCAGAGTTACAACGAAAGTTTTTGAAACTAATTTGTGTGCAAGATCGAATTTCTGTAAAAGGTGAAAATTGGCAGGAATACAGAAAACTGTAAAATTGTTTGGTTACAGCTGTCACCAATGGCTGAGTATCAAACACTCAGTCTGCTTGGAGCTTTAACGTGGGATTATGCTATTTTAAGATGGCCTGTCAGCATTCTTTCGTGAAGTTTGAAAGGATAGGCTCAAATTAATTTTTGGGAACATTCAAAATGGATGTGACACGATTTTGAATAGTTTAAAGTTTAGTGAAGTCTGTCATAATGAGTCATTAGAGAACAATTATCAATCAAGCAAACGGACTTAGTAGGACAAGTTCAGGATTCAGGCATAAAATAGAAGTAACTTCATTTGTTGAGGATTGGTGAAATAATCTGAAGGGTTAGTTTGCGTATTTATTATAGAGCATAGTGAGTGATAAAAATGTTTCTAATCCTATGTAATAAGCAATATCTGTAAATGGATAAAATAGATGCTCCCTTACATAAATTCTGGTATAAGCCATATTTGGTGTTTTATACAAACTTATCTCATAACATGGATTCCACCCATTTAAATGTATTTTCATAGAGGCAAGATCAAAGACATCTTGAGAGAAAGTTAACCATATTGGTTGACTCTAGGTTAACAGCAGATTGATGACAGTTGATGAATGATACCTGGAAAATTTAATCCAATATAATGAAGAAAATATTTTGGTGAAATTCTCAATTTGTGTAATTTTCAAGCTTCTATCTTGTATCCTTAAGCATCCAAGTCCTTTCCCTAAATGAAGGTCCCTGAAAGAAAATAATTCGAGCACTCCTTTATTCTCAATATTAATTAAATGCGAAGTCTTGCCAATTTGCACATCAAGTTGCCAACATCCTTCTAAATAAAAAGTGCAACACCACCCAAATTGACCACAGCTCCCTGACAAATGGCATGGCTAAGGACAAGAATAGAGTAGACAAACAATTGAAGTGTTTAATGGGGAAGTGCTAATTGCAATGAGATGAGGCAGAGTAAATTGGGTACTGGTATTCTTGGGGAAACACAAGTTAATGTGGAGCATGTTTAAGGACCAATTGCACTGCGTTCTACGTGGGTTTGCCTGACTGTGGGAAAAGATGATGGGATAAGGGAACCGTAGTTGACGAGGTGAGACAGTCATTTAAGGGGAAGAAGGAAGCAAAAAACAGGAAGGGCTCATGAGAATTATATGGAAGCCAGAAAGGAACAATAAAGGATTTAGGAAAGGGGCACGATAAGGCCTTGCAACTAGTGCTAAGGAAAATCCTGAGGCATTCTGCATAGGTAAAGAACCGAAGCATGACAAAAGTCAAGTTAGGGCCACTTAAGGATAAATGGTGCCTGGAGGTAGGGGAGCTCCTAAATGAATACTTTTCTTCAATGTTCACCAGAGAGCGAGACTTTAGTCAATGTGAGGTCCGTTTAGGACAAAATTATGTGCTGGAGTTTAAGTTAAAGAAAGAGGAAGTGCTGAATCTGCTTAACATTTTTTTAAGATTGATAAGTGCCTGGGAGCGAACAAGATTTACTCCAGGTTACTGCAGGAAGCAAGGGAAGAGATTGCTGGGGTGGTGGAAATGGTCTTTGTATCCCAAATGTGGTTCCCTTGTTTAAAAAGTAAAAGGAAGAAATCTGGGAATTATTAACTAGTGTATCTTGCATCAGTGATGGGAAAACTATTGGGGAAGATTTTTAGAATTTATGAGCACGTAAAGAAGTATAGACTACTTGAGTTTAGCATGGCTGTGTGAGGGGTAGATCATGCCTCATGAGCCTAAATGAGTTTTTTAAGGAAATAGAAATTGAAGTAAGGTAGTTGATGTGCACATGGATTTTGTAAGCTATTTGACAAGGTAGACTCATTCAGAAAGTCATGAGGGCATGGAATGTTGGCTGTCTTACCTGCAGAAAGCAGAGGGTAGTAGGTGGAATATATTCTGCCTGGAGGTTAGTGACTAGTGGAGCTCAGCAGGGATCTGTTTTGGGACCCCTTGCTCTTTGAGATTGATAAATGACCTGGATGAAGAAGTCGAGGGATAGGTCAGTAAGTTTGGCATGAAGGTTGGATGTGTTGTCCTAGGTAACAAGAGGATATAGATCAGATGCAGAGTTGGGCAGAAAAGTGGCAGATGGAGTTCAATCCGGATAAGTGTGAAGTGATGCATTTTGAAGGGTGAGTACATGGTTAATGGTAGTGTTCTTGTGTGGAAGAACAGAGTAACCTTGGGATCCAAATCCATTGATCCCTCAAGGTTGCTGCAAGGTTGATAGGGTATTAGTCGAGGCATTGAGTTCAAGAGTTGAGAGGTAAAGTTGCAGCTGTATAAAATTCTGGTTCAACCGCAATTGAAATATTGTGTTCAGTTCTGGACCGCTCATTACATACAGGATGTGGAAGCTACAAAGAGGATGCAGAAGAGATTTAATAGTACGTTGCCTGGATTGGAGAATGAGTCTTGTGAGGCAAGGTTAATTTGAAGGACAACAGGGGACTTAAGAAGGTCTACAAGATTGAGAGGCCTAGATAGGATGAACAGCCAGCACCTTTCTCCCATGGCGAAAGTAGCAAACACAAGAAGACATCTGGACAAGATGAGGAGCGGAGGTCAGGTTGTTTTTTAGTGGCTGCCTGGAATGTATTGCCAAGGATGGTGGTGGAGGCTGTTACAATAAGGCCATATAAAAGACAGGCACATGGATGAAAGAAAAATAGAGGGCTGTGAGTGTGTGGTGGGAAAGGTTTAGCTCAGCACAGCATCGAGGGCTGAAGGGCTTGTACTTAAATATAAAGAACTGGATGACAACTAGTGAGAGTACATCACAACTTTATTAGCTTTGCTATGTGAGTTCTCTGTTACACGAAGACCTGTTGTAACCTTCAACGGGGTCTTTCTGCAAGAAAGCCCATACGCAGATGGGCACAACCGTTTTTATATGCTTAACTTCCCATTTTATATGATTTAGCTTCCCATTTTATAGCCTGTTCATGACTATTCACATGACCTGTAATTAGACTTCAGTAAAACATCTGGTTTGAGTTTCAAGAATACCATGGCCTTGGTTCTCATGTCTAGAAAGGAAAGAAGTGAATAAAGCAAATCTATACAATCTATGCTATAATCTATCATGATGCTGTTTGTTTTTTGTCTATAATGTTACTGTTCTGCTTTGCTATGGATCATGGTCACATTTTGGTATTCCTCCATCTTTTAGAATTAGTGTGGGTTTTTTTTAAGAGTGTAGAATGTGTTACCTTTTTATGAAGTTTAATGGTGTGTAAAATATTGTTTACAGCACATAAATGGCTACTTATGCTGCAGTTGTGCTCATTTCTAATCCCATCATTTGGAAAACTCAGCAACAGAAGGGTGCATCTATGGAATGAAATGCAGCAAACTCTTCAGTTCAGTGATGTAACGAGTAAGTCAAGTCATGTTTATTTGTCATTAATACCATAAACCTTGCAGTGTAGAGTGAAAATGAGAATGTTTCTCCAGACCATGGAACTGGTTATTTACATGGATAAATTACCTTAGAAACATTTTTAATTAATAACATATCACTCATTAAATACCACGTTGCATAGGCTAGCCCTGTGTTCCCGGAGTTCAGAAGCCTCACGGCTTGGGGGATAAAGCTGTCTCGTAATCTGGTTTTGAGGGCCCAAACACTTCGATGTCTCCTCCCAGATGGCAGGAGAGAGAACATATTGCGGGAAAGGTGTAGATTCTTTCACAGTATTTATGGCTTTCTGCAAACAATGGCCGTTATAAATGTCCATTGTGGCAGGGAGAGAGATCCCAATAATCCCCTCAACAGTCTTTACTATCCACTCTAGAGACTTGCGTTCTGAGATGGTACAGTTCCCGAACCAGGCAGTGATGCAGTTACACAGGAAGCTCTCAATGCATCCCCTGTAGAATGTATTGAGAGTGGAAGCTGAACTTTCCACAACCTCTGCAGGAAATAAAAGTATTGTTGTGCATTCTTGGCAATGGATCTAGTGTTGGGGGACCAAGAGAGATCCTCTGCCAGGAATGCAAGGAATTCCAAGGAATTTGGCTCCACTAGAGATATCAAGAGCACCATCGATGGTCCCCGGGCTCTCCTGAAGTCGACCACTGTCTCCTTTGCTTTGTTGATGTTCAGGAGTCGGTTGTTGTCTCTGCACCAGTCCATTAGTGATTTTACCTCCTCTTGTAAGCTGACTCATCCTTCTTTCTGAGGAGCCCCACCATGGTTGTGTCATCAGTGAACTTTATGTGATAAGAACTAACTTGCTGCACAGTTGTGGGTCAGCAGGGTAAATAGCAGTGGGCTGAGCTCGCAGTCCTGGATCCCCGCGCTCAGTGTGATGGTGTTGGACGTGCTGTTTCTGATCTGTACTGACTGAAGTCTTCCAGTCAGGAAGTGGAGGATCCAGTTACAGTGAAAGGTATTTAGGCCCAGCAGGTTCAGCTTCTTTATCAGTTGCTGCAGTATGATTGTGTTGAATGCTGTGCTGAAGTTCATGAACAGTATTCGAACATATCAGTCTGTTTTCCAGGTGGGTGAGGGCTGGGTGGAGCGTGGTGGCCATGGCATCTTCTGTAGATTGGTTGGGATGGTACGCAAACTGCAGGAGGTCAGTGAGGGGGGCAGCTGAGTCTTGATATGCACCATGATGGTGGATGTGAGTGCAACAGGACGGTAGTCATTGTGACAGCACACTGAGGGCTTCTTCGGCACAGGGATGATGGTGGCCACCTTGAAGCACGTTGGTACAGCAGTGCTGCTCAGGGAGATGCTGATGTCTGAGGATGTCAGCTAGTTGGCCTGCACATCCTCTGAGCACCCTGCCAGTGATGTTATCTGGTCCCTCAGCCTTACGAGGGTTGACCTTGAGCAGCATCCTTCTCACTTCAGCCTTCTTTAGATGCAGTCCCTGCTTGGACGGAGGTGTGGAAGTCCACATTTCCTCCATGTCATGTCTGGGAGGGATGCATCCCTGGCACAGGCAGCTGGTGGGGCTTTGTGGTTGGTGATGGAAAGGATGCCCTCCCACGTGCCCTGTGTCACCGCTGTCCTGGAAGTGACAGAATCATTGTGACTTGTTTAAACAAGGACAGAGGAAATGGGAAGGGACAAAAACATGCAAGGTTTGAGCAATTAATTGAAATGAGTTGATGGTTCAAGGCTCAAGGACTATGCTTGAGACAAAAGTTCAAAGCGAAAATGTAAAAGGTAATCTAAAATTGTGCTTGCATTATGAAAATATTCCCTATGCTTCTAATGAGGAGTAGTGAGATGAAGAATACAACTGACAAGTGATCAGAAGTGTAGGAATTTATCACATCATTTGAATGGAGGTGTTCTACAAAGCAATCTCCTAATCCATATTTAATTCCCCAAAGAAAAGACAGCATTTCAGCATTTTCAATAGTATATATTAAATTAGAAGAATTCCATTGGTATAAGTAAGCGGAGAGTATAGTTAGTGTTTACCTAGAAAGATAGTTGGAAGACTGTACGGTCATGAGATGTTCCAGATGGTAATGATGCCGGCTGAGCCGAGTAGGGAACCGCTGGATCGGAATACCGAAAAAGGAGCAGGAACTTGAAATACACATTATGGATGTGATTTACAACTTGTGTATGTTTTTGTTACATTGGGTGTTTTATTAATTCTATAGAATTATCCATATCATTTTATTGAATTATATTATCTATTAAAATCCATTGTAAAAGATTTTTAAAAAGGAGCAGGACGCAGTGTTTGATGCTGCAATTACATTGAACATCGCAATATGTTGAACATTCTGGTGGTGAAATGTGGGAAAAGAGGAGGAGAATGGTGCTTCTGGCAGGGACAAGAGGGACGGGGCAAAATAAGAAAACTTCAGTAACCACGTGGAAAATGTTACACAAGAAATTTACATAACTTTTGTGTCGCCCTTAATGAAAATCCAAAGAGAACTATCTATCTACCTTCTGCATTTATTTTCTCTCTTCAATTCAATTAATGTTATTGATTTTATTTTACTAAGTATCCACTCAGCTGCAGCAAGTAAGAATTTTGGTGCATAAGTACATTATACAATCAATATGACGTTAAATGTGATCATGTTGTTATGAGCCCAGAGGACCCTAAAACCCAGCAGCAATAGATATTCACCAAGACAAATGGTTACTTAAACAAAAGTTGCTTTTAACTATCTTTAAACATGAAAACCAGATCAAACTTTATCTTATCACTATTACCTTAACTAACCTAACTTAACCCCCTTCTAATTCTAAGAGCACTTGTATGTAATGTGTGTATAAGTTCAGAAAAGTTCTTTGATTCACAGTCCAATCTCACTTCTCATTCCTCCAAGTTCACTGGTTGCAGGCAATTCTTATACTGTGCACAGAATTTAATTTATGAAGTTCACCACGCTTTGGTGCTTGAAAGGTAATGGTTACCGCTCAGCAAGGTTCTTGTCGGTTTTCAGAAAGAGATTTGTTGCTCTTGGACACAAACTGATCCCTTCTAATTAGCCATGTCAGTGTCTTGCCGAAGAAACTTGCCCCCTCAGGGTTTTCCAGATGATAACCTCTTTCTTTCAGGTCACCAGAGAGTTCCTTTTTGTTTCCCTTATTTCAAATGAAACATTAGACAGCCAGTCCTCTCCTGTTGCATGAAACACAAGGGCATTGACCAGATTGAACTAAGCACTCACAACTCATCTTCCAAGTGTGGTTTTCCACAAGCTTGCCAGCTTGTCCTGTTCCAGTTGCTGCTGCTGACTGTAGAACTGATCTCTCTCTCTCTCTCTCTCTCTCTCTCTCTCTCTCTGAGGAAAAACCTGTTTTACTCTCTCTGCTTGCAAAATTACATGACTCTCTTCGAACAACAAGCTGCACTCCCAGATAGTCTGCTGCTCCAAACTACTCCTCCAATCTTTCATCTTTTGCTTTTCAAAACAATAATCCATTAGTGAAGTCTCTTGGGCACTCCCTATAGTTTTTGCAAAGATCCCCAGAGCTGCCCTGTCTGGTTTGAGCAGAGCCTCCAGTATTTTAAATGAGATCAGTTTTGAAGTGTTTGTATGTGACCTACTCTTTAAAAAAAAAAAACCTGACCAAATTTATTTCCCATAAACGTATCTATATACAATACAAACACAACATAATTTGTCACAATGTAAGTGCTGGAAATCTAGAGAAGAAAAACAGACAAATCTGGAAAGAAAAACAGTTATCAGTTCTGCAGAACCCTTCAGCAAAATGGCAGTACGAGTGAAGTAGAAAAGTACCAGCAAAAGTCATCATTATTTTCTTCACTTAATTGAATACTAATTTGTTGAAAATAGCAGCATTAAATGAGACCTGACAACATTCAAGAAAAGAAAAAGATTTGGGGTATGATTACCATAAACCACAGAAACAGCTCATTTGAGGACTTCAAAATTTGGGGGGCTGGGACATTGGTTTCAATTTCGTGAGAACTATTTTATTCAAAGTAAAATAAATAATAGATGGTTAACTGTGTGATGATTAAGATTGAAATTGCAGAGGTGAGATACTGACAACAAATAGGATGATCCCAAAACACAAAGGAAAAGTGAAAGTTTAATTTGCTTTTTATTTAATCATCTGTGCAGCCTTACCAATCGTGGAGTGGTGGTACATTTTAATGTCATATTTAATCAACCTTGGGTGGCTGATTTTCATTCAAATGCAGATCATTATGACCTTTCAATTTGGTCACATTTGCCTGGGCACAATAAATTTACACCTTGTTCTATTTAAAATAGATCATCCGTTGTATATCCTTAATTTGATTGCCAAAATTTCAGTTCATCAATGACAGATTAATCTGTTGCATCATTACATTTCTAATTATATTACTAGAAATTGAACTTTTATTTCAAACCTGCTATCAAAATGGGGCAGTGCCTGTTCTCAATGTTATATTAGTAAAAGAAACAAATCGTTTTCCAAATATCAGAATTTAAACAGTTCTTTTAGATTAGAACTGTTAGCTCAACAATTAATAGCATTTGATCTTAATGCATATGACCTGAGTTATTAATTCAGAGTCAAATCAGACGTACTTTTTTTTAAAAGATAATTAGCTCCAAGCGAGGGGATAGTTGTAGATGTGAAGTGAGAAATGGCTAATGATAAACCACTGACAGACACAAAGTGTGAAGGTGCACACATTAAAAGAGAAATCTTGGAAATGATTATTTGACAAGATAAGAATTGGAAGAGCTGATTATGGTCTCATCCAGCTAGAAAACATTAGAAATATATTGAAGGAGGATTGTTCAACAATGTTACAGGCTCTAGACAGTTTGAGAGATGAGGAGGGATAAGTTATCCAACTTATTAGTATTGGCAACAAATTTGTAATAAAATATTTTATCATACTTAATATCTAAGCAATATTTACTTGTCATTAATATGACTTTATGTTCATAGTCAATACTAATTTCATAGCATCAGGAACTAAATTTTTCAGTGATGTACTGTCAGTATTCACTCAATTTTTGAATAACCTTGTGACTCCACCTTTCAGTGACCATCTTTCAAAGAGTTCTGCAAGATGTTCGTTATGAGTAGTTAAAAATCAATTACTTTGTGATTTCGTTTAAATATGAATTTTGAATCAGCATACAATGTAATGCCTTGTAAAATCAATTTTACTACATAAAAACTAGTTTTAAGACATTCAAGCCATTGGAACAACTGGAAGGCATAAACATAGAATAAATCAAAGCATAAAATAGAAAGTTGGAAGGAGTATTTTCCCAGAAAATCTATGCATTACCGCAAATGGCCATTCATGCTGATTCAGTTACATGTAAGAGAGAATTAACTATGTACTCGAAGTAAAGATTTAACAACAGGTTGGAAACAAATTTCTGACCTGTAAAATGGAATGACAAACTTTCGATCTTTGAATAAATGTTAAAGAATGTTGGTACTAATACTGCTTTCTAGTTCAAGGATAATACAAACATCAAGATCTGAATGCACATTTTAAACCCCCATTGTTTTACCTCAACGGTGTGGTAGATTTTCAACTTTCCACATGGATCTTAAAATGGTTGATTGAATTTCTTCCATATTATAGAAACAAACTTGCATTATTATTAGGAACAATAAAAATGTCAATGAGATAGCTAATATAATTCAGGTTTTTGGGAAGTCTACTTGCTCATAGAAACAGAAAAATAGGTGCATGAGTAGGCCATTTGGCCCTTCAAGCCTACACTGCCATTCAATATGATCATAGCTGATCAGTACCCAGTTCCTGCCTTCTCCCCATACTTCTTGATCCCCTTAGCCACAAGGACCAAATCTAACCTACTCTTAAATATTGACAAGGAACCGGCCTCAACTATTTCCTGTGGCAAAGAATTCCAAAGATCCACCACCCTCTGAGAGATGAATTTTTTCCTCATCTCAGTCCTAAAAAACTTTCCCTTTATCTTTAAACTGTGACCCCCTGGTTCTGGTTTTTCCCAGCATTGGAAACAACCTACCTGCATCTAGTCTGTCTAATCCCTTAATATATAACAGTCACCTGTTATATATAAAAATAACTTCTTAATCATCATGAATCATATTAATAAATGTTTATGTGCACATATAGTACGGAGTCCAACTATGTGCAAGTTAAGTGATTGGAAAGGTAAGTAATATTTTGGTGTATATTGTAAGAGTGTGGAATACAAATCATTTTAGCCCAAATGAATTTCTTTGAAATGTCTGGTCAGATAATGTGAGGCAAGTCTACCTTATAGTTTATCATGTAAACAATTGAAGTAAGGTATGTTAATATACCTTGTTACACTCCTGAGACTTGCTGCCTAGACTCTGTGGGGTGGCCATGTGTGTGGTGGCATCTTCTGGGTTATCAAGTGGGCGACCTCCTTCCTCAGTGTTTTGCTGATAGACCCACAACACCTCCAGAGGGTGCAGCAGGGAATCCCAGCATCCTGGGCTCAGCCCCTAGATTTTATTCACTCACTTGGGGGCCCAGATGGAATCCTTTCCCCTCATCCAGAGCCACTGACTACCCTTTTCAGCAGGTCTGGAGAGATTTTCACTGCTTGTCAGTGTATCTTTCTTCACAACCCTAACTACCAGAGTAGCCTTGATGCTGATGTGGCTACAAATCCTCTGGAGCCTATTTCAACTGGTCAAACCCTTGCCTTCCAACCACATCGCTGCACATCAGCATACCTCAGTTTCTGGTGCCAGGGCACTGTAAGCTCCATGATGTAAAATTGTACTGCAGGTACTTATTTTAGTTTCTGCTTGAGATTAATTTCAATTAGCAAAAGATAACTTGCATTAAAAGAAATGTCCCATATCTCTCCATTACAGACTATTTGGCTTAAAAGTTGCCCTTCTCCAGTACTGAATAATATTTAATTTTAAAAAATTTAGACGTACAGTGCGGTAACACATGATATTGGCCCTCGAGTCCGAGCCCGTACTGCCCAATTTACACCCAATTAACCCAATGAACAATTGCAACAATTGAAATCCAATGATAAACAGGAGTCACTTAAATCTGTTTAGCACCTTTATGGAAGATTCAATTAATCTATATGGGGGTGTAGGTTAGTCGAGGCAGGAGCAGAGAATAGCCTCCATTCAGTTATCAATGTATTAGAAAAAGAACATTGCAGGGTCCTGCACATGACTAAAGTAAGGGATATTTTATCTCACAAATGGACGTGCGTAGATTGTACTAATGTGGGTTGCAAAGAGTGAATGAGAGGTGTTAAAGGAGAGATTGTTCAATGTAAGAATAAGCAAGATGAAGGAGTAGAGAGGAGGGGGTACTGACTTGAAGGAAAAAGTGAAGAGCCCTCAATCTATCCTGGTGTAGGATGAATGATGGAGTGATTGGACTTCAAGGGGGAAGTGATCAGAATAGGATTAGGAAATTAAAACTTTGATTTTGATCTTGCTTTGGATTTTGCTGCATGTTTGCTTTCTATTGCATCATTATAATTAAGCAAATATGCAATTAGTTTTCGAAAACTTTCCATACTCTCAACAAGCCCCGTTGGTGATGAATGGTTAAAAAAAATGTACTTAACAATCAAACAATGACATACACTAATTACAATCATGATTACATGGTTGAGACAAGCACAACTTTAACTCAACCATTTTCAGAGAGAGTTTTGTTTCCTTAGTTATTTTAAAAGACAAATCAGAGTGTTGGTTGAATTTGGAAAATCCTTCATCTGTTACCAGACTCATTTCTTCTCTGGTTCCCCTGTGCTGCTTTAACAGTGATTTTTAGCCATCTCATAGAAAGCCTCTGTCCTATTTATTTTTTACAATAATCTCTACCCTTTAGCACTGCAGGCGGGTAGCATAAATTAAATGCAGCTTGTGTAACCAAGTTATTCTTCACCTTTCTACAAATCTGTTTTAACAGATCATGGCTTCACAAATTAACTGCTTTCATAAAATGCTCACATCTTATAAATCCTCCTTCATAACAGAATCTCATGAGGGTGCCTAAGAAAATGTTCTGATGTTTCTTTATTTCCTATGTTTTGTGATCTCTTCTCTATTTTGTTTTGCATCAATTGTTTACCATTTGGTTTCTTGTGGGATCATTTATCCTTTTATTCTAATATTTTAATTATTTTGAGATAGAAATTAATATTAGATCTTAACATTTCTTATGAACGAGGTTGCTGCTTCTATCCTTGTCTGATTTCTTCAAAGAGCTTCCACATGGTTAACATCTTATAAATCTCAAGGTTTGTACTTCTGTATTTTATTGGCAAACTAGACTTTTTTTTTAAACCTACCATTCCTTCTTGTAACACCTGAAGCCCAAAATTCATTGTCCTAAAATTATTACGAGATATGTTTCATTGTGTTCATTCCTGCATTATGCACTTATCTTTATTTATTAAATCATTTTATAGCAAATAGTAAGGGTCTTGTATGATATTCTGAGTAAAATTCTTACATACAGCTTTGAAAGAGTATGAGAGATTAGGTTCAAACTAACCCAGCAAGGTGTGTGTGCCAAATTTAC
The DNA here is from genome assembly GCF_036971445.1 of Narcine bancroftii. Classification (NCBI taxonomy): domain Eukaryota; kingdom Metazoa; phylum Chordata; class Chondrichthyes; order Torpediniformes; family Narcinidae; genus Narcine; species Narcine bancroftii. Next base: position 369,695,139 of record NC_091471.1, read on the forward strand.
CTGGTGATTAAATAACAACGTGTACAATTTGTTCATGGCTAGTGGGTGATGAGAAGACATCAATATATACTTAGAATATGTACGTGTACTAAATCTGTGCAACAGAAGGTAGTCTCCAATTGTCTTGGACCTCTTTTCCATTGAACTGCATCTTCACCGTGTCAGTTCTGTGTGGTAGCAGATGTGTAACGGCTGTCTAATGTTAAAGAAATCATGTACAAATACCTTCCCCTCCTCAGTGAAATAAGTCATCAATGATCCCAAGTGATGGCCTAAGATGTTACTCACACCATGTTTTCAAATTATAAAGAATCCTTAAATAATTACTCATTGTTTTCAATATATCTGAAAAACAAGTCTTTGAAGCTAGTTTAATAACGTTTTGTTGATTAGCTTTTATATGTTCAATGATTAAATGCTGAAGAGATCTTTCTTGCAATAACTCCATTTGTATGTGGATTGCGGAGAAACACGTGGCCTTCCTGCCTGTCTGGAATATTGTGGACTGCAAGTGGTCACGTGTCCTCCCTGTTAGAAACTTAGTCAGAAGACACATCGCCTGTTAATCAAGGGTGAACTCCAGCTACCCATTAGTGCAAACCTTACCATTGGCTAATTTAAATCACCTAAGGTCATTACTGGCTAGATGCCCAGATCAGAACTGGATAAAACATCGATGCACATTCTGTCTGTCTCGTGGTCCAAGCCCCAGATATTGCACCATGCCAGGTCGTTACTATACACATTGCTGGAAATGTCACGGGTAAGATGTGCATTATACTGAAGCTGAGCCATAGTACTGCAATAGATCAGTACTTGGAGAGGGCCACACCACTGCTGAGACAGGGAAGAACTGGGTGTGTGTGAAAGTCCCTGTCTGTCGAGCATGTTCTCAATTGTGTCAAGTGTAGGTGGCCACTGGTATTGAAGTCCAACCTAGGTTTGATGTGAATGTCTATATTGTTATTTAAGTAATTTAGTAAGAGTATAATTTAACGTTCTCCCCTGTGCGTGAATTAACATTTGTGTCCAAACTCGTCTCACTGTGAACCCACTGTACTCTTCCCAACACGACACTCCTATCTACAGAATGGAGCTGTGTTAGGCTTGAGGGGCAACTTGTTTGCAGAAAATTGTCTTCATAGCTCAAGAGATCGCTTTGCTGAGCACCTTCCCTCTGCCTGCATCAGTGATGGGGATCTCCCAGTGATCAACCACTTCAATTCTGTGTCCTACTCACATGTCTGTTGCCTGATGTTCTCTCCCACCAAGAGGAACAACACTTGATTTTCCATCTAGACACCCTCCAATTGGATGGCATTAACACTGACTTCTCTGATAACCTACTTTCCAGTCTCCCTTACTTTTCCCCTAGCTCTACATCCCTTCCCTCTCTATTCACCAAGCCGTCCCTCCTCCCCCGCTCTCTACTGTACACTTCCTCCCTTATCCACCTATTACCTTCTTCCCCCCCCCCACCCTTTTGTTCACACCTTGATGAAGGGCTCTTTATTTTACATGTATCTTTATTTTTGCTATATAAAGTATGCCGTTGGATCTGCTGAGTTTCTCCAGCATTGTGTTTTCACTTTGTATCTCAAGAAGCAGGTATGTTTTTCAAAGCATTTATGTGTTTCACATACAGTACCTTCACATCTAAAATGAAACTGACGTATAATATTAAGCATTACCAGTAAACAACTTTTATTGCAGTGTGAACTAAACAAGACTTGGCATATTGCTTCAAATCCTGCATCAAAAATGGACTTTGACTTGACATATTTGCTTCAAAGCATGTGGTTACCTGCAATTTACCTGTTAAATAATATGACAAGATCCTCCCCCTACTTTTAGATCTTTCACATATTTTCATTGAATTGACATTTCATTGGGCCAAATCTCATTACTTTGCCTTAGCATAAATTACACGAGACAATAATAGTCCGGTGCCATCCAAATCCCATGGCACAGGGTTTAATATTTAGTATTATATTTTATAAGTTTCATTAAAGCTTTGCATGGCATCACTGCACCACCTCTGGCTGCCTAGAGGGTAGTGAACTGTCAAAAACCTTTTTAAAATTCAAGGACAGAAAATTCATTTAGCTTCCAGTGTAATAAACCTATTGAGTGTTAGCTCATTACAAATTCACATAGGATATTGTTGTATATATTTTGTTCCATGTTTTTGACTCCACTTGGCATGATTCTTAAGTTAAATGAAAGGTTTAAGGATTTGACTAATTCAAATGGGTGATTGTGTATGAAAGAAATTTGCATTTCAGAAACAGTGATTCATGAAAACAGTTTCTGTGTTCACTTGGTGAGATGACCATTGCCATTTATAAAGTTACAGCCTACGAGCCTGACACTAATTAACCCAACTCTACCTACTGCATTGTGCATTACTGCAAAAGCTTTGGGATATTAAGTATGATTCATTTTCCCCTTAGCAGTTCTCATACATACATTTCCCAGTGCCCTCCTGAGACATACTGCTTTAAATCTGCTAAAGTTGATAAAAAAAAGATAGAGTTGAATGTCTGATAGCTCCCATGATGCCATGGCAAGTCAGTGGAGATTTCCTATGAGCCCAGGTCATCATTATCAGTAAAGCAATTTTTTTTAATGAGTCTCCATGGATTTCAAGTGCGAAGTTTCAAAATTTTAGTCATTCAAGTGATTTTCATGTGAATTCATTAAACCTTTTCGGCACAGATCACTGTTATTTTAGTTACAAGAGAAGAACAATGAAAACTTAGATAAGAGTTAAACCATTTATTATTTATTACATTGTACAAAAGTATGCAACACACTTTCTTGTTAATATTTTTTTTGAAAAACAGCAAATCGAATTGCACTAAATACTAGACTCGTGAGATAATTTACTGCAAGGCAGTTGTAGTGAAGTTGAGGAGAAACTTGAGAAGAGGAATTGTGCCCATCTTCCTGTTCATGATTGGTATTCATTAACCTCTGTATATTCATGAAAATCACATAGAAACAAAAGAGTTAAATGACCAACCAAACCTTATGCCAATCACCAACAAGCTATCCAGAAACCCTGGGGAGATCAGGGACAAGACAAAGCTATAAACTATATTATTTATTTTTTTATCATGACAAATTTACATAAACTTAGAGAGAATAAAATTTAGGCAGTTGATGCTTTCTGTAGATAATCCTTTAGGTTTACATTTAGGTTATTGCTGCTGCAATGCTGACCATAATTTCTGAACTTGCTGATTCTTTCGTCTAAAATCCAACTATGCTTCTCTACATTTTCTGCCATCCTGACGTATTCAGCGTTAAAAGACAGGAGCAACACAGTGGCAAGTTGGTCACTGGCATTGTCTCATACCTTCAGAGACCAGGGTTAGATGCTGACCTGCTGCATTGTCGATGTAAAGTTTGTAGTCTCCATGTGACTACATGGCTCTATCTCAGAAATCTAGAACATTACAGCACAGTACAGACACTGCCGTCCATGATGTGCCAACCCATTACAATCCTACTCAAAAAATGAAGCCTTTCCTACCTTATAACCCTCCAGTTTTCTTTAATCTGTGTGCTGTCTTAGAGTTTTTGAAACATTCCTATTATTCCAGCTTCCACCACCACCCCGGCAATGCATTCCAAGCACCCACCACTCTGTGTGTAAAAGAAATTACCCCTAATGTCTCCCTAGAACTTTCCTCCCCTCACTTCGTACACATGACCTCAAGTGCTTGCTACTCTCATCCCCAGAAAAAGGCATAGGCTGTCCACCCTATCCATACCTCTCCTCTCATCCTTCATTGCTCTTAAGAGAAAAGTCCCATCTCTCCTAACCTGCCTCATAAGACATGTTTTCCAATCCAGGCAACATCCTGTTAAATCTCCTTTGCGTCATTCCTGTAATGGGGCAACTAGAAATGAACACAATTTCCATTTATTCTAATGTTTGATTCCAAATATTTTTCATTTAATTTATTTAAATTATATTCATTCATTTAAACCAAATAAATATTCCATTGTACCCTCACTATCCCAATTCCAACCTCACTGTCATGCTCTGCTCTCCTCTCACTCTGTATCAATCCCATCTCGCTATCAAACCTGCAGAAAAGGGTAGTGCTGTTGTGGCCTGACACACTGACCTCTGGCTGAAGTTTGACAACAACTCCCAGTCACCTCCTCTTACTTACACCTTCAACAAGACTCGACTAAAAATCATTAAGGGTGGCACAGTTGGTATAGCAGTTAGCTCAACACCTTTACAACGTCGGTATTTGGGACTGAGGTTTGAATTCCACACTTTCTGTGAGGAGTTGTACGTTCTCCCTGTGTCTGCATGTCATTGGGTGTAAATTTGGCGGCACGGACTCGTGGGCTGAAATGACCTGCTACTGTGTTGCATGTAAAATTAAATTAAAATAAATTATTCAAATATTTAAAAAACACTTTCACGGACCATAGGTGACTCATCAATTCCAGTCATCTCCCTTCCATGATCTCCAACCCTGCACTATCTCCTACCCAAGTTCCACAAACCAAATTGTCCCAGTAAACCCATTCTTTTTATGTGCTCCTACCCCACTGAACTGGTATCCGCTTACCTCGATTCCATTTTGTCCTTCCCGGTCCTGTCCCTCCTCACTTACATCCATGATATGAACATTCAATCACTATACACCTCTATCCCTCATATCAACAGCCTCAAAGCTCTTTATTTTTTCCTAGACAAAAGGCCCAAGCTGTATCCCTCCACAACCACCTTCCTCTGGTGACAGAACCTGTCCACACCCTTAATAAGTTGTCCTTTGACTCATCCCACTTCATCCAAGCCAAAGGGATAGTCATGGGTACCAGCATAGGCCACAGCTATGCCTGCCTTTTTGTAAGTTACAGTTTGTGGAGCAATCCATGCTACAAGCCTACATAGCCAAGGCTTCTCAACATTTCCTCTGCTTCACTGATGACCAGTGCCTCCTCATAAGTCCGTGATGAGCTCATTGACTTTATTCACTTTGCTGCCAACTTCCACCCCAACCTCAAATTCACAAGGTCCATCTCTTGCAATACTCCCCTTTTCTCAATGTCTCTGTCTACATTTCAGGAGACGAGACATTTTCTACAAACTCACCAACTCCTACAGCTACCTCAAAAACATTTCTTCACACCCCGTCACCTGTCAGGATTCCATTTCTTTCTCACAATTCCTCCATCTCTGTCTCATCTTCTCTCAGGAGGAGGCCTTCCATAAAAGACCATCTGAGAGTCCTCCTCCTTCAAAAAATGGCTTCCCCTCTATCACCATCAACTCGTCCATCACTCAGATATCCTCTACTACCCGCACATCTGCCCTGGGCCCCTCTGTCCCCACGCGCAACAAGGTCAACAATAAGGTCACCAGCCTCCATGTCCATCATATCATCCTCAACCATTCCTGTTACATGATCCCATCCCCAGAAACATATTCCCCTCTTCTCCCCTCCATGATTTATTTGTCCACTCTTCCGTCCAATCACTCCTTGGAATCTACCCACATGACTGCAGAAAAAGCTACACATACCCACATCTCCTCCCTCAGCACCATTCTGGACCCTAAACAGACCTTTCCAATGAAGCAACACTTGTGAATCTGCAGGGGTCATCTACTTAAACCAGTGCTCCCATTGTGGCTTCCTCTGAATCAGAGCAACTGGATGTAAACTGCGAGATCACTTTGCTGAGCACCTTCACTCTGTCCGCCACAATAGCAGGGATCTCCCAGTAGCCACCCATTTCAATTCCCCATCCCATGGCCATGCTGACATCTCTCTACATGTTTTCATGCACTGCCAAACTGAGTCTACAGACAAATTGTACAACACCTCATATTCTGTCTTGGCATTCTCCAACCAGATGGCATTAATTTCTCTGGTTTCTGTTAGCATCCCCCACCCACCACATTTCTCTCTATCCTTATTTCTGTCTCTTCTTGCTCTGTTTCTCTCTCTCTCTCTTTTCCCTTTCTCTTTATTCTCAGCTCTGAATTGACAGAGCCACACACTTTCCCTAATCAATTCTCAACTTGCATCTCCTGTCCTAGTCATGTTAATTATTGCCTATTAGCTTGTGCTCCTCCCCCTGCTCTTTCTTCCCTCATCCACCAGCCTTTTTATTTAGGCACCTGCTCATACCTTGAAGAAGGGCTCAGGCCAGAGATGTCACTTGTATATCTTGACCTCCTGTGGATGCTGCAAGACCTGCTAAGTTCCTCTGGCATTTTTGTGATTTTACTACCTGTACAATCATGGCACCTGAAGACTTGTGTTTCCCCTATCTCAGGTAACCTGGTTTCATTTTACGTGCCAAAGATGTGCTGGCACATAGGGTAATTTAATACTGTGTGTTTCCCCTAATGTAGGTGAGTGTCAGGAAAATCGAGTGGAGGGATGGAAAGAAGTAGACACGGATGATTTTACTGTGAATGGATGGTCAGTGCCGCAGAAGAGGTTAGAGCAGCACGGTCAGTGCAGCAGTTAGCGTGACGCCATTACTGCACCAGAAACTTGGGTTCGAATCCGGTACTGTCTGTAAGAAGTTTGTACATTCTTCCTGTATCTGTGTGGGCTTGCTTCAGGTACAACAATTTGCTCTCATCCTTCAAAACGTAGGTGGTAAGTTAATTGGAGAATTTGGATGGGAGGCTTGTGGGCTTGTTACTGTGCTGTACGTCTAATTTAAAAAAACTTCATGCTGTACACAGTATCCCCATCACTTCTGTCTACTGATCTTTCACAGGGTCTCAGAATTCCTTCCTTCCTTCTGCAAATATTAACTCTTACATCCAAGCACTGCTACAGCTAATTATAATTTGCTAAAATATCAGATTTTTAGGATCAGTGAATTTGGAGGATTTTGTGAAGGCAGCTTTGAAGGTATTTTTCTGGCGTCCTATGGTGACCCCTATAAGTTACCAAGTCTCACAAACATGTGGAATCCCCAGTGCCATTTAAGATTTACATTTAATTCAGAATTCGAGTGACATCCAGTCTGTCAGTGATATTGGGCAACACGACAAAATGAAATTTGTAAACAAAGTTGGAGAAAATGAGTTTGCTATTTGTTTGGTTTCTTTTTAATGCTGATACCAAAATTTCTTTAAAATTAAATTTGAACCTGTTCACATTATTTTTTCAAGATATGCTATAGGGAGACTAAATAAAGAGCAATTTAGCCCTGACATCAATATGATTTTAAATTCTTTTCAATATATTTTATTTGGAGTATTTGTTCAGCAATTAGCAAACTGCAGGATAGATGGCAGCTCTCTTAATGTTACTCTCTGATTATGACTACATCTCACTCGTTAAATAATACAGAACAGCCTCCAGATTTGTTTTGGTCTGTTGTATCAGACTCGCATTAGTATCAGAATTTATTGTTACAAAACTGGTTGTTTTCAGGCAGCGTCACAGTGCAAACCTTCATATAAACCACCTTACAAAATAAATCAAAAATAGTATAAGAAAATGTTAAAGTGAGGTTCATTGATTATACAGGAATCTGATGGCAGCGGGGAAAAAGCTGTTCATTTGCCGCTGAGTGCTCGACTTTTGGCTCCTATACCTTTTTCCCGATGGGAGCAGAATGAAGAGGGTATAGCCTGAGTGGTGGGGGTCTTTGAGGATAGAGGCTGCTGTCTTAAGATACCGCCTCTTGTAGATGTCCTTGATGGAGTGAGGAATGGTACCTGTGATGTTGCAAGCCCAGTTAACAACCCTCTGGGTTTTTTTCTTGTCCTGAGCATTGGTACCTCCATACTTGACAGCAATATAAGACCGGATGATGCAAGGGTTTACAAGCTTATGCCCTCTTTCTAAGAAGTTGTTGCAATGTCATGATGGAGATTGTCCACCTTCGAGAGCTTGACATGCTTCATATGGTAATCATTGAAAACAAATTACCCTTCCAGATGAGAGAACTATGGAGAAGCCAAATTGTTGAAAACCAGGAAAAAATGTGATGAAACAGCTACTTTTAAGGATTTGGTGGAGTTAATTGAAGAGCAAGTGGACGTTGTCACAGATCCAGTGTATGGAAATATCAAAGATATTCAAACAGACTGCTGGACTGCATAGAAATGATTTTTTGTGAACTCCCATGCATATACACTCAGAAGACTATGCTTGAAAATAAAGGAACATCCTGCATCAAAACGACATTGACCCATGGACTTATTTGTAAAATGTTAGTTTACATGAAATCAACTCTGAGATAGAGTAGATGATTGGTTCAAATGTACCAAAGACTCTGGATCCACTAACATATGATAAAGAGTGTGCGAGACGAACCTTACGCGGTCAAAACAATGCTTAGTTGGATAATTAATGGACCATTAAGAGAAAGAAAAGAGGTTCAAAAATCAGTTGGCTATAAGTGTTGATTATTAAGCTTGATAAGTTGCGGAAGCAGCAGTTGAAGAATTATTTCCCTGAGGGCATCAGGGACAACCAAGAACCTTCAAAAGAAGACCAGCAAGAAGACCAGCGGTTCTTGGAATCAGTGTCAAAATCTGCCAAGCTGGTTAATGATCATTATTACACTGGATTACCTTTAAAGGAAAGAGAAATATACATGCCTGATAATAGAAGCGTGGTCGAAAAACGTACACTGAATTTAAAAAGAAGATTCAAGAAAGATTCTTCCTTTCATTCAGAATAAACCATCTGTGTGTCTGATAGGATATCCAAAGGATATGCAGAAAAAGTACCAGATGAGACGGCAAAAAAATGGTACTTACTACATCATGGGGTTTTGCATCCACAGAAGAAAAAACTTTGTGTGATGTTTGATTGTGAAGTAATCTTTTGGGGGGGGTGGGGTTTCACTAAATTTTCAACTCTGATTTGAGCAGTATGTTGATAGGAGTCTTAACTAGATTCCGTAAAGAACCTGTTGCCATTATTGCAGACAATGAAGCAACGTTCCACCGGGCGAAAGTACCGAAAGAGACCGTGACTTGTTTCAATTCTTTTGGTGGCCTGATGGAGACTATGGTCAGAACATAGTAGAATACAGAATGACAGGTCATTTATTTGGAGCAACTTCATCACCAAGTTGTGCAAATTTTGCCCTTACGAAATATGCTGAGGACAATATGATACAGTTTAGCTCTCAAGCTATAAGCACCATCAGGAATAACTTCTATGTGGATGGCTGTCTCACTTCTGCAGCTACAGTAAAAGAAACAATAGCTCGTTATCATGAGTTAAGGGTGACTGCAACAAAGGGAGTTTTTTACTTATCAAATGGACAAGAAAACAATCACCAGGTAGGTATTCGCTGTCATATCTGAAAGAGAGAAAGTGAAAGAAGTATTTGTTAATTCAATTGTGAAAAAGATGAGTAAGAATGACTTACTTATTTAAGTGTTTTAGATGATTGTACATGCTGAGATATTTAAAGGAATTTTAATCTCATTCAGCCTGAAGTCTGCGGGCTCAATTTTGCTATCTACCAAATGTTTCTTAGCATGTCAAATAGGCTCAGATCATTCTGGCACAGATACATGTTGTGGTAGCACAGTTTGAATAGCATAGGATGACACCAAGACTGGAGAATCAGCCAGTAGAATCCATTTCAATTCAGTTCAGGGCAATGGAAAATGAAAATATTGATTGACCCTTTGCGTAAAATCTAGATAATATCTCAATAAATGTCTCAGAATTTATCTCTTTCTCCAAACCTTTTCTTACTTCATTTGTTTTTACTATTAGTTATTAGCCAAACTCTATTCATTGCAACATGGTGTCTTAATATTTCATTCGTAAAACATGACGAGTTTTAGTTCGAATAATTGAAGTTTCCTTTTTGTCTTGTTAACTGTTTTACTTGAACTGTAACAGGGCATGTATGGGGAGGAATATTCCCAGAATGAGGTCAGCAGTTAGATTTTAGATTTCAGTTTTATTGTCAGAGAACATACATGACATCACGTACAACCCTGAGATTTTTTTTCCTGTGGGGGAGGTAGAATTGCCACTTATGAGTCGTGCAGAAAAACTGCACTTAATTTGCTAGGGTATCTGATATCATACCAAACCTTCACAAACTCCTGAGGGAAGTAGAGGCGCTGACGTGTTTTCTTCACAATCCCATTAGTGTGTCGGGTCCAGGAAAGATCCTCTGAGAAGAGACTTCCCAAGAACTTAAATTTGCTCACTCTCTCCACCTCTGATCCCCCAATGTATCGTACACTTCTAGTTTTCCTTCCCTGAAGACATCATGCAGCTCCTTGGTTTTGGTGACATTGAGTGTGAGGTTGTTGGTGGTGCACCATTCAGCCAAGTTTTCAAGTCCATCCTGTATATGGACTCTTCACCCCTTTATACAGAACTCCGTATATAACCCACTACTATGGGATCATCGGCAAATTTGTAGATGGTGTTGTTGTCGTACTGAGCTACACTGTCATAGGTGTATAAGGAATAGACCAAGAACACAGCCTTGTTGTGCTCTGGTAGTGATGGAGATCGTGGAGGAGATGTTCTTACCAATCCTCACTGATTGTGGTCTGGAGATGAGAAAATCCAGGATCCAATTACACAGTGGGGTGTTGAGTCCCAGGTCTTGAAGTTTGCGGATCAATTTTGAGCGGATAATGGTGTTAAATGCCAAACTGTAGTTGATATAGAGCATCTTGATGTATGCATCTTTGGTGTCCAGGTGTTCCATGGCTTTGTGTAGAGTCAGTGAGATGGCATCTGCCGTAGACGCGTTGTTACAGGAAGCGAATTGGGAACCGATGCCTGTCGCTGCTCGCGTCGTGCAGTGTGGATTGTGGCGGGTCATGTGACCTCTCAGTCTGAAACCTGGTGGGATTGTGTATAGTCATGTGACCTGTCTGGTTGGAGCCTAGTTGTTAGTCACCTCACCTGCCGGACAAGGATTAAATCTGCCCACAGTTGAGGCTGATGTACGATTGGTCCTCGCAGGCCACAAGGGGGGGGGGGGGGTCTTGCTTTGAAAAAGCCAAGCACATGCAGTCTCCGTCTGTTCTCCTTTTGTTTGCTGCTGCTGTATATAGACCATCACTGAACTTCAGGCTGTAGGCCATGGGCAGCTCCAGAGGGCCAAATGCTCGGGGTCCATCCCTCATCCAAAGCAGGTGGCAATACTGGAGACCAGGTTCATTTGATATACTTATTAGTTGATATTCATTTACTGTTTGTTAGTGTGCTGGTGCCTGCTGGAGATGGTACTGTTTGTAACCCTCACATTCCCACTCCGGAGTTGAGAATATTTAGTAGTGATTTCCTTTGATTCATTCTCCTGAAGGCTGCCTGCACATCATCCTCAGATACAGACAGGTTACACTGGTTGTAATTTGAGCTGGAAGTCAGTGGCATCTTTACAAAACAAAACCTTGTCAGGATTACATGATGTCATCACTAAAAAGTCCTAAATGCTCCTGGTATATATTTTTCGTGTACTAGAGACAGTTGGCGATTTTCATTGATGGAACAAATGATTACAGTAATATTCTGCTGAGGTGTCGGAGCCTCAAAGTAACTGGTTCACTTGGAAATGATTTTGCTGGAACCAGATTTCAGAAGCAGAATGAAATCTGCAGCTAATATAACTGCGAACAAATTTCCACATCTCTGAAGAGATATGAACAACACACTTTGTTCCTTGACTGCATTGATATGTTTTAATTTATTATATTAGTATTGATAGAAATCTATTTAAAACATTTTTTTATTATATTTCATATATTGGATGGGATTCTTTGCATTGAAAGCATCAATTGACATGTGTTTGTCAAAAGCAGAAAGATATTAATTTGCCTCATTACCTGTTGCAAATCAATACTGTTATAATTATAATGTTTAATATAAACACCAATAAAATATTTTTTAAAAAGGCTATATGAATATAATGTTCTACCATTTGGAATGAAAAATGCTCCAGGGACATTCCAAAGCATGGTCAATTCTGTAATTCATGGTTTAGAGCTTATATTGATGACTTGGTTATGGGGAATGACACCTGGAAGCACCTATCTCTGAGTTAGAGAAATTGTTAGACGAACTTTCAAAAGCCAACCTAACTGTTAATTTAGCTAAAAGTGAATTTGGCCATGCTACTGTGACTTATCTTGGGTATGTGAAAAAACACACAAATTTGGAGAAACTCAGCAGGTCAAACAGTGCCTTTATGTAGCAAAGGTGAAGATACATCACCAACGTTTTGGGCTTGAGCCTTTGTGTGTGTGTGGTTTTTTTTAACTTAACCACAGTGTCAACAGAATCCTGTGATTTACCTCTATCTTGGGCATGTAGTTGGTCAAGACAAATTGGCACCTGTTCAGGTGAAAGTTCAGGCTATTTCTGAGTTTCCCTTTTCCATGGGTAAGAAAGCTGTTGGGAGGTTTTTGGGATTGGTGGGGTAATATTAGAAAGTTCTGTAAAAACTTTGCAAATATCGCCCTTCCTTTGACTAACCTTCTGAAGAAGGATGAAAAATTTGTTTGGACAGACTTTTCCAGGAAGCATTTGATAAACTGAAAGCCATTTTATGTCACCAGCCTGTGCTTAAGTCACCTGACTTTGAGAAGCCATTTTCTTTAGCAGTAGATACTAGTGATGCAGCTGTGGGAGCGGTGCTATTACAAAAGAATGGTTGAAATGATATTGACTATCCAGTTTCTTATCCAAGAAATTCAATAAACATCAAAATAATTATTCTGCCATAGAGAAAGAATTACTGTTCCTCGTGCTGGCTTTGCAGCATTTCAATGTTGACATCTGCTCAGCTCAAGGACCATTTGTGTATACTGACCATAATCCCTAGTGTTCTTGAGTTAAAATGAAAAACAAAAATAGACAATTGTTAAACTGGAGTCTAATTCTGCAGGAATATGATTTAATGACAACATATTCAAGGAAAGGATAATGTAATTGCTGAATGCCTGTCAAGATGTTAAGTTTACACTGTTACTGGAAATGTTATTTGTCCATATTATGTAAATACTGAATGTATTATTTCAAACATTGTAGGTTGCAGATAAAAGTTTGCTTTTCAACTCAAAATGTTCTTTGTTGGTGGGAGGTATTATGAAGCATTTCATTTTAATACGACTGTCACTTTAAAGGTTAACAAATGTCAGGCTAGTTTCAGCTGTGACCATTCACAACTATGGAGAGAAATGAGTTGGCAACAGTTAGGTACAGACTGTGCCGTGTTTATCCTCAGGAGGAAATGAAGGAACATTTGTTGCTTTTATCCAGGCACAGGTGTGGAGAGACACACTTAAAGGAAGAGCACACTTTGTGATCAGCAGCCATTTTAAAGGAGCAGGGAGTCATTTGAAGGAAGACTGTGCTGGAGTGGCTTTGTGTGGTGATGGACAATTTGTTTGTTTCTCCCTGTCCGGAGGAATTTTAATCCCCACTGTGACCAAAGAAAGGGCCATTTTAAAAAGGAATTAGTGTACCACATTGTTGCCAAAATGAAGGACATTTTGAAGGGGAATTATTAAATCCCACCATGACCAAAAGAAAGAGCACTTTGACTGACCCAGGTACTGGAAGCAGGACAAATACTGCATTTGGATCGCGATTATTATGTTGGCAATTTTTACCGACCTGTGTCTGGGTTCTGGAAATATTGTGAAAGTCACTCGTTTTAGTTCCTCTATGAAAGGAACCATCCCCTTTCACTGCTCATCTAAAAGGAATTTCACTCTGGGAGTAACTCGTCACGGTTTCGTGAGTTTGCGATCAGCTGTCTCTCAGTCTCTCCCACCTCATTCATAATCATTTCTTTGCCTCAGTTTAAGAGTCTTTGTGTCAATACTGGAATTTCTAAGACTGACTTTGGGATAACTTTCCAGAATTGTATCCAAGCTCTAATGGTTCACAATTAAGTATATCTGCACATAGTTGGGAGATAAGGTTAGAAAGGGTGTTATATTAGTAGTAATTAATAATAAAAATATTTTGAAAATAACACTGCCTTGGCAAATTTCCATTGCTGCTGGTCTGTGATGTAACACCACTGATTGACACAGTTGTAGAAAAGTATTCTATCTTCAGCTACGATAGACATTGCTTTACATGTCAAGTTGATGTCTACACAGGGAAACCCTCGTGCACACTGTGGGGTCTAGTGCAAGACTGCCACCTCCAGGTTTGCATACTGGGCTTATATACATCATTGCTTCTGTCACATGGACAGGAAGTGATGTCATCAGCCCAGATAAAAACCTGTGTTTCCACAGCATATCTGCCATTTTGGGAGCTGATTCACTTACTGGTAAGTGGGTTTCCACATGGTGTTATTTGAAGTATTTCTACCCAACCTTCAGATAAGATTAATTGCTGATCTTCTAGCATAAAACTTTGGGGAACTCTGTGTCTCTCCTTCTTGGAAATTTAAATTGTTTATGTTACTATGATAAGATGAAGTTTGGCCCTTTAACCAACCAATGAAGACACCTGCTAGAATTTATTGAAATGTTTGATGTTTATTTCTAACATTAACTAAACAACTGAAACATTTCTTCAGATTAATATTCTCTAGGTCACTTCTGAGCACAAGGTGGCAGTGGTGCTTTGGTTCTGCTCAAACAAAGTTCATAAAGTTAAAAATGACTAAGAAGGGAAATAGTTCCATTCATTAAAATGACCTCTGATTTTTTTTTATTGACCTTTCGTAGCTAATAAATTGTCTTGATTATTTCCTTTATTAATTTTTTGGGGATGTTGGCATTTGTAGCAGCACTTATTACCCATGTCTAAATATCCTTTAGAAGGGGTGAACCTTCTTGTGCTACACTCCAACCTGCTCTCGGAGCTGGAGAGCTTCTGTGATCGATCCCGTTCAGTTTCCGGCCAGTGGCAACTTACTGGAGGTTGATGATGAAGACTCCATGATGACAAATCCATTAAATATCAAAGGTTAGGTTTTGCTGCAAGTAGATAGGAGTTTCTTATTTGCTGAGCAAATGGAACTGAACCATTGAACATTAATGAACATTCACATTTGTGAAAACATGATGAATAGAATGTCATTGATAAAGCAGCAGATGTTTGGGCCCAGTGCATTACCCAAGGAATTCCTGCAGTAATTCCGATTTTCAACCATTGCAATGTTGTTCCTAGGATGTCCATTGACATTGGTTTTACCAGGACCTCTTGAAGCCATACTTGGTTAAATGCTGTCTTGAGATCAACAGGATACGTTCTCATCAGACCTGTCAAATGCATCTCTTTGGTTCTGTGTTGAACCAGTGTTGTGAGATGACTGGGATTGAGTGGTCCTGAGAAAAACTCAAACTTGGCACTGATGGAGTTAAGTGGCTGGCTAATCAATGAGAGTCAGCTGATCGGGCTGTATTTCTCACATTGGGATTATCCAATTCTCTGTGAACAAGTTGTACCTGAGTAACTTTCCATATTATTGGTTGAATGGGATTGTTGTATCGAGATTGTAACTGTTTGGTTAAAGGCAGAGTGAATTATGGAGAGCAAGTACTCAGTACTGCTGCTGGGATTCTCTGTGGTCCTATAACCTTTGCTGTATTTAGTGCCCTCAACTTTTTCCTGATATAATAAATGTATCAGAATTAGAAAGAGGGCTAAACCATTTGCCTGTTTGTACTTGCTTTGCCATTCAATATGTCCAACTATAAATAGTATAAAACAACCAAATGCAAAGTACAAATAAATCAAACCCAAAAATATAATTTTAGTAGTTTTGTTTTTACAATCTCCACATTGGTCTTTAATTGAAATCCCCAAGTACAATTACTCAAAAAAATCATAGATCCACAATCTATTTAAAGGTTGAATGGATTCTTCAGAAAGTAGAGCTTTCCTATGAAACCTTTCGAAAGCTGAAATGGAATAAAGTGAAGAAGCGATTACCAAAATTTTGAGCGTTCCCAGACCCAAAAAATAATCACCAAATCCAACCAAATAACACCTAAAACTTAAATTAACACCAACATATAGTAATAAATACACAGCCTATATAAAGTAGAAATAATGTATGTACAGGGTAGTTTCACTAACTAGAATCGGGAAGACAGTGAGCACACTGGAAAGCTGAGAAGTGGGATGTTAGGCTGAGTCATCGGAGGTACAGGATACTGGGGTGTAGGAGAGAGAGGAAGAGAGTCATCTACTGTTCAAAGCTTGATTCTGAGTGTAGATCCCGGGGAACGAGTTTGGCAGTGCCCCTCTCGCTGCTCAGGGTGCCTTTTTTTGATTCTGAGTGTAGATCCCGGGGAACGAGTTTGGCAGTGCCCCTCTCGCTGCTCAGGGTGCCTTTTTTTGATTCTGAGTGTAGATCCCGGGGAACGAGTTTGGCAGTGCCCCTCTCGCTGCTCAGGGTGCCTTTTTTTGATTCTGAGTGTAGATCCCGGGGAACGAGTTTGGCAGTGCCCCTCTCGCTGCTCAGGGTGCCTTTTTTTGATTCTGAGTGTAGATCCCGGGGAACGAGTTTGGCAGTGCCCCTCTCGCTGCTCAGGGTGCCTTTTTTTGATTCTGAGTGTAGATCCCGGGGAACGAGTTTGGCGGTGCCCCTCTCGCTGCTCAGGGTGCCTTTTTTTGATTCTGAGTGTAGATCCCGGGGAACGAGTTTGGCGGTGCCCCTCTCGCTGCTCAGGGAGCCTTTTTTTGTAAAATCGAAAGTCCTCTGGATTTCTTTCGGTTAGTGAAACAGGTACTACTATAGGTCTTTCATAAAAGCAAAGTAGTGTAAAGCAAACTTTTGATAAGCGGGGGATACCTGTAATATATTCTTAAAGGTTGATCTGCCAAGGTTGTCCATTTCAGCATTTTCTCTATTTATATTCTTGAAGCCAGTCTAATTATGAGATTACATGATAACATAAAATGAATAATACTTCTTCTTTGGCTTGGCTTCGCGGACGAAGATTTATGGAGGGGGTAAAAGTCCACGTCAGCTGCAGGCTCGTTTGTGGCTGACAAGTCCGATGCGGGACAGGCAGACACGGTTGCAGCGGCTGCAGGGGAAAATTGGTGGGTTGGGGTTGGGTGTTGGGTTTTTCCTCCTTTGCCTTTTGTCAGTGAGGTGGGCTCTGCGGTCTTCTTCAAAGGAGGTTGCTGCCCGCCAAACTGTGAGGCGCCAAGATGCACGGTTTGAGGCGATATCAGCCCACTGGCGGTGGTCAATGTGGCAGGCACCAAGAGATTTCTTTAGGCAGTCCTTGTACCTTTTCTTTGGTGCACCTCTGTCATGGTGGCCAGTGGAGAGCTCGCCATATAACACGATCTTGGGAAGGCGATGGTCCTCCATTCTGGAGATGTGACCCACCCAGCGCAGCTGGATCTTCAGCAGCGTGGACTCGATGCTGTCGACCTCTACCATCTCGAGTACTTCGACGTTAGGGATGAAAACGCTCCAATGGATGTTGAGGATGGAGCGGAGACAACACTAACATCATTTGATATCTATCTATCCTGATTTTCAGTTTTATTAGCT
Organism: Narcine bancroftii; assembly: GCF_036971445.1. NCBI lineage: Eukaryota > Metazoa > Chordata > Chondrichthyes > Torpediniformes > Narcinidae > Narcine > Narcine bancroftii. The sequence goes on from NC_091471.1 coordinate 369,712,623, forward strand.
TCATTGAGATAAGCCACAAGTACAATATGGAAAACAAGAATGGACACAGTTTATAATAATGCAGGGATTTTCATCAAACATCAGGAATTGTCATCAAACCCTTCTTTTAATCTACTCCAAACAAAAGCTGTTTGTTCTCATTCAAGGATTATTGGTCTCCATTTATGTTGTTTGTCTGCTTCAAACCTTCAAAGAGTATTTGTTCTTGTTAATCAGGCTAAAATGAATCAGGTGCACTCAATTTTAAAGTTTAAAGATTTGTGGGAACATTCCAAGTAATATGGTTCAATGTGGGACAGAATATTTAAATGCATTTTGTGAACTATCCTGGGGCCCAGGAATTACATTATCAAAGATGATTTTCAAGGATTGTGGCAGTTTGTTATTCATTCTAAAAACAGTTTCTCCAATCTCACAAGCATTTTTCTCTTTAGTAATGAGTACAAGTAATAACTATTTAAACTCTAGTTTAAATGTAAAGTCAATTTAGAAATAAAATCAAAATATTTCAAATCAGAAACTAACAGTTTTTGAAATTCCCTTTGTGCTCTTTGATGTTTTTTGGAAGGAATATATGGCTCACCACAAAATCGAGGGCCGAAGGGCCTGTACTGTGATGTATTGTTCTATATTCTCCATTTAATTTTTTTCTGGACCCCCTCTCCACTGCCTTCACACTCTTCCTATAATACAGCAACTGGAATTCAATGCATTAGTCCAGCTGAGGTCATGTCAGTGTTTTATAATGGTCCAGCATAACCTCCCCTCTTGTACACCCTATGCTTATCTTGATTGTCAAGACGTATGTAATCTTTCTCAATCTGCCCTGCTGCTTCCAAAAGTTTATGAACATACCACGTCTCCAGGTGCCTATCTCCAGTATCCCTTTGAGATTAGATCACAAGAAAAAGTGGGCCATTCAGCCCATCGAGTCTGCTCCACATATCTACCCTGCGCTAAACTGTTCTCACATCTAGTTCCAGGTTCTGGCCTTTTCCCAAGATCCCTTAATACCCTGACTAATTAGATATCTATCAATCTCCCCTTTAAACTCCCCAAATAATTGGGCCTCCACAGCTGAATGTGACAACAAATTCCACAAATCCACGACCCTCTGGCTAAAGAAATTTCTCCTTATCTATGTTTTAAATAGACTCACCCATCAAGGAAAACAACTTACATCTTCTCTGTCCAATCCTTTCAGCATTTGAAATGTTTCTATGAGATCCCTTCTCATTTTTCTATACTCCAATGAATACAGTCCAAGAGCCGCTAAATGTTCCTCATATGTTAGCCCTTCCATTCCAGGAGTCGTCTTCGTAAACCTTCTCTGAACTCTCTCCAAGATATCCCTTCTAAGATAAGGGGCCCAAAACTGCACACAGTTCTCCAAATGAGGTCTCACCAGTAGAGCCTCATCAACACCTCTTTATTCTTATACACTATTCCCTTTGAAACAAATGCCAACATAGCATTATCATTCTTAATTCTTGCTTCTTCTTGCCCTTCCTACCAAGATGCATAGCTCTGTCCATTCCCTCATGACTTGTACTCCAAGTCTCATTCACTGCCTAGATCAAGACAACTAATGGACTTGGAATGCCAGTATTCAAAGTTCAAAATTCAGATTTAGAGTTAGAATACGTACATGACATCATATGTAACCCTGGGATTTTTTTTTCCTGTGGGCGAGGCAGAAATAATGGTAGCGCATAAAACCATACTCAAGAACAAATAAATAAATGTAAACAAACTGACTGTGCAATACAGAGAGAGAAAAAAATCAAGTTCAAAAGTAATGAGCCTCTGAGTTTGTTGTTGAATCTGATGGTGGAGGGGTAGCAGCTGTTCCTGAACCTGGTGAAACGAGTCTATATCTCTTTCCTGATGGTAGCAGTGAGAATAGAGCATGTGGTGGATGATGTAGATCCTTGATGATTTCTGCTGCTCTCCATCAGAAACATTCCTTGTAAATGTTCTCGATGGTGGGGATGGTTTTGCCTGTGATGCCCTGGGCTGTGTCCACTACCTCTTTACAGCGCTTTAAACTCAGGGATATTGGTGTCCCCAGACCAGACTGTGATGCTTCTGATCAACACATTTTCCACCACACCTCTGTCATCTGTATTCACCTTTCTCCTGCTTGAAGGGCAGCCATTCACCATAACTCTGTTCTTTGTTACTTAGCCAACTTTGAATCCATGCTATTAATGCCAAGTGGTTTAACTTGAGCATGAGAGTTTGGAGTCCTATGCACAATGTACAATGTAAAGGAGCACAACAACTTTACTTACTGTAACTTTGATAAAAAAGCCTATTTGTGGCACATTATCTAAAATCATCTGCAAGTCTATGTGCACCTCATGTTTTATTCTGATCATTATTATTGATCTCATGAGTAAATGATATCAACTTGGTTAAACACAATTTATCCTTCTCTGAATTACTCCATTTCCCTTTGAGTTATTATTCATCCTGTATTGGATCAATGTTTCTGAAAGCTTTTCCTCTCACTGAGATTAATCTGACTGACCTTTGTTCTCATTCTCCAGCTGCTTCTATTATTCGTTCTGCCTGTCCCCCACTTTCATCATTTAAAAAGAATTTCATTTCAGTCTTCCCAGTTCTACCATTTCACTGACAATAGTTACTGAGCATTTTCAGAATTTTCTGCTGTCATAGAGCCCAGTGTTATATTTCTAGTTAGTAGTTGTAAACTCAGAAGGAAATATGAGAGCATTAAATATAGTTATTTCAGTTGTGAACAGTTCTCTATAAATACACCATATGTCCTTAAATTGTCTCCTTTTTGCTGCTTTGTAAGAGTTATACCAGTCAGAGGCTTTATCTGTAAATGAAGGAGAGGAGGTTAATTATCTAGAAGAGTGTTGTTCGCCTTTTGGGCAGCTTCATGGATGGGAAAGAACCTGCAGATGCTGTGATGATTAAATGTTTTCAAAGAATGTGACTGAATCTAAAGTAAAATGCTACAAAGGTTTATATATTCATGCAAGTGAAGTTTGTTCCATGTAAGTACAGTCTAGTATCTTTGTATTTTGTCTTTTAAACTGTTTATTCTTAATGCGGGTGTATTAGTTAGGCATTGTAAAATTATGTCTCAAGCAACCGAAAGATGCACTTAACTCCATCTACCAATCCCCATAGGTGCAGGATATCCGGAGTTTTACTGTATTTTACTACAAATGTCAAAGGCAATGTTCCAGTTTATTAGCTGCAACTTGAAGCTTTCTGTGATAGCAAAAAAAAGTATGACATTGTGTTTGGATTTAAAGATAATTTTCCACAATCTGTTAAGCAGAAAAGCTAACTTTGTAAAAAAGGTTTTACTTGCTTGGGAGAACCAACCAGTAAAATGATATTGGAGGAATTCAAATCACCTAACAAATCCATACAGGTAAAGAACTTTGACCATAAAACATGCTTTTCCTAAACACATTGCAAAGTCAATTACAGTGAAACTTTAGAGAGGATCTCAGCAAAGTGCAAAAATGTCGAGATACTGTAATTAAGTGAGGAAGCAAATAGAAGTTGTTCCACTTTAAGAGCATATAATTGTTCAGTCCAGATTTTTAAGTCAATTAATAAACAAAATTAAACAGAATCAAGATTCTATTTAAATATTCAAACTTTTTTCTTGAATTATGTAGGTTAATATCCCAACTAAACAACACAGGAACAGGCCCTTCTGCCCACAATGTCTTACCTGAACCTGATGCAAATTAAACTAAATCTCCTCTGCCTGCACAATTCATATCCTTTAATTTTCCTGCATATTCATGTGTCATTCAATGTTAAAATCTGTCATTTGTTTTGTGCTTTGTAAACCTATGCTGTGATAACGAGCCTTAACAATCCATTTATGAACTGCCAAGCTGGAAAAATAAATAGCTGGAAAAATGCTACGGTAAGAAATATATGACATATTGGAGAGACAGGAAACTACAGGTGCTGGAACCTGGGAAAAAAAAACAAACTGTTGGAGGATCTCAGTGGGCCAGGCAGTAGTTGGGGAGGGTTGTTTTGGGTTAAAGGGTTAGCAGGTTTTTGATTTGAATTCATGGCCATTTATTTCCATCCATGAATGACGACCTGACCTGATGAGTGCCCTCGAAGTTTGTTTTTTGCTTCTGTATTCACTCTTATTCTGACTGTAATTGCAATGATAGGATTTTAATGATCTGAAGCAGATGCAGAGTGATAAATGACAGTATTTTTTTAAAAATACCCTTGATACATAAGTTCTGCTGTCTTTTGTCCATCATATTCACTTTCACTATTCTGTACCTTTCTGATTGATTTCAGAGATGACCTCTCTCATATGCACACGCACACGCACACACACACGATTCCTCAATACCTGAAGAAACTGAGATATCAGTGACAATCGTTGTAAACCTGTCATGTTTGGAAGTGTGTGTACCTTATAAGAATTTTAATTCTTTAAATGAATAATTGTACTGAGGAACCTTTAAAAAAGTTAAATTAAAATTGCATGGGATTGAGCTTCAATTTGAAGATAAAAAATATTTTTGCCAATATGTACAGACGTACAGTAAATAGTACATGCATCATGTTATCAAGCTCAATTTAAGATTTAAGTCTGGCATTTAATCCAAAAGTCTGATTGAAATCGTACACCAAGTATGTACAAAGGGCATGAGTCTTGGAATCGGGCAGCATTAAGAGCTGAAATGTGGTTTAAGCAAGCATGATAAAGAAACAGATAATATCAAATCAAGGCCAGACCAATGAAAGAATTTGGTTTTGCATCATCATTAGGAGTAAACAAACGTACTCTCCTTTGGTCATATTGGAGGTTCTGTTACTTTTTACATTCACATCACTTTTGCAAATACAGTAAAATCCCCGTTATCCAAAATTCAAGCTACTGGCAAAAAAAAATTATAGAAACTAAATAGGTACAAAATATGAAAGTTTAAAATTGGTACTCCCTAGCAGTCAGTTCGCCATTTAGGCAACACTCAATCTCAAGCAACCGGCAAACTAACTTCTCTGGCATCTACCAACCCTCATAGGTTCCGGATACTCGGGTGGGGTTTGACTGTAACTTAAAAACTTTCAGAAAATCTGAATATAGAGACAAATGAAAGTAAAAAATGCAGACAGAATACCACAGTAACAATGTATATTGTCACAAAATAAACATGAACAGTTACCAAAGAAAAGTGCTGATGACTGAAAGAAAGCGAACTGCACAAGTGTAATTTACTGCATTGAAATCATAATGTGTGTTTCTTGAGAAAAATACCAAGATTTTTGTTTGCTGTGCCTTAATCCCGAATTCAGCTAACTTTAACCAAGGAAATAATTTAATCTTCATATGCCACCTTAATGAACTCGAGGAGATTAAATCCTCTTTGTATCCTTGTTCCTATGAAATAGTTTTTTTTTTGCAGTTAGAGCATTTTTAAGTCCACCCAATTTTTCATATTTCATAAATGATCTCTTTGCTGTAAAAGCACAACACTGGAGAAACTTAACAGGGCAAACAGGCACTTTATAAGCAAATGTATAGATGTATTTATATTATCTTCAGATATTACAAGGGGAGCACAGTTGGTGTAGTGGTTAGTACAATGCCTTTATAGGACAAGCGATAGGGACCTGGGCTCGAATCCCGCACCGTCTGTAAGAAGTTTGTATGTTCTCCCCATGTCTGCATGGGTTTTCCCCGGGGTCGCCACTTTCCTCCCACCGTTCAAAATGTACTGGGGGAGTAGGTTAATTGGATGTAATTGGGCGGCACGGACTCGTGGGCCGAAATGGCTTGTTACCATGATGTATGTCTAAATTTAAATTTACATATCAATGTATGAACAAAACATAGACAGGTGCCTGGTGGGCAGGGAGAGGCTCACAAGCCCACAGGCAAGAGGTAATAGGTGGATAAGGGAAAGACTTTCAAACCCGACAAGATTCCACCACCACATCTGTCTTGGGTAAACTTATACCTCTCATTTTGTTCATTTTAGATTGGTCACAGTGTTTGAGCTACCGAAAGAAAATAGACACACACACCGAGAGCAGTTCAGTTTATACAAATGTTTATTACTAATTCAAAAGCTGATTTCACACTACAATATGCAAGCCCTTCCCAACTATACTTATCAACGCTTGGACTGGTCCCAACTGCCGAAGCGAGGCAACGACTGCACACTTGTAGTAGGTTGTCAGGGCGCTGGTAGCAGCTTCTCCACCTCCCCCGACCGGGACGTTGCTCGGACTCTGGCTGTTCTTCCTTCTTGACAAGGGGTGTTCCCACCCCTCGGAGAATCTAAACTTCAGCAGCAGGACCACAGGCTTATATACCCCAAAAACAATTAATCATGCGCCTACTCCCTCTAACATTTGTCAGTCAAAATCAAAACTGAACATTACATTCTACAATTTAGAAGATTAATTATTATGGAACCAGGATGTTATGATTTCCTGGTTTATCTCGTAGATACAAAGACTCATTAAAACTTCTCGAGCAAGACAGGTTGTGACCAATTCGTCAATTTCAGAGTGTTGCATTTGACAACTGCTTTCCCTGGGCCTCACAGTGGAATTCCATTTCAAAGTGTATCTTCAGATAAGTCCCCATGGCTGAGTTTAATTACATCTGCTAGTTCTGAAAGTAAGGTGACCTGCGTGTGGACCCAGTGTCGTCAGTTCCACATAAGCAAAAAGCATCTGGGTATATGGTTTTAATCCTCCATTACAACATCTTCCCCTCTTTACCTTCCATAGGGATGGTCCCAACACTACCTTGACCACAGGAAGTGCTGCACCCACAACCCCTCTCTCACCACTAATGGGAGCCCCAAACAGTCCTTCAAAGAGAAGCAACACTTCACTTGTGAATCTGTGGGAGTCATTAACTGCATCCAGGGCTCCCACCGTGGGCTTCTCTACCGTTTCTCTAGAGAAACTGACGCAGACTGGGAGATCACGTCGCTGAGCACCTTCGGTCTATCTGTATCAATGACAGGTATCTTCCAGTGACCAACCATTTCAATTCTGCACCCCATTCCCACACCAACATGTCTGTCCATGCACTGCCAAACCAAGACCACTTGCAAATTGGAGGTACAACACGTCACATTCCATCTGGCAACTCTCCAACTGGATGGCATTAATATTCACTTCTGTGGCTTCTGCTAGACCACTCCACATTCTCCCTCTCTTTCCTTTCCCTCTTCTTTCCTCCAGCTCTCCACCCCTTCACACTCCATTTGTAGCACAATCCTCCCTTCCCCTGTTTGGTGGTATGCCCTGCCTCTCTTATCTACCTATTACCTCCTGCCTGTGGGCCTGTTTTCCTTCCCCTGGTCCTCCCATCCCAGCATTTTATTCAGATGCCTGCTAACATTTTGCTGTTACCTTGAGGGTTCAAGCCTGAAATGTTTGTATCTTTATCTTTGCTATATAACGTACACTGTTTGACCTGAGTTTCTCCAGCTTTGTGTTTTTACTTCAACCACAGTGTTTGCAGACTTTTGTGTTTTACCATTTTCTTTGGTGCCAGTTTCCTGCAAGTCAGAGCACCCAAAGTAGAGCAAAGGTCAGTAATGTGAGCAGGCAAACATTATGTTCCCAAAAGTAATTTCTCCTGAATAAGTTCAGACTGAATGAGATTTTTTTTTTCACTTTTCTCTTGTTTTGACTGCTTGTCAGAAACTGTAAGCTGGGAGGGATTGTATGTGATTATCTGAAATCAGGATCTTTGGGAATTTAGTATGTGACAGAATATAGATATATATTTGGGAGATAAATTGGGGCAGGTTTTAGTGTAGGTCACATACAAATACTTTAAAACAGATCTTATTTAAAATACTGGAGCTGTGCCCCATGCTAGACATATCAGGGACAAAAGTCTTTGCAGAAGCTTTGGAGAGTGCCCAAGAGACTTCACTAATGGATTGTTTTTTTACAAAAAGGCAACAGATGAAAGAGCTCGTTGGAACTGCAGATTGTCTGCAGTGAAACTTGCTGTTCTAAGAGGACCATGTGGTTTTGCAAGCAGAGAGAGGAAAACAAGCTTTCTCTGTGTGTGTGTGTGTGAGAGAGAGAGAGATCAGTTCTACAGTTTTACAGTTAGCAGCAGGAACTGGAACAGGACAAGCTGGCAAGCTTGTGGAAAACCCCATTTGGAAGATGGGTCACGAGTACTTAGTTCAGCTTGATCAAAGCCCTTATGGTTCATGCAAGAGGAGAGGACTGGCTGTCTAATGTTTCACTTGGAATAAAAGAAACAAAAAGGCATTCTGTGGTGACCTGAAAGAAAAAGGTTATCATCTGGAGATCCCTGTGGGGACAAGTTTTTTCGGCAAGATACTGAAGTGGCTGATTTTTTTTTAAAAGAATCAGTTGTGGGTGTCAATGTACAACAAATCTCTCTCTGAAAACTGACAAGAACCTTCCTGAGTGGTAACCATTTACCTTTCAAGCACCAAAGCCTGGTGAACTTTATAAATGTTAAATTCTGTCCTCAGTATAAGAATTTCCTGCAACCAGTGAACTTGGAGGAATGAGAAGTGAGATTTATCTGTGAACCAAAAAACTTTTCTGAACTGACACACACAATACATTCATGTGCGCTTAGAATTAGAAGGGGATTAAGTTAGGTGAGTTAAGTCAATAGTGATAAGTTAAAGTGTGATTCAGTTTTCATGTTTAAAGGTAATTAAAATCAACTTTTGTTTAAGTAACCATTTATCTTGGTGAATATCTGTTGCTCCTGGGTTTTGGGGTCCTCTGGGCTTTTATGAAATCATTGTTATTTACTTGATTTGTTGAAAATGTTGAAATGATGCAGCAAGTCTAATGATCGGAGCCGAAATGAGGTGTCATACAGAATGGAGTTGTTGCTCCAGATCTCTTATCAGAGGATTTTAAAGAATAAATATAATTTAAAATTATAGTACTTCATTATTGTTCTTGGATTTATGTTGCTTTTAGCTTTATGAGAGCCCTCTGTCTACCCTCCCCTTTTAGAATCTTGAGAATTAGTTAAATTTTCGTCTCACTAATAATTTGAAAAATAACAGATGTATGAAAATACTTCAAAGTCACACATGAAATTGAATAGGCTTCAGTAATTTTGGATCCTAGCCTGATCCCAATGGTCAATTTATTTGGCCACTGGACAATAAGTACTCTGAAATAGAATGGTTATTTAGAATCCATGTCTGATACAATGTTTGATAAATTAAACTGAGCAATGTATTCCAGGGACCATGCTAGAAAAACATGTACTTTATTTGCAAATTCTTTAAAAAAAAAAACTTGTGCTTTGACGTGTACTGCGTGCACAAATGTAATTATAATAAATTTGGAATATGAACTTTAACGAAGCTCAATAAATCATCAGTATGGCCCGTGAACTCAAACAGTCGAAACCGTTCTCGCCAAGAAATGATCTGTCTCAGGACTGATGCAGTGATTTTCATTGTTATGTTTAGATAACTTTTAAAGGTATTGAGAGACGGAGGTGGAAGAGAGAGAGCTTAAATTGCCTGTATTGTGTCTGCTCTTGTCCATGGTAGGTGGCTGCTGAGGTTACATTTGCAGTCCTGTCAGAATAAGAGGATGAAAAACTGTACTATTTGAAGGAAAAATAAATGTTTGCCTGGAAATGTTTAACTGTAATCGTGTGGGTGCATAGAAATGAAGGTTGATATACTCAATAGAAATCACAGTTGCTAAGAGATTTATCTCAAGAGTAACTATTTGATTTAAATCAAGAACTGTGTGATCTGTGCAGAATGTAAATGTAATGACTCAATTCTTTGTGTTTTTAAAATTGACAGAATTTTATTGGAGGCTATTATAAATCCTAGTGACTTCTTATCAGTCACAGTTCATGTTACATTATCACCAGGTGCACTTTTTCACATTTTGCGCTATTCTGCGATCCCATTATTTATATGTAATTTGCAAAACCATTTGTACTTTGGGACAATCTTATTTCTCTTGAGCCTGTTACCAATATTTCACTCTGCAGAATATGAAACTTAATGGTGGTTGAGAACTGTATCAATTTTAAATGTGCACATGAGGTCCCGGCAGAATTGCATGCGTTGTTACAGAAAGAAGTGGAGGGGAAGAAAAGGCTCAATGATCTGCCCGCCTTATTTCATTCAGACTGGCTGCTCAAAACATCAACACCAAGTGGTGCCTAACTACTATCCAGAACTCCCCGTACTCTTCCCAGTCATAACATTCTCAGAGAAAGACCACAATTAAGACAAACCTAAGGTCAACTGAGGACAGACACTAGGGAATTCTTCCCTTTGTTCCAGAGGAAGATAACTGAATAACAACAACTCCCACTCACTCATTAACATGACTTGTTTACTTTAGGAAGTGATTGATTCACCAGATTTGCAAAGCCTCATGGCAATCTCTTGGAGTAACTGATGACTCATTGTGAAAACAATTGCTTTTCTGGAGTCCACTTCAGAATCAGAATCAGGATTTATTGTCATGAACAAGTTATGAAATTTGGTGTTTTGCAGCAGCCCTCACAGAGCGAATATTCAGATTATGACCATGTTATAATATTTACTACATAAAAAATAAAAATGATAGTGTGCAAAAAGTCAGGCAGTGTCTTGCTGCTTTGATGCAGTGATTTTCATTGTTATGCTTAGATAACTTTTAAAGGTATTGATAAATCAATAACATTGATTATTCAGGAATCTGATGGCAGAGGGGAAGTAGCTGTTCTTGTGCCGCTGAGGGCTCGTCTTTAGGCTCCTGTACCTTTTCCCCAATGGTAGCAGAGTGAAGAGGCCTGGGTGGTGGGATCTTTGAGGATAGAGGCTGCTTTTGTTTTTAAAAGACACCGCCTCATGTGGATGTCCTCGACGGAGTGAAGTCTGGTGCCTGTGATGTCACAGGCTGAGTTAACAACCGTCTGGAGTTTATTCTTGTCCTGAGAGTTGACGCCTCCATACCAAGCAATGATACAACCAGAATGCTCTCCATTGTACACCTGTAGAAGTTTACAAGAGTCTTTGGTGACATACCAAATCTCCTCAGGCACTTCACAAATTATAGCCACTGGCGAGCCGCCTTTGTGATTGCAACAACGTGGAGGCTCCAGGACAGATCCTCGGAGATGTTGACACCCAGGAATTTGAAGTTCTTGACTCTCTCCACTACTGAGCCCTTGGTGAGGTCTGGGACATGTTCCCCTGACTTCCTTCTGAAGTCCAAAATCAGTTCCTTGATTTTGCTGACATTGAGTGTAAGTTTGTTATCCCTGAGTTTCCATGTCCTTAACTTGCTCTTTGTGCCACATTATTTTAAAATTATAGAATTGCTAACATACTGGGGGTTGTAGGTCAATTGGGTGTAATCCAACAGCGCACACTCATGGGCCAAAAGGGCCTGTTACTATGCTTTATGTCTGTGTAAAATTTTACAAAGCAACAGTTCTCAGTTCACTTTCTCATCAGAATATCACAGCCAGTACGAATTAAAAATGTCTCTTCCTCACTGATTATCGACACAGGCACACCCCAAGGATGTGTGTTTAGCCCACTGCTCTATTCACTATACACCCATGACTTTGTGGCCAGAGACAATTCCAATGCTGTCTTCTTCTTCTTTGGCTTGGCTTCACGGACGAAGATTTATGGAGGGGGTAAATGTCCACGTCAGCTGCAGGCTCGTTTGTGGCTGACAAGTCCGATGCGGGACAGGCAGACACGGTTGCAGCGGTTGCAGGGGAAAATTGGTGGGTTGGGGTTGGGTGTTGGGTTTTTCCTCCTTTGCCTTTTGTCAGTGAGGTGGGCTCTGCGGTCTTCTTCAAAGGAGGTTGCTGCCCGCCAAACTGTGAGGCGCCAAGATGCACTGTTTGAGGCGAGATCAGCCCACCGGCGGTGGTCAATGTGGCAGGCACCAAGAGATTTCTTTAGGCAGTCCTTGTACCTTTTCTTTGGTGCACCTCTGTCATGGTGGCCAGTGGAGAGCTCGCCATATAACACGATCTTGGGAAGGCGATGGTCCTCCATTCTGGAGACGTGACCCACCCAGCACAGCTGGATCTTCAGCAGCGTGGATTCGATGCTGTCGGCCTCTGCCATCTCGAGTACTTCGATGTTGGAGATGAAGTCGCTCCAATGAATGTTGAGGATGGAGCGGAGACAACGCTGGTGGAAGCGTTCTAGGAGCCGTAGGTGATGCCGGTAGAGGACCCATGATTCGGAGTCGAACAGGAGCGTGGGTATGACAACGGCTCTGTACTCGCTGATCTTTGTGTGTTTCTTCAGGTGGTTGTTTTTCCAGACTCTTTTGTGTAGTCTTCCAAAGGCACTATTTGCCTTGGCGAGTCTGTTGTCTATCTCATTGTCGATCCTTGCATCCGATGAAATGGTGCAGCCGAGGTAGGTAAACTGGTTGACCGTTTTGAGTTTTGTGTGCCCGATGAAGATGTGGGGGGGTCGGTAGTCATTGCCAATGACACCACAGTTGTCAGCAGAATTACAAATGGTAATGAGAAAGTGTACAGGAGGGAGATAGATCAATTTGTTGAATGGTGTAACGACAGCCACCTTGTGCTCAACGTCAGCAAAACCAAGAAGATGATTATGAACTTCAGAAGGAAGTCAGTGGAACACGACAGGTGTACCATGGAGAGCATTCTGGCTGGTTGCATCACTGCCTGGCATGGTGGCACCAACTCTCAGGGCAAGAATAAACTCCAGAGAGTTGTTAACTCAGCCTGTGACATCACAGGCAACAGATTTCACTCTATCAAGGACATCTACACAAGACGGTGCCTTATAAAACCAACTTCTATCCTCAAAGACCCCCACCATCCAGGCCATGCCCTCTTCACTCTGCTACCATCAGGGTAGAGGTACAGGAGTCTTGAGACGAGCCCTCAGCAGCACAAGGACAGTTTCTTCCCCTCTGTCATCAGATTCCTGAACGACCAATGAACCAAAGTAATTGCCTGACTTTTCATGCACTATTATTTTTTGAGTTTTTTTTGTAGTAAATATTATAACATGGTCATAATCTGAATGTTCGCTCTGTGAGGGCTGCTGCAAAACACCGAATTTCATGACTTGGTCATGACAATAAATTTGATTCTGATTCTGAGTTACTTGAGCCAGAATCAGAGTTCAAATACATTTTGTTGTCCTCCACTAGACTTCCTCTGTCAAAATTAAGCACTCTATTTTAGATGTGTCCACAGTTAGATTTGTTGGCATCTGATGTCCCAGTCCTTTTAGCCTTGGGATCCTTAATATTAGCCTTATTTTTTCTCTATATTCTGAAATGAGGATTGTAGAGCTCGTCGAAAGAACCAAAGACTTGTTGATCCAAACCAAGGCTTTTATTAGCAAAAGACAGGAGCTCTTCACAGGTGGCCGACCAGTCCGGAATGATCCGACCTGGCTCGGGACACAGCCCTTTAAGGCCCAGACAATAGGCGTGGCTAAGCTCTCAGCCAATCGCTGTAAGCACAGTCATTACATACTCTAGATACTGTAACTCTATACATTGGTGATAGGTCTGGACTATCACAAGGATAAATGATGATACTTTTTACAAAAGCAAACGTGAGATTCAGCTTAGCCCAACTTGTTCATACCAATTAAGCTGTTTGCCATCGCTAGTCCCATTTGCCTATGTTTGACCCATATTCTAACCTGTGTTCGGCCCATTTTCTTTTCCATCTTTCCTAACTATGTACTTGCTAAATGCTTCTGATAAGTTGAAATTGTACCAGGGTCCACCAACTTGTCTGGCAGTTCATTATCTCTACCTCACAAAGTAATAACAAATTTCTGCAGGAGCTGCCTTTATCTGCCTGGCAATTGGGTCTTGCTTCCATCTGCTTGACAGCATTGCTCTCCATTCTTCCTGTGGATGAATTATTTGGCCAAAGGGGTGTCATTATCCACAAGAAGAATGATACATACCAAAGGATTTATGAAGCTGCTTTTCTGCCTTTATCACATCTTCATTTATCCTGTAATCTTGCTTTTCTATGCTCGTCCTACATTCTAACTCCAAACCACAGTTACTTTTGTTAAACTCCATCTTTCAGTCTGACCACTTCTTATCTAATTACTGCAGTGCTTCCTCTAACATGATCTTTAAATGACCTTTTCTCGCTTGGCCTAATTTGCCAATATTAGTTTTCTACCTAAAGTACTTAGATTGACCAGATTACAAACTTTCTCAGTTTTCTTGCAATTCCCCACTGTTATTTTGTGTGTTCATTTTATGCTGTTTTATTGATAGCAGCAAACTGATTCTTTTAGAAAGTTATGAAGAAATCTTCTTTGTAGACTGGAAACATGGCATAAACTTGTGGAGAAACTGGATGTGTTTTATCCTGGGCCCTGTGAAACTGATACAGAAGCAATAGAAGTGTTAGGTCAAGTGATAGATCAACTACATTCTGGATACATAACAATATGATTCTTACACTTCAAAGACAATACAAGGTGACTTGTTAAATTAATCCTTTTAAAATGAATTATAATTAATTTTTACCCTGTTACTGTGATACGACAATGTGGATTCAGTGGTTATAAAGTATTGCATTTTTTGTCAAATATTTAAATTGTATGATAAAAATTTCAGAGAATTTTCAATGTTAATTATTCCAAAACTGGAATCTCCAATGCCTCTTGACTGCTTGATCCTCTGTGTGTTTGAATAATTTTTACCCCTTTGTTTTGTTTGCAAGCAACGTTCAAAAGAGAAGAGGTGGATGCAACCAGGAATAATTAAGATAATTTCATGCAAAATCTGGGGGAAAACAATGGATGTTTTGTATATCAGCATTTCACATGGTTGTCATGGAAATTTACCAACAGCTTAGACTCTGCTATTCATTCAGCACCTCAAGAAAGTCTGAATGGAAAGGTTTCTCTGTTGGATCTTGTTGACGCTCAAGTGAAAAAACGTGATTAATAGAAACAAAAGATAACAGCCATTGATGCTGCCCTCCATTTCTCATTGTTTTTAATTTGCAGATACCTTTGGAGCATTTGTTCACAAAATCGACCATACCTTGAAGGGCTCAAGCCTGAAAAGTTGGTTATGTATCTTTATCTTTGTTTGACCTGCATTGTTTTTACAGTGTTTGCAGACATTCGTGTTTTACTTCAGATCACACTGGATCTGACTGATTATCCGACCCTGTCTGCCAGCAATAAGCTGATCTAGAAAGCCTGACGTTCTAGCTTTCCAGAGCCAAAAGATCTCCTATAAAGAGGAAAAGGGCTGCAAATTGGAACTGGGTTGAAGACAAGTGGCTGAACTCCCTCTTCTAACTTGCCAGCGACACCACTATTAGTGGATCAGGCATCAAATAAGGATGTGACATTAAGAGATTGGAAATCTTGTGGCATGGTGCCAAGATAACAACCTCTCCATGTCAATAAGACCTAGATGATCATTGGCTTCAGGAGAGGGGACAGTGCCCACAACCCTGTCCACATTAATTGTGTTGAAGTTGACAGGACAGAGAGCTTCAAGCTCTTGGGAATAAATATCTCCAATGACCTGACCTGGGATTAGCACATTGACAAGATGGCCAAGAAAGTGCAGCAATACCGCTTCTCTCTTAGAATGAAGACATTTGTCATGTACCCCTTTCCCTCGCCTTCCACAGTTGCAGCATTAGGGTTATTGCTGTTTCTTACACCACTGGATGTAATGTTAGAGGTAATCTGTTGGTTAGTTCACAGAAGAACCCTTCTCGGTGGATGAAATATTTTGTGACATATAAACTATTGCTAAATCAAATGATCTTAAATAATTAAAATTATGAAAATTGATAATAAAAATAACTCAAGCAACAAATTAATTAAAGGCATTGGTAATAAAATTCAAATGAAAGAAAATGACAAGTAATTTGCTTGCACTTACTGAAGATTGGTGATTCTATTCAGGTGGCCACAGCTGATGATTCAGGTGGGAAGGTCATCTAGTCCTTCAGCTCAACCTGTCATTGCTCCACAACTCGAGACAATTAAATTCTTTAAAATTTCGACATGCAGCATTGTAATAGGCCCTTTTGGCCCACAAGCCCATGTCACCCAATTACACCCAAATAACCTACAGTCCCCTGTACAATTTTTTAAGGGTGGGAGGAAACCGGAGCACCCAGAGGAAACCCATGCAGACATAGGGAGAATGTACAAACTCCTTACAGACAGCGCAGGATTCGAACCCAGGTGCCGTAACAGTGTTACTTTAACTGCCATGCTAATTACGCCATGCTAAATGGTGGAACCAGAGGTTGGATGTTTACATCTGACATCCCCCAACTTGTCCAAATTTTTGAACTATGCTTGATGTACCTAGCAGTCACCTTGCCTGGAGAGCATGCAAAACAAAGCTTTTCACTTTCTCTCAGTACATATTACAACAAACAATAAACAATTCAATTCAATTTCAACATATAGGAGTGGAAGTCTGAGAGGAGCTGACTTACAAGAACATCAGCTGTTCTCAGACCAGGGGCAAATGCAATCCAACTCATTACTCTTTAATCATTTTCTCCATATTACTGATTGCAATGGACAATATTATTTTTTCAAATTGTGTGTTTCCTTTTAAAAAAAAAAAGGGGATAACGATATACAGATTCAAGCTGAACACAAAGATAATTTCAGATTAATGGTTAGCGGAACACCTTTACAGGGTCAATGATTAGGACCTGGGTTTGAATCCTACACTGTTTGTAAGGAGTTTGTACGTTCTCCCCATGTCTGTGTGGGCTTTCCCCAGGGGCTCCGGTTTCCTCCCACCGTTTGAAATGTACTGGGAGTGTAGGTTAATTTGGTGTAAATTGGGCAGAATGGACTCATGGGCTAAAATGGCCTGTTTCCATGCTGTTTGCCTAAATTTAATTAAAAAAATAAAATTTGGAGGAACATTTAATTTGTTATTAAATTTAGCATGTTTAATCACATAATGATACTGACACATTGCATTAATTGAACTGACCTAAAAATGTTTTGCCGCTGATTTTAATTTTACTCAGCATCTAATGCCTCTCGTGTCATTGTTCAACAATAGTCGGCCACCATTGATGGATTCCATTTGCCCTGATAAAGCTTTTCTGTGGTCACAATGTCCTGGTAAATCCTTTCACCATGTTCCTCACTGACTGCACCAAGATCAGCGGGGAAGATGTCCAAGTGCAAATGTAGAAAATGAATTTTCCATGAAAATGTTGCACTTCGTGGTTTTGGATCTTTGAAGCAGGTTGTCAATCACTGGAATAGGTTTGGTGCTCTGTAGTTATCAAGAAAATTCTCAACAACATCTTTAAATGCCTTCCAAACATGCCCAGCCCTAAAACATTTGCCTACACCCGCACTTAGTGCAGGCCCAGGCATGCTCGGACTGACCAAAACAGCTTGCTTTGTGGGCAATGTACTACTAGACTTAAAATCTATTTTTGTGATATCCTGTCATGTTTTATCTAAAAACAGTACATGATAGGAAAATTTTACAGTGATTTTTGTGAGCAGTGACCCAAAATCCATTAAAATACACTCAAGTGTTCAGGAAGCAAAATCTTCATTGTCCAATGTTGCTTTTGCTATTTCTCTGGATATTTTGAAAATTAGAATCATGGAGGATGGCTTTTCATTGAGTGTGGCTGACTACTAATCACCTATTTGAACTAATTCTACATTAATCCCACTTTCACTTCAACCTTGTTCTATCCATTTGGGCATTTTGAAAATGTATTGTTCAGTCAATAAATACAGCTTTAGATTTTTACATTACATCTCACTGGCTCTTTTTCATTTCTATTATTTCCATTATTTTTCTGTCCTGTATTCTCTTGCTCACAATATGCCACAAATGTTCAATAATTTAATGAGTTTTTACACCAGTGGAGAAAATTGATGAGCCAGAAATTCTTCAATGTGTAAAGACAAGGCTGAGGTTGAAGAGCCTGCAGCAATTTTGGTCTTGGCCATAGGGGAGAGGTATTCAAAGATGCCATAGGGGAGTGGTATTGAAAGATGCATTGTGTGCAATCTTCCATGCATATTAATGTCATTAATTCTAGGCATCATCACCGAATTATGCAGGGTGTGTGATCTTGCCCATGTGTACAAGGCTCAGGAGCTCTTAAAGCAGTGGTTCTGGGTGTGAGCTACTGATACAGAGGTTTCTGTAGACTAAACATCTTAAAAAGGCAGGGAAACAAATGGGGCAAGCACCACGGAGCTCTGAGATCCAAAGGGATATTGTGGATACTTGGGCAGATATCAGGGTATTCAGAATTACCCAGTTAATGGAAGGACTTTCCTTGTAGAAAGATGGCATTTGGTCATCCAGGAGGAATAAAGCTACACTTTGTTGGCCTTCCCAGAAGTGACTGTCGGACTGGGGCCTTAAACTAAAGTAAGAACAGGTTAAATGGGCTCCTGGTGAGACAAAGAGCAAGCATGGATGACCACAATTTCTCCTAAACTGCTATTCTATATATGCAGCGACAGATTACATTTACTGGAGTACATACAAGTCGATACTATGGCCCAAAAATCCATTATTTTCCATATATCGTATATAAAAGTCAAACTCCCTATTTTTGGCCCCAGCCACGCACCCATTGGAGCACCTCACACCTTGACCATGGACTCTCACCTAGGCCCTGGCTGCCTGACCATTGGAGTTCCCGATGCCTCAACTGTGGACTCTCACCTCGGCCCCAGCCATCTGTCCATTGGACCTTCTAACACTCTGAACATGGACTCAGCACCTGGTCTTGGCCGGCCACCCACCCATCCGAGCTCCTGACACCTTAAATGATGCAGATACTTACCACGATCAAAAATAATATCCATAAAAGTAATATCCATGTAGTAGTCGACCCCCATAAATTTAACATTAAAACATGGTCTACAAAACTCAACTTTTACACAAGTACATACAATAGTGATAATGTTTTAAGAAACACAATTGCAAGGCCAGAATGCCAATTAACCCCTTCTTTCTCCATCAAAGAAAGAAAACATTGTCAGCAAAATAGAATGTAATTTTAGTTTCTGCTGCTTTACATACAATACATTTCTTTCCATATTTTCCTTCACATTCAAGTCATCTATTGGATGGATTTGATTACTGGAATATTTCTCAAGGTAAGGAAAATAATTAAGATGACATACGTTTGGTGTTGTTAATGGAATCCAAAACAAATGTATTTTTTAAAAATAAGCAATAAAGTACTGTTATTTCATATGCCACAATCTTGATTTTGACTTGTTTATCTGTGAGGTTTCACAATTATTCAAAACATATAAATTAGGAGCAGGAACTTCCTCTCAACCATACCCCCCCCCCCACCCTAGAACTTGCCCTGCCATTAAACAAGAGCATGCCTGATCTAATCAATTCTGCATCCCCAACTACCCTTAAGATTTCAAATCCTTGCCTTTTTAGGTCTCCATCTACTTCTGGCTTAATGGTAATCAAAGATTGCTTCCACCAAAAGACTTACAACCTAGGATTCTTCTTCAAGAGGAAATTTCCTAACCACATCTTCCCTGTCAAAGCCTTTCTAAATCCTACATGTTCCAGCAAAGACCAACTAACTCTTCTAATTTAATAGAATATAGAAGCCCAATCTGAACTGTTCTCAATGGAGTGACATCCTTCCTTAGATTAAGGGACCAATACTGTACACAGTGTATAACTGAAACATGCTTTTGTATAGAATTCCCCAAGCAATAGTATACGACATTCAGATAGCATTGCCAACAATTCCCACTATATCTCAGATCGCCACAGTCTCGCATCTTTAAGATGGTGTGATTCTTTATGACTCTCCCACTAAAATGGACAATTTTATTTTTATGCATTTGCCAGCTCCACACATTTATTTAAGCAGATCCCTTCACAACCTCCTTCTATCCTCCCTACAGTTAACTTTCCTGAAGATCTCAGGAACAGTCTTTGTGTCTTCAGCAAATTTGCCACCATTGTGCCTTCAGATGAGTCATTTATATGAAATGAAAAAAGTTGAGTCTCCACTACAGATCCTAGTGGCTCATCAATTGTTATATCCTCCCATCCTGAAAAATTATGCAAACATCGCATGAATTATTTTCATGCTGCCCAGAGCCTGTGTAAATCCTGTGCAAATGGGTTTCTCATGGCTTCTCCCAGTGATTGACAGGTTGAATGCTCACCAACATCTCTGGGGCCAAAAGAACTCATCACATTGAATTGCTGTCTGACTCAATGATGTTATATATTGAAAAATGTGGTAGAGCCCTTGTCTGAAATTATTTGTCTTTTAGTTCAAATTTAAGCAATATTTATTTTAGGCAGCGTGGAGACTAAAGGCTTTGTTAATAATTTTCTTTTTTGTCTACCGAAGAAATGCTTTTGCATTTGTAGATCGAAAATGTGATTGAAAAGAAAATCATTTGTGTCAATTTTGGCAATTCGTCTTTTCAATTGTTTGCCTTTAGGGCTCAGATGAACTGAAAGTAAGGATTGAACAAAATTTCATGTGGAATGAATTGGAACTAGAGGCCAATACTGAAAAAATCCTTGAGGATGAAAAGAAGCCTTATCATAAATCTAGTATAGAGAGGAAAAGTTAGAAATGAGGAAAATGACGAAACGGAAACCATTCCAAAAATGGGAATAGAGCATCTTCAAGGTAAATATTTTAATCAGGAAAAAGAACATAAGTAAAAATCCAGAAACTAGATGGTAAGGACCATAATCAGGACAAGAAAAAAGAACTTCAGAGGGTTGTAACTCGGCCTATGACATCATGGGTACCAGTCTTCACTCCATTGAGGATATCTACAATGGGCGATGTCTTAAGACAACAGCCTCTATACTCAAGGACCCCCACCATCTGGAAACTCTGATGCAAATTGGAAAGGTTTTATCTGAAATGATTGAAGTCATTGTTAACTCTTATTCCTTAAACTTATATTTGGTCAATTTGAAAAAAATACAGTGCACAAAGTCAAGGTGACTAAAAATAGGATGATAGATTCTTGTCTGTGGAGGTGCTCCACAAGATGATCAGTCAATCTATGTTTACTTTCTGTAGTGGATTTATTCTAAATTGGAAGAAGCAGAAGTGAACCATTGGTTAATCTGGAAGAATGTTTGGAAATTCGAGTGTGGGAAAGAGTGTTGTGAATGGGCACAGGTGTTGTTTCTTCTGTGATTGCATGAGAAGGTGTCAGGATGGGAATGGAGTTAGTGGAGATGAAAGAGGGGATAGCTAATTTGGGATGCTAAAACAGAAAGGGAGGAGAAGATGTGGCTGGTGGTGGCATCAGGCAGAAGGTGATGGAAGGATAGAAAATGTTCGACAGTGTAGTCTAGAAAGTGTCATCAACAGTACTTCTGAGATATCTTCCCTTTCTCTTAACTATAGCTTACCCTCTATGGTGAGCCTCCCAACCATGACCATTCTCGTTCTGCTCTTAACTGCTATCCTCCTACCCGAGACACCCTTGCCCTCAGCTTCCTCCCAAAAAGGTGCCAATTTTATTGGAGTCTTCTTTGCACTTCCTCTGTGCTTGATGTGCCAGTCCAGTCCGCTTTCAATGTGATGCCACCACCACCATCCATTGTCTTTCCCTTTTACCCTCACACTGTAACCATTCTCACCATTATCCCTGATCTACTCTTCCATCAACACCCTCCCCATTCTTACACCAAGTCCAAATGCAACTGCAGAAAATGTAACAACTCTCTCTTTTTCTTCCACTCTGACCTGCTTGTGATCAGTTAATTGAGGAAAAAAATGATGTAATTTGCTAAGAAATAGGTGATTGCACATGAAAAGTAATAATGGCGTCCCCACCTCTGCGTTATTGCTGAGTCACTTTGTTTTGTACTAAAATGACTAAATAGTTATCATCAATCTGTCTTTTATATTTTGTCATTTTAATTCAATCAATTATACTATTGTAATTGTGTTATTGTTACCAAGTATTTGTCCAGCTGCAGCAAGTAAGAATTGTGGTACATATTTACATTGTACAATGTATATGACAATAATCTCGTTAACATTATGAATGGGTGGATACGTGGTTTAGTTGGTAACTGTTATTCAGCAGCTGGGAAAATGGATTAAATATATTCTAAACAGGTGACAATGCTCATGAATTTACTGACTTCATTCATATGCATTTATTCAAAAAAATTCTCTTAACCTTCCATTTTCGGAAAGATGCCCTTTCATTTTCAGATGGGAGCATAAATAATACAATTATATTCGATTTCAGAATTATAAATTGTACATATTTGCTTCTGCCTACAAAGTCTTGTAGCAGGAAACAGAATTCACCCAGAGGCTATTTAGATTCAAAACATGTAAATTAATGCAATGGTTCTGGAAGTTAATATATAAAAAATTCACTATCTAGAGAGAATAAAGTGTATAAAGTGGCAAGAAGGGTTGGAATCAAGTTTAATTTATACATAAACTCGTGTGCATTTTTAACAGTCCCACCACAACATTTATCCACATTTTTTGCATTTTACTTCAATGGCATTTAATCCCAAACTATGTCTTCAACATCATTTGTTTTGTTTTATTCTAGTAATTTGGAGAAAATTATCAATGGCTTAATTTACTTCATCTCCCTGTGAGGTAATTATGAATGAATTTCTAGGACACAGCTAGCATTGATTATCCAAAATACAAAAACTTTTGCAATGGCCAAAGGGTTTTAATTCCCCTATTAAAACAATCAAATATCTTACATACTTATATTTAATGTAATGTCTCAAAGGGAAACTTTAAAAAATATGAAGTGAGTGAAATTAATGAAGCTGTCATTGTAGTTTTAGTGGTTTTAAATTAATGATATTTTTCACCATTAATGAATCTCATTTCAAATAAGTAAAAGATGTGGAGGTTTTGATCAAAGTTTATGCTCCTCACTTCGATCTTTTGAGCGTAATGTATGTGGAAATTTGAGAGCTTTTACATTATCCTGACTGAATTGTTCTGTTTTAACTTCAAAAGAATGGATCAGTGATTGCAACAGGACACATTTTTCAGTCCTCCACTTAATGTGAAATTGATTTTCTCAAACCTGGAGATTTTTGGACAGCAGCAGTTTGTAAGTGTAACAATTATAACCATGTCTACCAGGGGCGATAATCTACTGCCTATACAATTCCAATACCCCTAACTTTAAATGCAGTTGAGGCAACGGAAATGGGCATCTTTGCCCCACCTTAGTCATTAACAACCTTGCATCAATGCATCTAAAATTAGAAACTTTCAGTAAATCTATCCTCCGCTCTGATGTTTCCAGATGGTGCATGTATAACAAAATGACAGCACAGCCAGAGCTGCAGACACGGCAGTACCACTGCTGATGTAGAATCAGGGAGAGTGGGGAGGGAGACAGTGCTCCCCCTCAGGTTCCCACTGCCCACTGCTACTGCCGATGCCTCCATACAGTCTGCAAACGGCCTGTTAAAGAAACCGACGGAATTTGATTTAAAATCCTGTGACTGTGGAGTCTGGGCCCAAGATGGCGGTCCTTGTGTTCGGCAGCAGCCACAAGGGGTTGCAGAATCCAGGGGAGTAGCGGACCAGTACAGGGGACCAGAAATGGGGAGAACACCCCCCCCCCCCCAATCAATGAGGGGAAGCAGAGGAGATGACCCTAAGGATGGTGGCCACAGTGGCCGACCAACAAGTGCTCTGCGGCTGTAGGACGCACACGAGTGGTGAGCTGTGCGGGCGATGAACCCACATAGGCTGCAGGGACTGACTCACGAGAAGCAGGTATCGGAACCAGGATTTGAGGGGGTGCTGAGGGCAAGGAGGGATCCTGAAGGGCTCAGGGTGGTGAAGGCTTCCTTAGTGAGTTGAAGATTTGGATCTGGGCTTGGGTTGTCCATGGTTTGAACTGAACTGTTGTACAGCTGCAGGTGACTGGAGGGGAATCCACAGGCTCTCAGTGACTCTGAGGGGACTCTCTTTTGCTTCTCTTTCTGACTGTAAGAGGCACAGGGCAATGGTAATGGTGAACTTTGTCTGTCTTTTGGTGTTTTAAAGGCAATTTCATGTAAAATGACATCTGTTTTATTACATGACAATAAATAGTATCCGATCTGAATTCCCTACATTCTTAAACAGTATGATTTTTTTAGTTGCTGTACTTTAATTCTGAAAAAAATCACCGTGACCTTGAGCTTTTCAAGAGGATAATGAAATTTGCTGGGAAGCGCGTGCATGTTATGCAAATACGCAGTGGGGTTCAAGACCATTGATGTGTTAGAAATCTCCCTTGGGATTTAAAAAAAAAAATTTGCAGCGAGGAAAACTGAAAACCAACAATGAAGATGGAATTAAAATCCTGTGTGAGCAGAATAGTAAGATGGTTTCGTGCAAGTGGCATTTTTCAACAAGCCTGCCTGAAAATGTGAAGGTTTCTGTAATGCCTCAGAAGTTTGCACGGTTCATTTGTGTGTTCTGCCTTCAAACTGTGTGGAGCCTGCCTGTGCAGATGCAGGTAGTTGTAAGTTCATAGCTAGTGTTTGCTAAATTCTCTTTCAATTCTCAAAAACGGAATATGTTAATCTCCTCATTTTTAAAAGTAATAGGGGATCATTTGCTTCCAGACGCAGCTGTGATTAATCAGCTTTTCGAGGTGTTTGACTAAAATAGTGACCGGATATGGGCATCACTGGCAAGCCCAGCATTTCCCAGCCATTTTTAATGTCTTAGGGTACCATAGGGTTGGCCTGGGGATATCTATAATGGGTTACTTGCCTCAAGGGCATTTATGAAACAAATAGATTTTATGATATTCATCACCATCACCAACATTCCTGATTTTTCATTCTTCGTTTATTGAACCAAGATTAAGTCTTCCAGCTGCTGTTGTGGGATTTGCATGTGTGCTCTTTAGTCCAAGTTAGTTACAAAACTTGTACATCATCAGGCTCTTTTTGGAGGATTTATGAATTGAAAGAAAATAACCCAGGTCTATGTAAATAATAGTATCTTGCGCAGCTTCTTTGGTAAATCTCTGCCTCTGGACTTATTTTAGTCATTAGTTCTGGTGCCTTTGTCACATTATGTATATTCATTTGCATTTCTCTACTTCCTTAAATATAGTGCAGAACTTCTTTTAAATTTAAATTTAGGTAACCAGTACAGTAAAGGTAAAGGCTCCATGATTGTCATATAATACTACATTTGTAATGTATCATCCAGGAAATTTTTTACTTTGTCTTCTGTAAGGCAGTCACCTCTTTGTCCAGCGCCCCTCACAGAGACCTGTGGCACCTGGTCTCCCCTCCAAGTACTGACCAGACTTGGGCCTATTTCCAAAATCAGACAATCTCAGGCGTATTCAGGCTATTAGGTACAAGACACATAACCAATGTTTTGGTCTTGATCCCTTCATTGAATGAGTCAAATTCTGGCCTGTGCAAAGCTGGTAATGGCCCAGACCAGAATGGAAATGTAGGACCTATTTCAAGTTGCTCATTAAGTATTTTTGTAATTAGTGCTAAGTACATTTGATTTATGTCTGGGTATATACATATATATGTAGTGTACATATTTTACTTACAAGTAACAGAACAGAATAAAAGAACGATTTATAAAATAGGAAATGGCAAGCAATTTTATTCAACAGAGTTCAGTCCTGTAATAAGAAGCAATAAATATAATAGTACGTTCATATTTATTCAGTGTGATAGTACAGATTCTATCACCAATGTGTCTATGTACAGATTGTAGTGTAGGATGACTGTGATTGGCTGAGAGTGTAGCCACACCCACTGCCAGGTCTTAAAAGATTGCTCCCAGCCAGACCAGGTCATTCTGGACTCGTCGACCTACTTGTGATATGCTCCAGTCTTTTAGTTAATAAAAGCCTTGGTTTGGATCAACAAGTCTTTGGTTCTTTCAACGCACACTACATTCTGTATTCAGATTTTCAGATTAGAAGTGGTCATCACTTCTTAACATTCAGAAATGCTTTACGTGCTTTTCTTTGGGGAAATTCATCAATTACATCAGAAAAATCGAGCAACTTTGCCTTGTCACTGTTGATGTTCAAAACTGCTAATCCATTCAGATGTCCTTGCCTCATTGTGTGCCGAAACTTGGACTTAATTCGCTTTAGGACACTGGAGCTCCTCTCATTACAGGCCACTGTTGTTGGAAATGACAGAAAAATGCGCAACACAATGACATTTGGGAAAACATTGTCCAATCTCAAGTTCAATATTTGACCATAAATTTTCTGCAATAACCCAGCATTGAGTTTGAAATTCAAATTAAACATGATTTTCAGAAGCACCACTCTGAATGGCCACTTGAAATATGACTTGGCTGTTGTAGCTGTAACCAATTTGCTTTTAGTAATAACTCATTTTCATCCAACTGCTTAAATTGCCACAAAAAAATCAAAGTCCACAAATGTCCCTGTCCGCAGAAAAGAGTCATGAAAGGCCATCGATAACGAAAGAACACATTCAGCTTGAAGTGGTTTTTAGCATCCTCTTGAGTTGGTGTCCCCTGCAAGTAACAAAACTATCTGGCACACCAGTTTTGATTGCCACATGCCATGCTTCTTCAAGTATATCATTCAATTTCTTTCCTCGTTTCAGGATATCAATGTTGTCCCTTTCCACATCTAATGAGATTCTATTACCAAGTTCACCTCATGAGTTATTGTGAGAACTTTAATCCAAATGGCTGACATCAGTACACATTCAATGGTATCCAAATAGGTTTTGTTATCTGCATTTATTTATCTATCTTTTAACTGTATTAATTTTTTAATGAATTTAAAAAAAAATATATTAATGTTTTGTGCTAAAGGATTCCCCCTTGAGTCTCTTCACACTATCAATATTCTTTATCAAGGCAAAGGGTCCCCTCCTTTCCTCTACCAGGGAGAATAGGCCTCCTGAATATCATAGGCTGATGCCAATGGTACACCTGCCCACCCCCTCTGTTCTGGTGGGGGAGGGGCAGGGGAGGAGCACAGTCCCACAGGCAAGAGTTAATAGGAGGATAAGGGAGGCAAGACACACCACCAAACAAGGGGAGGGGGAAATGGCTCTGTGAATGGAGAGGAAAGCTGGAGGAATAAGACAGAGGGATGGGGAAGAGAGGTAGATTAGGAACTAGGCTAGCAGAAATTTCTCCCCCCCCCCCCCCCCACTTCCCCCCAGCATTTTGATCAGGTGCCTGCTCACATTTTGTTCATACCTTGATGACAGGATCAAGCCCAAAATGTTGGTTCTGTATTTTTATCTTTGCTATAACAACCCCCCCCCCCCCCAGCCCCCATCGATGTGATATTGTTTGAAGAGGGCTCACAAAATCACTCTGCACAAAGCATCTTCCAGCTACTCTCATCGGGAAAGAGATACAGTACAGGAGTATCAGAGCCCGATTCTTCCCACGGGCAGTGAGACTGTTGAATGACTGTTGAACTGCTCAAATGAACCCTCCATGACTCAACTATTCATTTTAAAATATTTATTTATTTTAGATATGTATAGACGTACTGCATATATACCATTTGTCTGTATGTGTGTTTGCATGTTTTGGCACTGAAGACTGTTTCATCAGGTTGTTTTTGTGCAATTGGATGATGATAAGCCTGAACTTGAACTTGTACCTGAACTGGGACCAATGTCAATGCACATAGCTTTCCACTCCAAAGAGTTTAAACTTTCCTGGCAAGGAGTTGGGAAGCATAATAGCAGGGCAGCAAATAGAAAAATGTTGAGGATAAATCTCATGGGCAAAGCAGAGCATGGGAGATAGCAGTCTTGACTGCATTGACTTCAATATAAGGAGCCTCACGGATCACGACGATGGGCTTTGAGAATGGATTCAGTACTTGGACATGATATTATTGCAGTCATGGAAAAGTGTGATATGGGGTCAACATTGAAAGTGGCCATGCCAGTACATAGGCTGGTAAAGAAAGCATACAAATGCTTGGCTTCATTGGGTGAGACAATGAGTATAAAAATAAGGTTAACCCGCATTTGGAACACTGTGTGTCATTCTGTTTGCAACGTTAAAGTAAGGATATGGAGGATTTTGAAAAGGTTCAGAAAATGTTGCCTCGTTTCGAGGGTAGAGTTATGGAGAGACATTGGACAAATGTGAGGTGTTTTCTCTGGAGTGTGGGAAGCTCAGGGATGAACTGATAGAAATGATTAAAATCTTGAGAGGCCATTCAGAATCTTTTAACCAGGGTATAAGTAGCACACACTAGAGAAGATATATTTAACATGGGGGAAGGGAGAAAGTTTAAAGGAGATGTGCGGGACAAATATTTTACTATGTCATAGGTGCCTAGAATGGTCTGCCAGGAGGAGTGGTGGATCTAGATTCAATAAAAACATTTAAGATGCTTCTAGATAGATACATGAATATCAAGTCAAGTTTATTGTCATCTGAATGTACAAGTACAACCTGATGAAACAGTGTTCTCTGGTCCTCAATGTAAAACATGTAGACACCAGGTCTATATGTAGCAACCAGGTATAACACACATACAAATAATACATATACAGGGCAAGTATTCATATGTACAAATAACTAAATAAGTATTGTTTTGTAAATATGAACATCTCGGATGGTCAGTGTGAGTAGTTCCTTTGGTCATTCAGTGTTCTCACTGCCCGTGGGAAGAAGCTGTTCCTCAGCCTGGTGGTGCTGGCTCTGATCCTTCTGTATCTCTTTCCCAAATGGGAGCAGCTAAAAAATGCTCTAAGGGATGGAAGGGGTCCTCACTGATTTTGCACGGCCTTTTCAGACAACAATCTCGATAGATCACGTTGATGTGTGGGAGGTAGACTCCAGTGGTCCTCTCTGACATGCTTGTGATCCCGTGGATTGACCTCCTACTCACTTCTCTGCAGCAACCGTCCCACACCGTTATGCAGCCAGACAGGACGTTCTCAATAGAGCCCTTGAAAAAGGTTAACATGATGGTGGCAGATAGCTTTGTCCACTTCAGCCTTGTCAGGAAGTGCAGTTGCTATTTTGCCTTCCTGACAAGTGAGGAGATGTGTGTTCATGATAGGTCACTAGTTAAGTGAACTCCAGGGAACGGTGCTCTCCACTCTCTCTACAACAGAGTTGTGTTATGGAGGGTGGTAATTCCTGGTCTTCCTGAAGTCCACGATCATCTCCTTCGTCTTGTCCATGTTGAGACTCAGGTTGTTATTCTCATATAATATCACAAGATTTTCCACCTCTTCTCAGTTATGTGACTCATCATTGTTGCTGATGAGGCCAATGACTGTTGTGTCATCTGCAAGCTTGATAATACTGATTGAGCTGGACCTGCCGATGCAGTCAGTCGTGTGAACAGGACCGGGCTGAGCACACAGCCCTGAGGTGCGCCTGTGCTCAGCCTGACAATGCTTGACATTCTGCTACCACCCGAACCGACTGTGGTCTTTCCATTAGGAAGTCCAGAATCAGGTTACAGAGAGGGGTGCTGAGACCCAGTGAGGACAGTTTCTCCACCAGCCTGTGGGGAATGATTGTATTAAAAGCCAAACTGAAATTGATGATCACCACCTGTGTACGAGGCACTGTTCTCCAGGTGGGTTTGGACAGAATGAAGGGTTAAAGCTACAGCATGGTCTATGGAACCATTTCTTCTCTAGAAAAATTGAAATTTTTAGAACTTATAAAATCTTATTAGTATTAACAAAGGAACAGCAATGGAAAGTCACCAGAAAATGGTTAATTCAAATTAATAGTTTTTATTAAACTATTATTAACATAACATTTCTTACTTAAATGTAACTCGATCTTAAACTAAACCTGTGTGTGTGTGTGTGTGTGTGTGTGTTTGATTAAATTCAAACCGTTTAAGTTTAATTCTGGAAAAAGTTGATTTTAAAGTCCAATTTCAAACATCTTGTTGAACTTGAGGATCTTTTTAAATCACAGTTCAGAAGTAATTACGAAGCACTTTGAAACATTATAGTTTCGGATCTCTTTAAACCATCTCTCTTTCAGAGAAATATAGGAGGGACACAAATGAAGCTGCCTCCCTTTTCTTAAAAGGGCTGTCAGAAATGGTCTTACTTATTTAAAAGCCACTTTTGTTGTGCATCTCCTATGATAAGGATGATACAATATAGAACAACATCTCCCTCTCTTTCCGGAAATTACTGTCTTTCCAGGATGTCAAGTTTCTTCAGTCTCTTCTGTCTTCTGATTCAAAATATCTCTTTGCTTTCAGTACATCATTCTCTGACATCATGTGACATTACATCACCTCAGTTTTAGTTTCATTTCTGCAAAACCTCCTGCCTTTCTTTAATACCACTCCATATCCATAACAACCTCTCACCACCATCCTAAACTACAATATATACATATACACATTGGTGATAGAATCCATATTATCACAGCCCTCCTGATCACGATTTATTGTCAGGACTGCGGGGACAGATTACTACCCCCAGGACACCCCCAACTATCTCCGGTTTCCCCAGAGGGGGCCCGCGTTTCCGCGGGATCAGGCCCGGTACACGTTCCCCCTCAGCCACCGAATCAGAGACTCGGGTTTAGCCAAGTGCTGAGGCCTGACAGGCTGGAGCTGGACCTCAGAACTCCTGCGGCAAGCACGCACTTCAGCTGATGAAGGAGAATGAGCTGCAACCGGTTTATGTAGACAAGGTCACCAGGTGGTGGCTCCTGGTGACCTTGTGGTGTAATACAAACCACCACAACCTCCATGCCAGATGGTGATGCAACCAGTCAGACTGCTCTCCAAGGTAATGGGTAGAAATTTGCAGGGGTGATTGGTGACATAACAAATCTCCTCAAACACTTCACAAAGTTTAGATGCTGCCGAGCCTTCTTTGATAGATCTTCAGAGATGTTGACATCCAAGAATTTGAAGTTCTTAACCCTTTCCACTGCTGACCCCTGATGAAGACTGGTTCATATTCTCCTGATTTCCCCCTCTTGAAGTTCACAATCAGTTCCTTAATTTTGCTAACACTGAGTGCAAGATTGTTGTTGTAACACCACACAACCAGCTGGTCTATCTCACTCCTGTACGCTTCCTCATTGCTGTTTATGAATCTGTCAATGGCTCATTTGTAGATGGCATTGAAACTGTGTCTTGCCGCACAGTCATGGGTGTATAACGAGTAGAGCAGTGGGCTAAGCGCGCATCCTTGGGGTGCGCCTGTGACGATTGTCAGTGAGGAGGAGACTTTTTTCTGATTTGTACTGACTGGTCTGACGAGGGAGTTAAGGATCCAGTTGCAGTGCAGAAGTCCAGGTTTTGAAGCTTGCTGACCAGTACTGAGGATATGATGATGTTGAAAGCTGAGCTATAGTCGATGAAACGTACCCTGATGTATGTGTTGTTGTTGTTCAGGTGATCCAGGATTAAATAGAGAGCCAGTGAGATTGCATCTGAAGTGGAGCAATTTTGACTGTAGGCAAATTGCAATGGGTCCAGATCTTAGGTATGTTAATTCTGACCATGATGAGCCTCTCCAAGCATTTCATCACGGTAGATGCGAGTGCTGCTAGGCAATAGTCATTGCACAGCTCACTCTGCTCTTCTTGTGTTGAATAATGTCCTTATGAAGCAGGTGGGAACCTCTGACTGCAGCAGTGAGAGATTGAAAATGTTCATGACCACTCCAGCTAGTTGTTTGGCACAGATTTTCAGTACCCTGCCAGGTACGCCACCAGGGCCTTGCGAGGGTTCACCCTCCTGAAGGATGTTTTGACACTGGCATCAGAGACTGATATCACAGGATCACCAGCTTCTGCAGAGATACTAATTGGTATCATTGAATTCTCCTTTTCAAAGTGAGCATAAAAGGTGTTCAACTCATTGAGTAATGAACATCACAGCCATTTATGATATTAGGCCTCGACGTAGGATGGAATGGCCTACAGTCCTTCCATACCTGGCGAGTATCTGACTGTTTCCAGCTTCCCTTGGAATTCCCTCTTTGCTGCTGGGATAGCCTTCCATAGGTTGTACCTGGACTTCCTGTTGAGATAACACTGCATAAAGCAACACCAGTCAATCTGTTTCATTTTTTGTGATGAATATTATTGCTTTCATGAAGCAGATGACAGCAAACAGAACTATTAAAAGACAGAAAAAAATACTAGATAGCCGTTAAATCCAAATATTGAAACAGGAAAGGATTTGTGTACCAAGAAATATCAAGAAAGGGAAGAATGACGGCCCTGCCGTGCTGCTGGAACGAAAGCACTGCCTCTGGGGTGGACCCGAGTGAGGAGGGAGCAGAGAATCAGTACTGCTCCAAAGATTTCAACCACCCGATCCTCATCCCAGTGGATTCGTACAGGCTTTAAACGGCCTATTAAAGGAGCCAAAGGTGTTGTGTAAAATCCTGCAACCATGAGGTCTTTAGCCAAGATGGCGGCACCAGTGCTCGGCAGCAGCCACAAGGGTTTCAGACTCTGGGGGAGCAGCAGGGCCCCAGAAATAGGGGTAATTCCCCACCCCACTGGGAAGGAGAAGGAAGGGAGACAACTCTACAGATGGAGACCACGGCAGCAGACCAGCGAGGAGCTCAGCGGCTGAGGGACCCACTGTCTTGGGTAAACTTATACCTCTCATTTTGTTCATTTTAGATTGGTCACAGTGTTTGAGCTACCGAAAGAAAATAGACACACACACCGAGAGCAGTTCAGTTTATACAAATGTTTATTACTAATTCAAAAGCTGATTTCACACTACAATATGCAAGCCCTTCCCAACTATACTTATCAACGCTTGGACTGGTCCCAACTGCCGAAGCGAGGCAACAACTGCACACTTGTAGTAGGTTGTCAGGGCGCTGGTAGCAGCTTCTCCACCTCCCCTGACCGGGACGTTGCTCGGACTCTGGCTGTTCTTCCTTCTTGACAAGGGGTGTTCCCACCCCTCGGAGAGTCTAAACTTGCAGCAGGACCACAGACTTTTATACCCCAAAAACAATTAATCATGCACCCACTCCCTCTAACATTTGTCAGTCAAAATCAAAGCTGAGCATACTATTCTACAATTTAGAAGATTAATTATTATGGAGCAGGATGCTATGATATCCTGGTTTATCTCGTAGATACAAGGACTCATTAAAACTTCTTGAGCAAGACAGGTTGTGACCAATACGTCAATTTCAGAGTGTCGTATTTGACAACTGCTTTC
The DNA here is from genome assembly GCF_036971445.1 of Narcine bancroftii. NCBI lineage: Eukaryota > Metazoa > Chordata > Chondrichthyes > Torpediniformes > Narcinidae > Narcine > Narcine bancroftii. The sequence goes on from NC_091471.1 coordinate 369,745,850, forward strand.
CCTGGGCCTCACGGTGGAATTCCATTTCAAAGTGTATCTTCAGATAAGTCCCCATGGCTGAGTTTAATTACATCTGCTAGTTCTGAAAGTAAGGTGACCTGCGTGTGGACCCAGTGTCGTCAGTTCCACATAAGCAAAAAGCATCTGAGTACATGGTTTTAATCCTCCATTACACCCACATATGTTAATGGTAAGAGGAAAGCTAGAGACAAAATTGGTCCCTTAGAAAATCAGAGCGGAAAACTGTGGGTGGAGCCTAGAGAAATGGGGGAGATTTTGAACAGTTTCTTTTCTTCGGTATTCACTAAGGAGAAGGATATTGGGAGATGTGAGATAAAAAAAGCAAATTGGGTAAATATGGGGAATATAGAGATTACAAAAGGTGTAGTTTTAAGGCTTTTGAAGAATATAAAGGTGGATAAGTCTCCGGGACCAGACGGGATCTTCCCCAGGACATTGACAGAAGTGAAGGAGGAAATAGCAGAGGCTCTGGCGGTAATTTTCCAAATGTTATTAGATATGGGGATAGTGCCGGAGGATTGGCGCATTGCGCATGTGGTTCCGTTATTTAAAAAGGGTTCAAGGAGGAAGCCTGGCAACTATCGGCCTGTAAGTTTGACGTCTATGGTAGGTAAATTAATGGAGAAAATTCTTAGAGATAGTACTTATAAACATCTGGATAGACAGGGTCTGATCAGGAGCACTCAACACAGATTTGTGGGAGGAAGGTCATGTTTGACCAATCTGATTGAATTTTTTGAAGAGGTGACTAGGAATGTGGATGAGGGTAGCACAGTGGATGTTGTCTATATGGACTTCAGTAAGGCCTTCGATAAGGTACCACTTGGAAGGTTAGTTAGGAAGGTGCAGTCTTTAGGTATAAATTTTAAGATAGTCAAATGGATTGAACATTGGCTGAAGGGGAGAGGCCGGAGAGTGGTAGTGGATGATTGTCTGTCAGGTTGGAGGCCGGTGACCAGTGGTGTGCCTCAAGGATCTGTATTGGGCCCATTGTTGTTCGTTATATACATTAATGATCTAGATGATGGGGTGGTGAATTGGATTAGTAAATATGCAGACGATACTAAGATAGGTGGAATAGTGGATAATGAAGAAGGTTTTCAAGGATTGCAGAGGGATTTGGGCTGCTTAGAAAAGTGGGCTGAAAAATGGCAGATGGAATTTAATGCTGATAAGTGTGAGGTGCTTCATTTTGGTAAGAAGAATCAGAATAGGACATACATGGTAAATGGGAGAGCATTGAGGAATACAGAAGAGCAGAAAGATTTAGGAGTGACGGTACATCGTTCCCTGAAGGTAGAAACTCACGTGAATAGGGTGGCGAAGAAGGCTTTTAGTATGCTGGCCTTTATCAATCATTGCATGGAATATAGGAGTTGGGAGGTGATGTTGAGATTGTATAAGACGTTGGTGCGGCCTAATTTGGAGTTCTGTGTGCAGTTCTGGTCGCCTAATTATAGGAAGGATATAAACAGAGTGGAGAGAGTGCAGACAAGGTTGACCAGAATGTTACCTGGGTTTAAGCATCTAGAGTTTAGGGAGAGATTGGACAGATTAGGTCTTTATTCTTTGGAGCGTAGAAGGTTGAGAGGGGATTTGATAGAAGTATTTAAGATTATGAAAGGGATAGACAGAGTGGATGTGGATAGACTATTTCCGTTAAGAGGAGGAAAGATTAAAACAAGAGGACATGAGTTAAGAATTAAGGGGCAGAGGTTTAGAGGTAACATGAGGGGGAACTTCTTTACTCAGAGAGTGGTAGCCGTGTGGAATGATCTTCCGGGAGAAATAGTGGCGGCGGAGTCAATTGTATTATTTAAGAAAAGGTTGGACAGGTCTATGGGTGAGAAGAAGATGGAGGGTTATGGGCATTGTGCAGGGAGGTGGGACTAGAAAGGGGTGTTTGGTTCGGTGCGGACTAGAAGGGCCTAATGGCCTGTTTCCGTGCTGTAATTGTTATGTTATATATATGTTATGTTATGTCGTGGGCTATTGGTGACGCAGTCGGGGTCCCACATGGACAGCGGGCTGCAGGTCACTGGCTCATGGCAAGCAGGTATCAGAGCTGGGATTCGAGTGTATGCCGAGGGCAAGAAGGGCTCCCAAAGGGCCTCGGGTGCTGATCTGGAGCTTGGGTTGCCAGTGAACCGAACAGGAATCTGTGTGGCTGCAAAGGCTACCCTGGAGGAGAATCCATAGACACTCAGTGACTCTGAAGGGATGCTTTTTTGCTTCTTTTTCTCTCTCACTGTAAGGGGCCTCGGGCGACACTAATTTGACACTGTTTGTCTGCCTCTCGGCGGGAAAAAATTAAAGTTTATCATGCAGGTTATATTTTTAATGTATCATTATGTGACAACAAAAGTAATCTTGCACCTTGAAGTCTTTTTATTTTCTAAGTAGACATACAATTATTGGAGCCTTATCTCAATAGTAGAACTGTTGGACTCAAACATAATTTAATTCTCAGAGCTCAATATGGCAGTTCAGTTAGCATAGCTGTTATGCAACACCATTACAGTGCCAGCAATCGAGTTCAAATCCAGTGCTGTCCGTGAGGAGTTTGCATGTTCTCTCCATGTTTGCATGGATTTCCTCCAGGTGCTCTGGTTCCCTCCCATCCTTCAATAATGCACTGGGGCTATAGGTCAAATGGGTGTTATTGGACGGCACACTCTCATAAGCTGAAAGGGTCTGTTACTGTGTTGTATGTCTAAAATTAAAAAAATGTAAAATCTTACCAGATTCTTCAGTGCAGTATTGAGGAAATTCTATCTGTCATTCCATCTTTTTGAGAAGTTGAACCAAAGTGCACTCTTCATGTTCAGATGGATGCAAGTAGTGCCTGGTGACCAGATTATAGCTGGGTACATTTTTCTGGAGTACACGTCAATATTGTTTCCTTTAACAGAAATATCTGAAATAATTTAGTTGGTCATTTTAGTTGAGTTGGGGGGCAAGGTTGGCGTAGCGGTTAGGGTTAACCTTTACAGTGCCAGCCATTAGGACCACGGTTCGAATCCACACTGTCTGCAAGAAGTTTGTATGTTCTCCCCATTCTGCATGGGTTTTCCCCGAAAGCTCCGATTTCCTCCCACCTTTCAAAATGTATCAGGGGTTTAGGTTAATTGGGTGTAAATTGGACGGCACGGGCTCGTGGGCCAAAATGGCCTGTTAGTGCGCTGAGTGTGTTAATTTAAAAAAAATTTAAATTAAAAATTAAAATTTTAAATTTAAAAATTCATAACAGTACGGGGTTGAAGATTAATTGGTGCATTTGGGGCGGCTCAGGCTTGTGATCAGGAAGGGCCTGTTACCGTGCTGTAGGTCTAAACTAATTCTTTGTTTATCTCTTTGCTAAATTTGATTTGAACTTAGATATAGAACAGCGCAGGAATAGGCCTTTCTTCCCATCATGCCTGTACCAGCCTTGATGCTGATCTGAACTAATCCCATCTGCCTGCACTTAATATATATCCCATTATTCCTTACCTTTTCACATGTCTGATTAAATGCCTCCTAAAGGTTGCCAAGCTGTTTATTTCTACCACCTCCCTGGGAAATACATTTCAGGCAACCACAACTCTCTGTAAAAACTCACAAATCTTTCAACTTTATCAAGTTTGTCCAACCTAATAGGTAATACACTCCATTCTTAGCAACATTCTGGTGAATCTCTTCTGCACACTCTCCAAAGCGAGTTATGATCCTATAGCGATCATAACTGCACACAATATGCCAAATGTGGCATGAAAATCTGCAGATACTGCAATTGTAATAAAAAGACAGGTCAGGTCCGGCATTATCCTTAGAGGTAAAGATGTAGAACCAATGTTTTGGGCCTGGCCCTTCTTTGAGGTACGAGTAAAAAAACAGGCAGACACCTGAATTAAAAGGCTGGGGAGAAGAGAAAAATAGGCAGGGGAAGGAGTACAGACCAATAGACACAGGAAAAGGAATGGTGAGAATTGATGGAGGTGGGGGGGGATGTTTTTGGCCCTGTGGAAGCAGAGCTGGAAGAAAGGAAACAGAGGAAAAAGAGAAGAGAGAGAGGGGGAGAGAGAGATAAAAGAAAGGAGACAGAGGGAAAAGGGAAGAGAGAGAGAGAGCACTAGCGGGAAGGAGAGAGGGAAAAGGGAAGAGAGAGAGAGAGCACTAGCAGAAAGGAGACAGGGAAAAGGGAAGAGAGAGAGAGAGCACTAGCGGAAAGGAGACAGAGAGAAAAATGGAAGTGGGGGCTAACGGAAACTGGAGAAGTCAATGTTAATGCCACCCATTTGGAGGGTATCCAGATGGAATATGAGGTGTTGTTCTTCCATTTTGTGGGTGGTCTCAGTCTGGCAGTGCGTGAGACCACGGAGAGACAAGTTGGCAAAGAAGTGGAGCAGGGAATTGAAACAGGTGGCCACTGGGAGATCCCATCTATGGCCACCCATCATCTCTTTATTCACCACGAATGCCTTCCCCATATTTGAAATTGGTTTATGTAACTGGGAACAACATTTGAACATGAGCTGGAAGGGCAACTTGCTGATAAATCTTCTGCAATAAAACTATTTTATTCAAAAAGTTGTGGAAATGACTAACATTTGTGATGATTAAACAAATGAAAAATTGGAAACCGTTCCTCAATAATAAATGTTGTAAACAATAATCAGAGCTTTGGTAGAAATACAATGCTACATGACGCTGTCACTTAAAGTTGTCAGCCAGTTATTAATGAAATAAAAGACTTACAGCATAATTTATGTTATTAAAAAGAGATTTTCAAAGGACATTTCACCATAAATCCTGTTAAACAGCAGGTTTTTCTGCCTCATTTCATAGAATTTATATTTATCACATGACAAAAAAGGCATCAATGTTTTGTGCTTTCTTTGACAGAGAAATTAACAGCTGCTGTGAGAGAGATAGGTTATGAATAGTCTTTGCAAAAGGGAAATTAATCAACTTGGAGGAAAATAGCAATTTTGAAAGCAATATTTACTAACCACAACCTAGGATCTGTACAAGTGCTTAAAACAGCTTTTTTTAAAAATTCAATTACATGATGTAGACATCACTGACAGGAGCAGAATTTGTTTACATCCCTTGTTGTCCTTGAACCAAGAATCTTGCTGGAGCATTTCAGAGAGTCATTAAAAATCATCTGTGATGAGCCCAAGTTGCACGTAGGAATGATTTATCTAAAAACATAGATGCTGGAGGAACGTCCATAGGAGGTAAAGATATGTTACCAGTGTTTCGGGCCTGAGCCCTACTTCAAGGCATGGATAAAGCAGGGAGCATCTGAATAAAATAAATGGCAGGGGAGGAGTGTAGCCCAAGGGATGGAGATGGAGAAGAGGCCAGGAGAAAGGAAAGGTGAGAATTGATAGGGGGAGGGCTTGGCTCAATGAATGCCGGGCTGAAGCAAAGGAGACAGAGGGAAAAGGAAACTGAGCTATAAGAAAGAAAATATGGGGAGAGCTGGCTAATGGAGACCGGAGAAGTCGATGCCAATGCCATCTGATTGGAGGGTGCCCAAATGAAATACGTGGTGGTCTCAGTCTGGTGGTGCATGAGACCATGGGCAGATGTGAAAATTGCAATAGGAAAATTTAGAATGGTGGCCACTGGGAGATCCCTGCTATTGTGGTAGATAGAATCGAGGTGCTCAACGAAGCGATCGACCAGTCTGAGCCCAGTCTCGCTGACGTAAAAGAGACTACAACCGGATGGATTAGATGACCCCCCTCCCCCCATCAATTCTTTCCTTTCTCCTGACCTCTTCTCCATCTCCACCTTTTGTCTGTTCATTTGTACTCCTCCTCCCCTGCCATTTATTTTATTGAAACCTTGCCCACTTTTTCCATGCTTTGAAGAAGGGCTCAGGCCTGAAATGCCCATAATATATCTTTACCTCCTCTGAGTGCTGCGAGACCCGCTGAGCTCCTCCAGCATCTCTGTGTTTTTACAGCGTCTGCAGACGTTCTTGTTACAAGAATGACTGATAGTTTATCCGAAGGAGACTCCTAGATCAGATCTATTTCAACACAACCCATTCATTTCACAGTCACTGCTAGTATTATTCTAAGTCCATATTTAATGAATTTTAGGAAGCTGCTCATCATTCAGTGGGACATCAAATATAAGAGCATGGAGGGCATGTATAACTTTATAAATGTCTGCCTGTCTGGAAGCCAGACTGTAAGGAGGACATGGTTACATCAGAGAGACGAAAGCAGAGATTTAGCATATTATTGCCCAGGATGGAATAGTTTGTTTATGAGGAAAAATTAAATGGGCTGGAGTTGTTTCCCTTGGAATGGTGGCACTGAGGGGGAAGCCTGATAGAGTTGTACGAAATATGAGTTGCATATATATTGGGTGAATGGTGAGAAACCTTTCTCCAGGTTGGAGATGTCGAAAAACAGAGGGAATATAGGTTTAAGGGTGGATTAAGCGGGTTAGACAGAATTTGAGAACTTTTTTTTCAGGATTTGAGAATGGTTGAAACCTGGAAGGCACTACCAAAAAAGACAGTCAGACAACATGTATGTGGGCAAAGATTTGAATTGACAAGGCAGAGCAGACTGGTCCACACACAGATATGATGGGTACTTAATGGTTGGCATGCTCATGTGGGCTGAATGGTCTGTTTCTATGCTGTAGAAATCTGTGACTATAAGTAGCTCCCATGTTTGGATTAGAACATTTCCCTCATTATGGATCATTAATAAGACCTCTGGATTAAAATTCTACTGCCTGTGCTCTAATTTTATTAAGATACAAGCAGCTCTAACACATGATAAACACAATTTAATTGAAGTTATCTAGTTAAAGCATTAAGATAAAAATGTCGATGGAGCATAAAACTACCCTGTAATTATACACCAAATGATGTCGAGAGACCAGAGAAAGTTTGGAGTGGTCATATCTGACTATATGTTACCATCTTTCTTTGGCTTGGCTTCGCGGACGAAGATTTATGGAGGGGGTAAATGTCCACGACAGCTGCAGGCTCTTTTGTGGCTGACAAGTCCGATGCGGGACAGGCAGACACGGTTGCAGGGGAAAATTGGTTGGTTGGGGTTGGGTGTTGGGTTTTTCCTCCTTTGTCTTTTGTCAGTGAGGTGGGCTCTGCGGTCTTCTTCAAAGGAGGTTGCTGCCCGCCGAACTGTGAGGCGCCAAGATGCACTGTTTGAGGCGAGATCAGCCCACTGGCGGGGGTCAATGGGGCAGGCACCAAGAGATTTCTTTAGGTAGTCCTTGTACCTTTTCTTTGGTGCACCTCTGTCACGGTGGCCAGCGGACCATATGCACGTAGTAAAGTGGGACTGCATAATTGCTCAATCAGAGAGTTAGAACAGGAACGCTGACTACATCTCCTGCGTTAACTCAACACACTGACACTTTTACAGATCAGTTGATATAGCTCGAAAATCTTGAGCTGGACTAATTTTTTCCCTTGATTATGTTATTTGCCTTGACTAAAAGGTGAACATGGACTTGTTTAACATATTCTGTGAACAGAATAGTTTATAATGAGGAGAAATTCCTTCAACTTTCTGTTGCCAGTTAAAATCCTGGTCTCAAATCATGGTCTCAGATTTGGCCAATTAAGTATTTTATGGTTTCATTTTCCTTGCTGTCTCAGTAACTTTATCTGTCATTCTCTTAGATATAGTACTATAAAATAGTCATTCAACCTAATAACATGGATACTTCATTAAATTAAGTTTTTGGGATCAGGGAGCATCTCAGCTTTCTTCCATAGGGACACTGCAAGTATCTACACCAGTGGTTCTCAACCTTTTTCTTTCCACTCACATCCCACTTTAAGTAATCCCTATGCCATAGGTGCTCTGTGATTAGTAAGGGATTAATTAAGGTGGTGTGTGAGTGGAAAGAAAAAGTTTGAAAACCTCTGTTTTAATCATCCCTAATTGACTCGTTATGTGCACGGTTTCAGAACTCCAAAGGAAATGGGCCAATGACAATTTTTCTCAAGCAAAATATTTTAATAACAATAGGGTCTTGAGCTGTGATTTTCAACCTTCCCTTCCCACTCACATCCCACCTTAAGGAATCCCTTACTAATCACAGAGCACTGATGGCCTAGGGATTCCTTAAAGTGGGATGTGAGTGGAAAGAAAATGGTTGAGAATCACTGCCTTACAGAGAAAACACAATAACCTCATCAATAGTAACCCATTGTTTCTTACAAAGCTCAGTCTGTTGGTGCAACGTCAGACATTGGGAATTTTTACAATGTCCAAATCTGAACACAAAAATAGAGGCTCAGAAGGACAATGGCTTTACTGTTTATGTGAAACACCAAAAGCAATTAGACAGAATGTGGTGATACACCACTAGCCAACTGCAGGGGGCAACCCGTGTACCTGCAGGAAGAACACTGGAGGACAAGACAACACCTGGCTAGCTGTCATTCAGCTGACCTGAATGGACCAACCCCCACCCGGTCCACTGCCAATTATCTGCCGTGATATAAGCCACATCCAGCCCCTTGAGGTCAGTCACTTGGAGCTACAGCTAACTGCAGCAGTGGAATAAAGCCTGTTGATCGGTCTTTATTAAGTTTTGTATCTGCTTCTCTTTATGACAGCGCACCGCACAGAGATCTGCAGAAAAGATTTAATGACCTGTTAAACCTCAATATCTTGTATTAGATCTATTTGAGGAAAAAGCCACAGAAATTGAAAAGAAGGTTGATTGATCTTCAGAGTGACATAATTGCACACCTCATGTTCAATCAATGTAAAAAATATTTTTGGTTTAAGAATGATCTGGTGAACAGATTTCCAAAACTATGGGAAAAGGCCAGAACGTAGTTTACTTGACATAATCCAGGATCAGAGGTCACCTTCGACTTTCACAGCCCAAATTGGAGCCTGACATCAAAAACTAGCACAGGAACATCAATCTCAAGGATCTAACATTTTCATTTTTATAAGCAATATTTTTAATGTTCTTTTTTATTGATTTCACAAGCTCTAGTTTATGTTTAGGGTTTTCTACAGATCATTGTGCTCTATTTTTTTGTTATATGTATGTTCGTATTTTCTTCTTTCCTACATGTTCTATGAGAATGATTCCCTGTTTGTTCTGGAATCACAAGCCACAGCTGTGATGCTCATGGTAAAAGCCTTGTTTCCTTTTCACTTCACGTAACATAAATAATTTTTTTGTTTTTTATGTAATCGGTAGGAGACACGTAGGAAAGAAACCAACTAACTTGACTGCTTCACAAGGAAGGGGGCCCATAAACTGCACAGGTGAATACAGATGGAGAATGACTGGTCTACTGCACAGAAACAGATCCTTCTATGCGATTGGTCCATGATGACCAATTTGGGGCAGCACAGTAGAGGTTAGCGCAAAGCCTTTACAGAACCAGTGATTGGGACCAGGGGTCAAATCCTGTGCTGTCTAAGGAGTTGTACATTCTCCCTGTATCTGTGTGGGTTTTCCCCAGCGGGTGTGGGTTTTCCTCCCACCATTTGAAATGTACTGGGGGTGCAGGTTAATTGGATGTAAATTGGGCGGCACGGACTCGTGGGCCGAAATAGCCTGTTACCGTCCAGTATGTCTCAATTAAAAATTTTAAAATGTTATTTAAATTTAAAAATGTAGTTCCTTTGATTGTGTTCTTTCCTCTCTCACCTCTGCCCTCTAGTTTTGTATTCCTCTACCCTGGGGGAAAATAAATAGTTTATATTATAGATAGCCCATCATAATTTTATAAACCTCTATAAGGTAACTCATTAGTCTCCTATGGTCCAGGGAGAAATAATTGTTCACATGATTAGGGATCTGCAGGAAGAATTAGATGGATGAATCTGGTCTGCACGAGGAAGCTTTTGTCATTGGCCCATTTCCTTTGGAGTGATGAAACCGTGCACATTAACGAGTCAATTAGGGACAATTAAAACAGTGGTTTTCAAACTTTTTCTTTCCACTCACATTCCACCTTTTTTATTTTCAGGGTGCACTTCAGTTTCATTTGATTTTTCAGCAAACTTCAAGTTGGAGATCCAGGGTGAGCTTAGGGTTTCTTTAGAAAACTGATGACTCTCTTCAACTCAGTTTTAAGTTCCTCCCTCTGCATCACAGGAATACATCAAGGTGGTTGTTACCACTCATCTGAGACTCGGTGGTGTGTCTATTTTTATCACTCTATGTTCACGCTCCTCCTATTGCACACAATTCCTTGAGCTTTGTAAAAACTTGTTACTTTAACTTACGTTGTGCCCATTTTGATTCTTCTCATAAGAAGGGTCAAAGGTGGTGAAGGACACTCTTTATCTTTGTTCCTTTGTCTGTATTTATTGAAAGATATTATTCAATAATGGAGATAGGTTCCCTACTATCATCTCTCACCTTTACAACGCCTCACTGAAGGAGGTCACCGCCAACCCTCTAGACAAATGCCATGTAGTGTACTGCTACTTTTCCACAGAGCAAAATGCACTTTCTATTTAAATGATCGATTGCTCCAATTCATGTAGGATGAAGTCAGATCAGAAACCAACTCTGATGACTGTTTCCTCCTTTGTGCTCTACCTAAAGCATACTATTTAAAGCCCTCCAAAAGGTAGTGCCACAGTCAAGGACACACTGGCAAAACCCTCTCACCATCGAGTACATCTACAGGGAACGTTGCTGTCGGAGAGTAGCAGCAATAATCAAGGATCTACATCACCAAGCACACACTCTGTTCTCATTGCTACCATCAGGAAAGCGGTATCAGTGCCACAAGACTCACACCACCAGGTACAGGAACAGCTGCTCCCCCTCCACCATCAGACTCCTCAACAACAATCTCAATCAGGGACTCATTTAAGGACTCTTACTTGTGCAATTGATATTTTTAATTGTCTCTGTATTGCACAGTCAGTTTGTTTCATTTGTTAATTTGTTTACATGTGTACTTGGTGTACATTTTTTTTCATTACCAATAACTGGTAATTCTGCCTCACTTGCAGGTAAAAAGAATCTTAGGGTTGTATGTGATGTCATGTATGTACTCTGGCAATAAATCTGAAATATGGACCATTTGCTAGAAGTTCCAAAATAGAGCAGGACAATCTATAATGCACTGGGAATTTCGGTTCAATCCCAGTCATGGCACATCTGTTCAAAATCAGTCACACAGGATAAATATTTAATTAAAGCTGTGTGCAAAGCCATTTATTTTGGTGTAAATATACCCCAAAATTGAAATTCATGTGAGGATTTCCAAGCAAATATCTTGACCAGTTTAACAACAATTTTTTTAAAAAATCAACTAAATGCTTGCAAATTTTGATCACTTTGGTAAAGTTCCTCATTTAATTAATAAATCATTTTTGTTTTGCTGTGGCAAGACTTTGGAGTGTGATTCATTTTCTGTATTTTCTTTGATGAAAGAGGATGGGGCTTAGGTGGTGAAAATTAGCCTCTCATGCATAACCTTAATCAGCTGCTTTGAAAGGAAAATGAGCTAGTGATATGGCTTCATGTACTTTGTAATGCGCTGACATTGACAAATGTCCTTGGTTTAGAATTTTAACTTTTAAAGCATCAGTAGGAGTCTTTAGACAGTTCTCCCAGAAATGGCCTTCCAACCTGCTCAATACAGAGGGGCAATTTTTCCATTTCTTGGGGTAAATATTACTTTTTAAAAATTGTGCAGAATTTCCTTTGGCAGAAACCAGGTGAAGGGGACGATTTTGATCTGGTAAATTGGCTGGAGGCCATGATTAGATCGGCTATGGTTTTCTTGATTGAGAGAGCAGACTGAAGGAGATGCTTGACCTACTCCTGCTCTTACATCGATTAAAACAATGCTGGAGATTAAAGCAGGAGATTCAAACTGGGAGTGGGAGAGAACATTCAACTGGCAAGTTCATGGAAGTCCTAGGCTTGGCTTCCAATCTGCAAAATGCATTAGCACATTCAAGTTTGTTGAAACTGTCATACAAATGCATGGTGTTATTGTTGTTGCTGTTGAACAGAGAAGGTTGGAAATGCTCAAAAGGTCTGGCAGCATCAATGAAGAGAGAAATTGAATCAACACTTCATGCAAGATCCTTCGACTTTGCAAAGTGACTTCAAGCTTCCTGTCAGTTTCCACTTCTGCCAACAACTTCTATTCTGAACTTTAAGTTCTTTTGTTGTCTTCATCCAATATCCTGCCTGACTCTACCATTCAAACTGGAAGACGGATTTAATCCCTCTTAGAATGTCGCCTAACAGAGATGCATATGATTTTATTCAGCCAGAAGGTGGAAAATCTGTGGAATTTGTTCCCACAGGCAGTTGTGGAGACTAGGTCATTGGGTGTATTTAAGGGAGAGATTGATAGGTTCTTGATTAGCCAGGCCATCAAAGGTTACGGGGGGGGGGGGAAGGCCAGGCAGTGGGGCTCATGGGAGAATGGATCAGCTCATGATTAAATGGGAGAAGACTCGATGGGCTACATGGCCTATTTCTGCTCCTATGTTTTCTGGTCTTATTATTCTTTAAAATCAGCTGTGCTGCTTCAGCCCCAGAGTTATAAAAAAATCTGGAATATCAGTGGTTAAAAAGGAAGTGAAATGTAAAGGTTATTGTCCTAAAATGGACTCCTTAGCTCCTATTGTTTGGATGTTGTTGGCAGAAATTTGGGTGGAATTGTTTAGGTGAAGTGCAAGTCCAAATATTTAATGCACTTGCACAAGGTGGCATGGTTGGGTGGTGTAGTGGTTAGTGCAATGCTGTTACAGCACCAGTGATCGGGACTGGAGTTCTAATCCCGCACTGTCTGTGTGGAGTTTGTATGTTCTCCCCATGTCTGCGTGGGTTTCCTCCAGGTACTCAAGTTTCCTCCCACTCTTCAAACACCTTTGGAGGTGTAGATCAATAGGGTATAATTGGGCTTGTGGGCTGGAATGCCCCATAATTGTGCTGTATGTCTAAATATAGATTTAAAATCTTTTACATCTCTTCCATGAAGGATTGGTTAAATAACTAATATAGTGAATCCATTGAGTTCATTTCCCAACATAGCTACAGTGAAATTTGAACTCAATTAATATAAAATTACTTTCCAAGTCAATTCCAACACAATCATTGATTCAAAAGGGAACTGATGTTTTTAAGTTTTGAGAACGTTGAAGTTTCAGAAGCCTCAAGGGATCGATGAGGCACAACAGCTGGATATGTTGGAGCTTGTTCCTTTAGATGAGCAGCAGCCCGGCCCTGTGAGAAAAGGTCTGCAGAGCAAGGTAGGAAAACCCTGGCAGGAAATCCCCCCCAGTGGGAAGCTCCATCCACCATGGAGGCAATTCTTCCCAACAAGGACACTCTGCATCTCAAGGAAGGTGATCACTGACATTTTGCTACATGCTGCTGCCCCATTGAATCATTCACCACTTGGCAGTAAAGCGCATTCATCCCCTGCTCCTCAGCTACGGAGCAGGAGTCGAGGCCGGGAGAGAATGATGCATTGTTGTCAACAACCAACATTCTCAATATCCCATTCCCTTTTCATTCCCCTGTGATCTTCCTGCTCTATGCAATTTCTTTCCACAGCAGAATCAGAGCCAAATTCCCTGCAATAGGCAAGCAAATATTTCTGAGTAGGAACTGGGTTCAGCCACTGGAGGGAGCAAGTGGGCACATTTTCTTCATTCTGTCAGTACTCAAATCTCTGATTTAATACCAAATGGAGGCCAAAATAGTTCTAAAATTCTGTTTAAAATGTTCATTGATGTGAATATTATGGCCATTGATCAGCTTAACATTCATTCTGCAACACAAAAGAATTATTTTGGGAGAGAAAATGATCCTGAGAAAATCTCGAATTGGGGATAAATGTTTTCGGGGGCATTTTTCAACCACCACAGCAAAGTCAAATCTGTTGACTTTCAACCATGCAGGACGTCTGAACCTGAAAACAATCAGAGCAAGAACTTATTCGTATGCCCGCAGTCTCAATATGTTTTGATTGATTTGGGCAAAATAAACACATCAGAACTGAAGCAATTAAACAGTGGAAAATTTACGCTGGGTTAAGGTAGATCCTAGACACTTCTGTCTGAAAATCAGACAAAGGACATATTGATATGGCATTCTTACTGTGATCACTTATATGCTGCTATTCATGAAGACAAGTAACAAATAGCAGTGTATGAGCAATGTATCAAAAAATCCTTGACAAGGTTCATAAAGTTATATTTATTTATTACTCACGGCGCATCTTAGGGCTGAATGATCAGCCCGCTCCTGTTCATGTTACTGATCCCTGGCTGCATCGTCCGATCCAGCTCCAATAGAGTCACCGAGTTTGCAGATGACATGACGGTCGTTGGCCTCATCAGCAACAACAATGAGTCGCACTAGAGAGAAGAGGCGAAAAATCTCTTAAGAGTAAGAATCTGAGCTTTAACACGGACAAAGGATACAAGTCATCAAAGATTCTCAAAAACATCTACAGGTGGACCATGGAGAGCATTCTGGCTGGTTGCATCATTGCCTGGTTTGGAGGCGCCAACGATCAGGACATGAATAAATTCCAGAGGGTTGTTAACTTGGCCTGCAACATCACAGGCACCAGACTTCACTCCATTGAGGACCTCTATATGAGGCGGTGTCTTAAAAAGCAGCTTCTATCCTCACAGAAACCCCCACCCAGGACATCCCCTCTTCACACTGCTACCATTCGGAAAAAGGTACAGGAGCCTAAAGTCGAGCACTCAGCGGCACAAGGACGGCTTCTTCCCCGCTGCCATCAGATTCCTGAATGATCAATGAACCAAAGACACTGCCCGACTGACTTTTTGTACAGGTGGTTTATATAAATGTTTTCACTGTGTTAATGCTGCAAAACAACAAATTTTGTGTCTTGTTCACGATGACAAGTTCTGATTTTGACTCTGATTCTGAGATGACTGTGGACTTCAGAAGGACCAGGAATGACCACCCACCACCACACATCAATAACTTTTAGGGGAGGGTGTGGAGAGCACCAAGTTTCTTTGAGCTGACTTAACTAGTGACCTATTGTGGACACACAAGATCTCCTCATTTGTCAAGGAAGGAGCAACAGCGACTGCACTTCCTGAGCTGATGGAAGTGTACAAAGTTACCAGCCACCATCATGCCACCCTACTCTCTATTGAGAGCATCCTGCCCATCATGTCAGCCTTTTACTTGTATTAGAAATTTAAAAATGCTCCAAGTTTTGTCAAGTGTGACTTTCATAAGTCTATGTCAAATCAGGCCCATCCTATTGTTATTTTCCAAGAATCCCATTCCTACTTCCACTTCCTTGATTACAGTTTCCAGCATTTCCCTACTCCAAATGTCAGACCTCGTGACCTATAGCTTCCTGCTTTTTTCTCTCTTTCCTTTACCTGAATTAGCCTGTTTCCTTGGTGCTTTTTCAACTGATCTGGAAAATGATCCATGGATTTATCCTCTTTCCTACTGCTGCTAATTTAGATTAATTTGCCCATGAATATGTCCTTGATCTTTCATTGATAGGAACATCTTTTCTCATTCCACATTGAACAAATGGCTGAGATGACTGATATTTTTCAAGTTCACTATGGTAACTGCCACATTGACTGTCTACCATCACAACAGGTTAACCTCTCATTTGTTTACTTCCCTCAAAAAGCAACATCCAAACTAATTAATAAGTCCCTTTTGTGCTTGATAAAGACAAATAATAAAGCAACAAAATATTGTGGGAAATCAATTTTCTGTGGTGACTGTTACAACTACATATCAAAAATGGTAGATAATGTTCCTCAAGGTAGACATATATTCACAAAAAGATCATTGTATTTCAATTCTGATCCATGGTGCACGAAAAATTAATTTAAGATGCTATTCACAAAGTTGCTGCACCATACCAAATCATTTTGGATGGCCTTGTGACAGTGAAAATTCTGAAATAGTTGACAAATTGATTAAGGACCACAAATGCAATGAGCTTGGGCCAAGAGAAATGTTCTTCATCCACCCGAATCATCCTGAGAATTTTCCAACCCTTAAGTAAGTGATGGAAAAATGTTCACTCCCGATCCCGGTGTAGTATGAAAGTATTTCTGCATGAGGGTAAATAGCATTTGTGTTCACACAACTTAGAGTGACAGAATGGAAATGAACGATTGAAAGGTGGGCCCAATGAGCCACAACATAGTGGGCCGAATGGCCTGTACTGTGCTGTAATGTTCTATGTCTCAGGTTTGAAATACATCGTTAAAAAACTCTCAAAACTGAAAGAAGCTTTGTTGGGTTCATTTACCAGCTGATCTTGGTAGACCAATGTTTCTCAACTTTTTTTTTCACTTATACCCCACCTTAAGTAATCCCTTACTCTCCATAGAGCACCTATGGCATTCTATGTGAGTGGGGAAAAAAAAGGTTGAGACTGCTGTGCTAGATTAATTGCAGCATTCATTGTCATACAGTCGGTGTAATTGCTCACGGTCAGAGCCAACAGAATGATTTTTTGTGAAACACCATGGAGCAAAATAAATGGAAACTTCAACCTTATCTACAGCGGTGATCATAAAATGGTTTAATCACAACTCTTATCCTCAGATCCAATGGCGCACTAATGCCCTTTGATCTCAACCACAAAATATTGATTGGAGACTATTGTAAAGAATGTGGTCGAGTATTCCAGAAATGTAATTAAACATGCAGAGCAGCTGTAGAGAAAAAAACAGGTTACAAATGAACTAAACCTTAACAGATATCAGTGTGACTCTTCCATGGGATCTGATTTAATTTGCGTTAGTTATGTTTAAACAAACATCTTGATGTGACAAAACATAGTGAAGACCTGTGTCATGGACTGCCTCTGCTCTGATCTTTGGGAGGATAAGACTGTTGATATACATTGGTTAAAGCTGCATTTGCAATTTAATTTTTCCTGCCTTCCATTTACTTGTGGACATGATTTTGTGTGTCAAGTGCATTAGGCTTTATTTGATGAGTGAATACAGTTGTTTTATTCTCTGCATTTGTTACCAAATCCAAGTCGTACCATCCAAAAATTAGTTAATTGAAGCTCTTCGGTAAATTGCTGCAAGTAAACTTCGTTTGTTTTATTCAATTCAAGTTTGGCTGAAATGTTTTGTTAAATTATATAAGATGCAGTGCAAAGGAGGTTCACCAAGTTGATTCCAGTGATCAGGGGGTTGGTCCAAGAGAAGAGATTGAGCCTTCTGGGACTGTACTCGCTTGAATTTAGAAGAATGAGAGGGGATCTTATAGAAATGTATAAAATTATGAAAACCAGAGATAAGATAGAGGTAGGTAAGTTATTCCCATTGGTGGGGGAGACGAGAACCAGGGGACATACACTCAAGGTCTAGAGTAGTAGATTTAGGACAGAGATGAGGAGAAACTGCTTTTCCCAGAAGGTGATGAATTTGTGGAATTTGCTGCCCATTGAGAAGCAGAGGAGGCGACCTCAGAAAATATATTTAAGAAAAGATTGGATAGATTTTTTTCAAAGAAGGGGAATTAAGGGATATGGGAGAAAGGCAGATGTATGGACATGAGGCCATCATAGATCAGTCATGATCTCATTGAATGGCAGAACAAATTTGATGGGCCAGACAGCTGACTCCTGCTCCCATTTCTTGGTTCTTGTCAAAAACAGAATTTCAGTGAACTATCTGAATTGATCGCTTGCTCCATTGTTTCTCTGTTCACTGTTCCAATTTCAACATGTTTATTTATTCATCTAATCTGTAAAACACCTTTCTGTGGCTCCTCAGAATATATTTCCATACAAGGTACATTTCTATTTTCTTTCCAACTCTCAGGGGTTTATACATCACAGTCCCCATATATGAATTACATTCGGTAAAAATCTCTGTATCCCTCACCATATACAATAGACTTCCATTCAAATCAAACCAAGTTCATTGTCATCTGATTGTACAAGTACAACCTGACAAAACAGTGTTCTCCGCTCCTCGGTGCAAAACACACAGACATAACATATACAGACAAACAATACATACAGTATTTAATCTATACAAATAAGATTGTTTCATGAATTTGAGAGTCTCGGAGGGTTAGTGTGAGCAGTTCATTTGGTCGTTCAGCATTCTCACTGCCCGTGGGAAGAGGGTGTTCCTCAGCCTGGTGGTGCTGGCTGTGATACTCCTGCATCTCTTCCCCAATAGGAGCAGCTGTGTGCAGGGTGGAAGGGGTCCTCAACAATTTGCGCATCCTCTTCAGACAACGATCCTGGCAGATCACGTCAGTGGGGTGGGGGGGGGGGGGGGGGAAGACTCAGCGATCCTCTGCCACACATAGGGTCCTGTGAATTGACCTCTGGTCCATTTTTCTGCAGAAACTGTACCACACTATGATGCAGCCGACTAAGACGCTCTCAAAAGAGCTCCAATAGAAGGCTGGCATAATGGTGGCCGGTAGCCTTACCTGCTTCAGTCTTTGCAGGAAGTTCTCCTTGTAGGTTAATGGAGAATGTTAACCTTACCATGAGTAACATCTTCTGAAGTAAAAATGATTAATTGGCATCCAGTTTCTACACCTTCAGCCAACTTTCTCTTCTGCCATCACTTGATAAAATGTACCACAGGCTTTAATACTTACAGTTGTTATCCCACTGGGCGAGGCTTATTCCTGTAGATCTTTTGCTAGAATTATTCAATCCTGAAGAAATTCACCCCCAGTATTCATTTTAAAAAATGACTTTGGATCATTGAACGTCGACCTAGGTAAAATATAGAGGATGAAAACCGTGCTGATATTACAATTAAGCAGGAAACCTCGTAAAAGAGTTAAAAAGCCAAAGATGTTTAGTAACAGAATTATGTGTAACAGGCTTTGCTGGACTTTCCTTAGCAGGAGAGGGGAAGCCACCAATGGTCATAAATACAGTACTGGACATGGAAACTCCACAACCAAACCTGCCTGTGTGTAATACAAACTTTGTGACTTACAAAATCCGGATATGTATCTGATATAATCTCATAAACTATCCAGATCCATATGAATTTTGAAAGAATATTTTTATACCTTTTAGAATTAGGCATTAGAAATAGCACAGTTAACATAGCAGTTAACACAACTGTGTTACAGGCCCCGACGACCGGGTCTCGGGTTTGAATCCTGCACTGTCTATAGAGAGTTTGTACGTTTCCCCATGTCTGCATGGGTTTCCTCTGGGGGCTCTGGTTTACTCCCACCATTCAAAACCTACTGGGGGCTGGAGGGCAACTGGGTGTAATTGGGTAGCCCAGGCTCTTGGGCTTGTTACCATTCTATACTTCGAAATAAAATTATATTAAATGGACATATAGTAAAATCCACGTTATCTGGAAGTCAAGCCACTGGCAAAAATAAATCAAATAAATAAATGAATAAGTAGATAGAATAAATAAGAATAAAAAAAGTTTAAAAGTGTAAAATTAAATCTTCTCAGCAACACACGACTCTTGGAGAAGATGGGAGCAAACATGCAGTCAGTGGGGTGCCCCAGTCTTGCCCCCCCCACCCCCCGCCACCCACTGCAACCATTTGAATAAAGTTGTGTTTCAATAAAATGGATGAAGAGCCAACCAATGCCACTCGCCACTGGGACAATTCTCCCAAAGTGTCTCCCTATCCCTGCCTGGTAAGAATCTTTCTCTTTATTGCTATTATGTATATTAGTAAGGCTTATTTTGTAACTAACAGGAATTACCTGTTAAAGTGAACTTTACATAATTAAGGACTACAATACTGATTTTTTTTTCAAATTACTTTACATTTTGCACTGTCCTTGGTCATTTAAATGGTGGCATTGTAAGAGTGAGTCTCAGGCAACTTGAAAATTTGCATATCCAACATCTGTTGCCAGATACCTGGGGTCTTACTATACGTTGAAAACCGTTGACAAGGACAAGTGACACACTGACATACAAGATCATAACAAGATTATCTAATCTTTGTTCACTTTTGTCCTCTTCCTGTAAGATAACGCTGCTAATTTTATATTTTGCATCAATGCTTCCTTTTAACAAAATTGCTGACATGGCTTTCTTCATAATTGTTCATGTAGTATGTGATCTTCATTCCTCTCTAAAAGCTTTTAATTATATCCATTACTCATTTCTCTCACTAACTGTCAAGCTGCTGAGAATCATGTTATTTCATATATTGTGCACACTTACCGTCCTTTTCGAATACAAGATTAAAGCAACAATGTGAACTGATGAGCCAGTCTTTATGATAAAAATCACTATCTGTGGATCTCGTCAATAAGAAGTGGGTTGGGTAACAATGGCATTGAAGTTTTAGTGAATCTGCACACTTTGTAAGAGGAAATAAACAGGGAGAAAATTCAAAATTCAGAAGTTCCAAGGTGTCTTGGCGGGGTGGGGGGGGTCCTTGTGCAGGATAACCTAAAGGTTAACCATCAGGTTAGATCGGCAGTAGAGAAAGTGAATGCTCTGTCATTATTTGTTTCAAGGGGAATAGTGTATAAGAGTAAATAGGCTCTATGGGGCACTGGGGAGACTTCATTTGGAGAACTGTGCAGTTTTGGGCCCCTTATCTTAGGAGGGATGGACTGATGTTGGAAAGAGTGCAGAGATTTACCAGGATGATTCCTGGAATGCAGGGGCTAACATGTGAGGAATGTTTATTGGACTGTATTCATTGGAGTATAGAAAAATGAGAGGGGCTCTCATAGAAACATTTTGAATGCTGAAAGGATTGGAAAGAGTAGCTGTGAATGTTGTCTCCCTTGGTGGGTGAATCCAGGACAAGAGGCCACAGTCTTAGAATTAGAAAGTACCCATTTAAAACAGAGATGAGGAGAAATTTCTTCAGCCAGAGGGTCATGGATTTGTGGAATTCATTGCCACATCCAGCTGTGGAGGCCCAATTATTGGGGGAGTTTAAGGGGGAGATTGATAGGTATCTAATTAGTCAGGATATCAAGGGATACGGGGAAAAGGCTGGAATTTGAAACTAGATACGAGAACCGTTTAGCTCAGCGTGGATTTTCAGGCCAAATTTTATTCTGTGATCTTGTGATTCATAAAAATGCAGATTAACGCATGTCTCCAGTTGTGACCTTGTTAAGTTAGTGTGTGGTCTCTGAGATCATAAAATTAAAAGAAGCCTTATTCCTTCACAAATTGTCATTTGAAAAGAACATGTTTAGACAGACTAATTGGTCACATAGAACAAGTGAAATTTAAAATCAAGATGTCGGTCTCCATCGTGCTTTGCACTCAATGCCTTCTGTCTGGATTTCCAAGCTATTATATGACCAACACCCAATTTTTTTGTTTTTTTAAAAACAAACTCATTCGTTGTAATAATATTGAAATGAATGCTGGGCATAATTTCTTTCATAGAACTCTGGGATTAGACTCATTGCCTGCAATTATTTTGAATGGGCTCAAGGGAGGGGACCAGTCCTCGTATGGAATGGATAAAGACATAAAACTTCATCCCCCATGAGCAGCAGTCGAAAGGCTTGGACAGCCACTGAAATTCAACTTCATTTCCTCAGCGCTACGCTGAGTTTTGTGCTCATCTGGGATGGAGATCATAACCATCTAACCCCGAGTTGAGAATTCTACCCGTTGAGCCACAGCTGCCAAATGTAGGCTAAATATTTAGTTCCTTGAATAAGGCCTCAGGCGCGAAAAGGTGGAAAATCTCGTGACCTCCTTTGGATGCTGCTTGATCTCTGACCTCCTCTAGCATTTTTATGTTTTTACTGGAAGTAAATAGGCTTCTCTTGTAAACTGAGTATTGTAAAAGTATGAACCACTGATACTTAGATAGGATGGGTTTCGAGGGGTATGGGCCAAATGTAGGCAGTTGGGATGTGGAGATGGGACTTTTTGGACAGCATGGGTAAGTTGGGCCAAAAGGACTGTTTGCCCCTATGACTCAACGACTGTATGAAAAGAAAAAGGTTTACAATGTTGCTGCATCCAGCAGATGAAGGGCATCTTCTCCTGTGGCCTCTGTTCCCGCCAAGCTGTGCGCGCGCACACGTGCTTGGTCACCAGCGC
The DNA here is from genome assembly GCF_036971445.1 of Narcine bancroftii. NCBI lineage: Eukaryota > Metazoa > Chordata > Chondrichthyes > Torpediniformes > Narcinidae > Narcine > Narcine bancroftii. Next base: position 369,767,908 of record NC_091471.1, read on the forward strand.
ACAAACGCAAGGAATGGGCGCACCAAAGGGTAGGTACCTAAACTAATAGAGCAATTGGTAAATCCTACTTTTGGAAAGCAACCTCTGAGTGAACTGTTTCTGTTAACTATTTAGTTGGCTTTTCAAATACCATATTTGCACGTCACTAATTTACATCACCTCACCTTTCCTGCCACGGTTTGTCCAGTGGCCGCCCGGCTGCAGCCATGTTTGGCAGATAGTGTTCATATCATGACATTTACAAAGATCTATTTTAAATTCTGAAGATAGCTCGCTGAGTTTTTATTGAAAAAAATATTGATTCCCTATGTGGAATTCAAAAGAAGTGAAGGGCAAAGCACAGAAGAACTGCAAGTTCGTTTAAGGTTGAATGGGCGAACAAAATAGTAAAAAACTGTGACGCTGAAAGCTCATGAGATCATGAATGTTCAGCCACGAGAAATATTTATGCATGTTTCGGAAAGTGGAGTTGTCTGTTTGTATTGTCCTGATGGGAACGCTGCTGGAGAATTTGCAAGTGGAAAGAAGTGGGATGATATTTGGAAACTTGTCTTTTTGAAGCATCCTTTGGCAAGTAAATCACAGCTTGGATGATGTAGAAAAGCTCAGGCAATAAAAACCCATCATTACCTGTTACAGGATGCTACGTGAGAGTTCAGATGAACAAGAGCAAAAACGATCAAACCCAGAGGATATCAAAGTTCTTAGCAACATGTTGCTAACTTTTAAAATGAGTTACTCTTTACATTTAATGAGAAGTATTGGTGAACTCCCAGACAACTGGTGAAGCAAATATGATGTGTTCGAATTTCTGGAGACTATCAACTATATTGTTCAGAAAGACCTGTTTGAAGAAATAGCATCAGCAGATTTTTCACACGTTAACAGTTGATGAAACCACAGACATATCTGTCAAGAAATATCTCATTCTGTGCGACAAATTCAGATCTTAAGGTTGTACTGGAATAGTTGTACTGCAAGCGTGAGATGCTTCTATTGTTTGAGTGATCAAGCAGTTTTATGAAGAGAAGAAACTTGACCTCCATAAAACGGTGATGTTTACGTCCGATGCAGTGTTGGGCAGAGTTAATGGTGTCGCAGCAGGACTGAAACAGGACACACTTGTGGTGAGATGTAATTATACCACTAGGTCACCAGGGATCATCCCGGTGACCTTGTCTATAAAGCAGTCCAGAGCTACAGTCTAGCCTTCCAGGTTTGTCTTGCAGAGACAAGACCTCTTAGTGTACATATTAGTTTATTAAAGCTGTCTTTTTCTCGCACTGCTGGTGTGGTTATTGTCAGTACAACACTGTGTAGCACGCCATGAAGATCTGGGGACCTGATGCGTGGAAATAAGTCAAGTTAATGAGAAACATTGAAACTTTGACAAGAACAATCTCTACAGTGTTTTCTCGATTTACAGTTAAAAGATGCAAATTTAAAGAAATTGCAGAGGCCCCTGAAAATGAACTTATTGTTTTTGGACCATTAATGAAGTCAGACAGTTATCTAGACACTTGGGATTTTCATCTATAAAATCATGATATTTTAAATTAAGGCAATAATAAAAAATTATGTGGCAACTCATCACATACTTTGAAGATGATAAGTCAAATGACCCTGTGGCTACAAATTGTCACAAGAAAACCTCACATACAAAGTAACTTTACAGGTTTTAAATAATGTCTTGAAGAACTGGCTGCACTGTGCAAGATTCTCCAAAAGAGTGGCCTGGCACCGAACGATTCACTTCATTTTGTGCGAGACAAAATTAACAAGATAAGAAAGCAGTATCTGAGAGACAATGTTTCATAGAGTGACAACGTTAAAGTTTTGCTAAGTCAACAACGTGAAGAAAACAGTAGATATAAGATCCCTGTTGACTTTTATAAATCGTCCTTGTGTTCATTTGGAAGAAAGATTTCCTGAAGATGAAGTACGGATGCTTATCCTTTTATCCGAGATCCTTGGGACTGGACACTTTTCAGTTTTTGGATTATTCCATATTGTGGAATTAAGATAGCAGCGTTACAGAAACACAGAGCAGTTCCAACTGCATGAGGGGTTATGGGTAACGAAGATGGCCATCAATCCCATATTCAAACAAAAAAGAGGTTTACCACACTGGGCTCCACCATTGCCATTGGATAGCTTCCCATCATCTGGTCCCTCTGCACTGGCTTGGGTGCTGGGGGGGGGGGGGGGAAGGGTGCGCTTCTCATCACCTGCTCCTCCCTAGGGCTCGACTCTTGCTGCTGTTTGGGCTTGGCTGCTCCCCGGCACCCCCTTGGCTTCTCTCCCTCCAGCACCACCTTCTCCTTGATGCCGGATCACTTCTCTTCTCCTTCCTCCCGGACTGTGGAGCTCAGCACCCGGGTCCCTTCGCTCTTTGGCCCTGGCAGTTTGGCGGGCTTCGACTCTCCTTGCCCCCGCTGGCCCTCCACGTTCTTTGGGCCGCATTCTCTCCCCACTTGCTCACCCAAGTTGGACTGTTACTCTCTCACCTCCTGCTCCCCAAGCTGCATCCTCTCCTCATTCTCTCCGTGCTCACTGTCTGAGCTGTGTCCTTTCCTTGCTCTCTCCCCTCCCGATTCCTGAGCCACGTCCTCCCCCCTTCCGCTCCCCGAGCCACATCCTCCCCCCCCCCCCCCTGCTCTGTGAGCCACGTCCTTCCCCCTCCCACTCCCTGAGCCACGTTCTCTCCTTGCTCTCTCTGGAACACCTGAAAAATTACTGTACATGCAGTAAAAGAAATGTTCAGTTTTCGGAATCACGGATAAAGGGATGAGGGCCTGTACAAGAATGGTCAGCTTTTGATTTTTCTGAAATTGTCACGACACGTCTGGCGATAAACAAGTTAATGCCTTCCGTTTTCTCGATGAAAATACGGTAAAAGTGAGACTGTTTAATGAATTCAAAGAATGGGTAAGGACCAAAAACAGGAGAGAGAAAAAAAATAACCGAGTGACTTAAATATGTTGGTTATTCTGTTGTTTTCTGTGCAGTTTTATTTCAAATATTTTGTAAACCAATGTCAACTGTGTTTTGTGTGAAGATTTACACATTAAGCATCTGGATGGCTTGTCAATAAGCTTTGATTTAACCATTTCCAGCAACTATAATGATCATCATCTGTGAAGTCGCAAAATGCAGAGAAGAGGGTTGACGAGCTCCTGAGATAGCAAGTGAAAATAGTCAAAAGAAAATAGCCAGAAAAACTGGCCAGAAGAAGTTATGGGGAAGATATGGGGAAGAGAGAAAAGAAGGCACTTCAGAAAGAACCAGGGACCCCAGCGCAGCACGAAGCCCAGGAGAGGCAGCCTCATGGTAAAGAAAATGGCAGGGCCTGTTTGAGGCTCCCGCATGAAGAGAAGAATGAGCTACCTGATCAAACTGCCGAGTTGGAGGACAATGGTACTCTCTTGTCGGTGGGCCCAGGGAAGAGTGCAGACATCGTGTGGGAGAGCTGATGCCTGCACATCGAGGTGAAACCCAAGGGAGCCGACAAGAATGGGCCAAGAGAGGTGATGAGAGGGAGAGCATCGGAAGGGCAGCCCCATGAGCAATGGAAGTGATTGGACGATGGCAGCGGCAGCAATGAAGACAGCAGAGGTGGGAATAGTGACGATGGCGGTGACGGCAAGAGCGAGTGGCGCAGGAGAGACTGTGGAGGAGGTGGGAGGCCCCCGAGCATCCCGAGATGGGGGTGGAGGATCAGGCTTTGCTGGGACACTGGCCTTGCCTGCATCCCGGGTGCAGCAGAGGCTGCGAAATGGCGGTGGTGGCAAGGTCAGTAGGGATGATGGTGGTGGCTGCAGAGTGTTGGGAGGCAGTGGTGGGAGCGACATGGAGGGAGAAGGGGAGAGCAGTCAACTGGGAGGCCCGTCAAAGCCAGAAATCTCCAAAATGTGTTTTAGGTGTGGTGTGGAGGTTGTTCACTCCACCTGGCTGTGTAAAAAGGTGAGAACCTTCTGGGAGGACCTGGGGGACATTTTGAAACAAATTACAAAGGTGGATTTTCCACAGGATCCGGAGTTGTACCTTCTGGGAGATATTGGGGACGTACAGTTTAGACTGTCCAAACACCAAATTCAGTTTGTGAAGGTCGCCTTGTCAGTAGCCAGGAAGATATAGTGGTTACGTGGCAGTCCAACTCCCAACTAAATATTGCACGAGGGAATGTGGAAATACAGTGTGCATTCCCCTTGAGAGAATCACCTACAATTTACGGAAGAATTATAACACATTCGTTGAAGTGTGGCAACTGTATCTGAGGCACATTGGGTCACAGATATAATTCACACCCCCTTCCCAAATAAGAGAAAAGAAACAATCCCTCCCAGCAGGTAAAGGATTAAGAGTGTGAAATGGGGAATGTGACGCAGACAACGTGTTTTTGCCCAGACCTTTTTTTATTTAATATCCGAGGTCCTCCAGCCTCGAGGTCGATTGTTGTCTTTTTTGGTATTAGGTGTTTTTTGGATGTTTATATTTTGGTATTTGTATAATTTAAAGGATAGGCAGGGGGAAGGTGTACGGAGGGGGAATAAGGACTCTGTAAATCATATTACATGGGAAGAGAATGCAATGTCATGTTTATTGGATTTACACGAGTCTGGAAAATCAAAAATAAGATATTCAAAAAATAATAATAATAATCTGTGAATTGATGGGTGTTATTAATTTATTTAGACATTGCATCACATAAAAATAAGAAATTCTCATTGATGTTTTATTTAACGGAACAGCAAACTCAACAAAGTCGTTCAAAATATAGAAAAAAATCTTAACTAAATACCTTACTTCGTAGAATGCAATTGTACATGTATTATATTAAAACATGCCAGTACATTTTTATTAGCCCAAATTATCTTGAAACCATTTCAAGTTTACATTTGCACAAGCATTCAGTGTGCACAGACTTCTGTCACAGGAAAAAAATCTGCACCGCATAAGATTTTTGTGCCCACTGACTACGAAATATTAGAGGTAACATTGCCTGTGGCTGGAATCATGGTATTGGTTTTTGGTGTTAAGCTTTAGAATATTGGTCTCTGCTATTACTCCAAACATCTCCTTCATAATCAAGGCACGTGCATTTTGTTTGTCCTTATCTAATGAAAGCACTAAGCTTTAAAAAGTGATTTGCTGGAAAATAGCAATTAAAAAGATCAAAAGCATCCATGTATGTCGACATTAGAACCACGGATGATGGTAATCTTTTGTTTTGCTCAACAGAACACTGTGACATGGGTTTCTTAAACTTCCACCTGTGTATGGAGGTCTAAATGGACACGTATTATATAATGGGAAAACAAATGGATTTTTGCATATATCCTTCCATTACAGAAGGGTGCCTTCCTAGAATACTAACCATGTCACAATTTTCTGCAACATGAGCCCTTGTCAAAAATTGACAAAATGTAATGTTTCTTTGGCATTTTGTGTTCACTTATTTACTTTGTTCTCACATATAAATACTGAAAGAGCAAATTTTGATTCTGTATCACAAATATTTTGGTAGTGACTTGTGATATCTAGAGGAAGGAGTTGCCAGCGCAGGGGTACACTATTGTCTGTTATCTCAACAATCAGGTGGAAACAGGGGGCACTTCAGTGAATAATGAAGAGAATGCCATGCTCCGAGAAGGTGCAGTCTTTTGTATCCTAAAACAGAGTTTTGAAAGGGGAGGTGGTGGGGAAAGAAAGAGAGGTTATCCCCTCTATCCTGGCCAATATTTATCTCTCCATCAATGTTATTGAGAATAAAACAAGTTCTTTGGGGATTACTGACTTTGCTGTTCACAGAGGGAATTGACTGGCTCAAGTTATACTTTGCAATGGTGACTGTATCTCAGAAGAAGTTATTGGCTGTCTTAAAAGAGACACAAGGCACTTTGTAAGTGTTGTCCCTGTAACTTCATGAGTGAGGGAGATATGATCTTAGTTCTGGAGTAGACTCATTAGTGATTGGATCTGCGTTGGATCTGTTAGCTTGCCAAGGCATTGTGGAACAACAAGAGGGAGAAAATGAAATTTTGGAGACTTCCAAATGTGAGAAGGCTACACCATAATTTTGTTGACAGAGTCAAGGGCTGTGCTGTAAGTCCGGCTGTAAGAGATACTGAGGCAATTCTTGCCAGTGGCGAATCTGTCTACTTTGCAGCAGGAAAAAAAGAAATTTCATGTAATACGACACTGTTTTATTACTGTGATTCAAATTAAATCTTGAATCTTGATCTTGATGATGTTTGCTTTCTAGATAGAGGGAGATCATGAATTCAAACCAAGGCATTTTTCTGTCGATTAAGTAGTTCAGTATGGATTTTGCGTGCTCCAGTGCCCTTACTGTTTACCAGTGGATACAGAGCCTTTTCAATTTCTTGCTCAGCTGGGTGGTTCAAATTAGCCATGTTCAATTAATGCAATATCCCCAAAAAATCCTCTGGAAATGTTGTTGTTTCATTCCAGTGCAAGGCCCCCTCAGCACCGATTGCAATGACTTCAACCCTAACCTTGGAAGAAAGGAGTCCTCTCAGTAACTGACTTGCTGCTGGTACCTGAGAGTACATTTATCTAAATACAATATGGAATTTTTACTGATTTATAGAAGAAAGTCTGTATTGTAATTAATTTAACAAGTTATGACATAAAGTGGCAGCATTAAAGATGAGGCACTCATTACTTCCAGCAGTTTATTCATAATTATATCTCTTATTTATCGTTAAACTTATGAGCAGAAGAATGTGCCTAGCGATGTATTAAGAGCTCAAAAGTAGTCTTGGAAGTTGATTTCTCATTTGCATTCTACTAACCAAATAGATCTTTGATTTTATTTTCTGAAATCTCCTAAATGAGTTGTTCATTATGAAGAAAAATAAAGACATTTCACATCATATCCATTTGAAGTAACGCTGTGTGTACTTTCCTATCACTGTTTTCAGAATCAAGTTATTTACAACCTTAACAGCCTTATTTTCATGTGAAATTAGTCACATTTAACTACATTTAATGTTAGGAACACTAATTAGCAAATAATTATCTCAGTCAAGAACCATGAATTTTTCTCCAATTTGATGTTACTAATCTTTCTGTCTCTTTTAAAAGTATTATCCTTTTGTGACACCATACCAATAAATTTTTGAGTAGATAAAATACTCAGAAGAAATGCATTCACACTTAGTGAAGAAGTAAGCGATTTTGTTCCAAACCAACCTTTTTGTATAATCCTGTTATGGATTATGTTTTGAAAATAAACGTGGATCATTTCTTGAATTGTATTAGAGAAAGAAGTTACTGCACTACTATTCAGAACATTGATGTCTTGGAATTTAAATTTGAGGAATTAAGTAAATCTGGAAGAAAAGCTAGTAATGGAGTGTTGTTGTTTAAAAACTCTGACGTCCTTCTCAGACGTCCTCTCTCCAGTAAAATCAGATCCTTTCGAGAGTGTGGCAACCAGAACTGCACAGAGTAGTTCAGCTGAGGTGGAGTTTCATACACAGCACAGTCCATGGGCAAACTGGTAAGGACTCTTCCTACTGATTAATTCTATCCTTGTCAAGGAGAGGATATCAACTGCCTAATAGTTCACAATGTTGAAAAACCTCCCAATAATTTAGAATCAGAATTTATTATCATGAACAAGTCAAAAAATGTCTTTTTTTGTGCCAGTATAACAGTCCAAACATTTAGATAAATTACCTTTAAAAAAAAAAGTGCACAAAATGTCACTAAAAGCCATGAAAAGGTCTAGAATGTCATCTATCCAAAACTTCTATTAGATTTGTTATCTTTTTGCATGATTCATCTCACACAACAGGAGCAAAAAGAATAAAATGACAAGGCAAGATTTTTCTTTTTATTAATTGAAAAGGTCTCAAGACTTTGTACACTGAGCCAGCTAATTTCATGGCCTTGAGAAGGTGCTGGCGGGCCGGTTTCTCTTAAAATGTGGATATGCATCAGAATTAAAAGAAGAACCTAAAATTGCTTTAAACAAAAGGTCTGCAGATGTGTGGGTCAAGTGCAACACACGTGCTGGAGTAGCACAGCAGGGTCACGCAGCATCCATAGAAAGTAAAGGATAACCAACATTTTGGGCCTGAGCCCTTCTTCAAGTTAAAATTGTTTACTCCTCAGAAGTCTCATCAAGATTGCATTGCAATAAATTAAAGTGTCAGTCACCCAAACAATATTTACTCCTCTCTCACAAATGGAAATATGTCAAGAGGCATTGAATGCTTAGCCAATTCATCTCACCATCAAGGGGCCAGTCACCCAAGTAAACAATTATGTGCACACCCCAAATTCTAAATTATTCACTTCGACACTGTAGGTTTGTCAGTGACTTTAACAATGACCAAAAGGAAATGGAAAAATTGCTCAGGTTTGAACAGGATCACTCAAAAAACCTCCTCTTGGTTATCCCTCATCATATCTGTTGTGTTGAGAGTTCTTACCTCTGAGTCAGAGGGGTGTTGGCCAATTTCACTCCAAGCTTTAAGTGCAGGTTTGAGTTGCCACAGTACTGTAGATGGTGGGATTTAAATAAATTATATATCATATTATTTGTTTTTGTAAATTTTTTTAAAGCACTTTTTTCAAAACATACTTTATTTGAAATGATTTATCTTGCGATTGAAGAAAGCACTGAAAATGTCAGTGAGAACAGGAACCGTGAAGAAATTTTACATGGATTTGCACAGATCAATGCTTCTTTTTCATAAATATCAAGCTTAATTTCTAACATTTTTTAGCATTGAGTCAATAAATATGCAAGACTTGCAATGTCTGATGACTATATCAAAAAATATCTGGCATGTCAGAAATCTTGAGTAGATTTTAAAGTAATAGCATTCTTAATTAAGGAACAGGTTCTTCCCACGGGCAGTAAGAACACTGAACAACCAAAGGAACTGTGCCCACTATTTATTTTATTGTATACAAGAATCCTTCTTCTGCATGTACATTGTTGTTTGTATGTGCGTTACGTCTCCTTGTACATCTGTGTGATTTGTTTTTACACCAACCAGAGAACGCTGCTCCATCTGATTGTACTTAATTCAAAGATTCACCCCTCCATAAATCTTCGTCCACGAAGCCAAGCCAAAGAGAATGTATTAAATACAGTTTAAGGAGTGAGAAGTGAGGCATGAACAAGTGTAAAACTTGGGGCAGTTTTCCATGTCATGAAAAGTCAAGATTTTCAAATTCTATGTGCTGGAAGTGAGTATCATTACAGAGTTTCTAAAAGAACATTTGAATTAATGGATATATTTTCATCAGCTTAACACACACACAGAATTAGTCACTACCCAATTGTATACATAATAAATAATAAGTAAATGATAAATAAATCTGATATTTGGATGCTCCAGTGTTGTAATACATTCAAGGAATGGGTTTCTGATTTTTGTTTCCAGCAATTAAAATTGCTTGCAAATTTTGTGAACACAGAAACATTCCTGCATTCCCTCTTCCCATGGGGCATAGTGCTCTATGCCTTCTGTTTCCACATCCTGTGTACTGTATGTGTGATTCCTCACACAGGAGCAATTTGTGATGTATCCAGAAACCTACCAAATGTGCAAGAATCTCAGTAAGACTTTAAAAAAATGTGTAAACAAAGTCCATTTGGTTGAGTGCCTGAATAGTGGCAACTTAACTTTTTCCAACTACAAAATAAGTATTAATTTATATTCCTATCTAAATTCTTGTTTCCACTTGCTCCGGTACAAAGGATGACTAATGGACAACTGGTGGTTTGTCTCACGTTGGCCATTTTACACAAGTAAATGTTAATGTATTAAATGTTTAACACCAATATTTTACATGATGGAGTTCTCTGTTTGGTGGATTTTTAATGCTAAATATGAAATCACCATGGTTGTTTGTTAATCACCAATTCTAAGCATTGGTACTGCATCAGTGATATGGGGGGGGGGGGGGGGGGGGCGTCGGCGTCAAGATTAAAATTATTCTTAAATGAAACAGAACTGAGAGAAGGCACACAGCCACAATTCAGGCTTCATTTTAAAATCATAGAGATTTCATTAAAAATTCCTACAGGCAAATTACTAATTGTACCTTGTCATATTTGAAATACAACCATTCAGAGTAGCCATTACTTGGGACATGTTTTCCTTCTAATCATTGTGTTTATATGCCAACATTTTTTAATAATTAGCTATTTTATGGCCTCATAAATTGTACCTCGCCCACAGAATAATTGTGGTTTGAATGCACTGTGATTGGCACCATTATGCATCAATAATGTTAATCTTCAATCTTTTCCAGCTGAATTCTTTTGCTTGGCCTCTATTTGTTCTGTTTCATGGGTTCTGAACTATCAATGGTTTGTGCAGTTGTGTTTTTGTACCAATGGATAATGCTCATAATCCTGCACACTCTAAACATGTGAAATAGAAAATTCCACGTGTGTCCAGAAGTGTGTGCGTGTGCTTAAATGGGATACTTGAATTTTTAAACATTGGTACATTTTTCTGAAACACTGGATAGGCCTCAGTTGGACTATTGTGTGCAATCCTGGTTGCCGGACAATTGCAAGGACATGAATATGCTGAAAGGATGGTGCCTGGGATGGAATGTTTCATTTATAGGAGACACCAGAAGGTTGGCTTTGGTTTCCTTGAATTAAAAGGAGCACTTAGTAGAGGAACAGAAAATTATGAGACATTGTGGACAAGAGTAGGTGGTAAGAAACCTTTCCCTGCAGAACTATCTAAAACATGATGGTACGTTTAAACTGAGGAGTAAAAGGTTTAAGGGGATTTCAGAAAAACACTTTGGATAGCAGGTGGTCGTCTGGAGTTCACTGTTGGAAAAGGTGGTAGAGCCACATACTCTCTCAACATTTCAGAAAAGTCTAGGGAAAAACTTGAATTGCCAAAACATAGTAGGCTATATAGTCGGCAATGGACCAAGTCCTGGTAAATGGGGTTTAGAAAGGTACTTGATGGTTGGCATGGGCATGGTGGCCAAGGTCTGATTTCTGAACTGCATGATTCTAAATGTACAATTTTGCTTTGCATTCTTGGTGGTGCATAAGGCCCTTAATAAGGTTACTAATCTCTCTTGTTCATTGCACTGTCTAAATTGTATGGATTGCTTGTTTCATTCCCTTCAAAAATTGATCATAATCTCAAAAATATTATTTGTGAATGGTGAATTTCATACTCTGTAGAGCACCCTCGCTTGTCTGGTTATTCCACATTTCAAATAGTTAAATGGACTTGATGGATATTGATTTTACTAACTGGGTGCCCATTCATATAATTCTTGAAATGGTGCTTTGGTGCAATTTAATCTTTAGCATATAATCTTTCAAAAATTGTAAAGGCTGACTCCATTTTCCTACAGCTACAATCATAAGTAAATTACAGTGGAGAATTCTTTCTAATTAGGTATGCTAGTTGAACACAAATAAGAATATCATCTAACCTTTTAACATTAGATGACTTACATAACAGTATGTCTATCATTAACATACCAAACACAATGTATAGTTAAATAACACTACAGACTAAAAATAGGCAAACAATGCATCATCCAGGGAGGGGAAGTGTCACTTTCTGGAATTAGACTACATTGTAATCGATGGGAAAAAATAAATGATGAAATTGGTGTAAGAGGGGCCTATATCATCGAAAATGCCTATGATTTAAAATCCTCATATCTTTTTCAAAGGATAATACATTTTTGGTTACATAAGGGGGTTTTAAGTGTTGAAGATTGTTATCAAAAGGTCAATTAATGTCATTGGAGCGATTGAAAAATAAATAAGGTACGACTCACAATATCCTTTATTGTTATTTTCAACTAAGAGTATATTTGAGGGATAAGTTGGGATAGTTGCCTAGCTGTACCAAAGTAGAACTTCTTATCAGAAGAGAAATTGTTAACACGTTTACTTCTATGATATATTACTTACTACAAGAGTAACTTTTAAATGAGGAGTTCATTAATCTAGACAAAGGTGGGAACTAGATCAGAATATTGTAATTGATGAAAAAATATGGGCAGATTTATGTAGGGATTCAATGACTAATGCTACCAATGTAAGATATACATTAGTTCAGCATATTTTTTTTTACATCAGTTATATCTTACACCACAGAAATTGAATAGAATAAAACCAGATTTATCGGATCAATGTTTTAGGTACGGTGAAAATATGCATTCAACTTAGTTTTGTCCCAATGTAAGATCTTTTTGGGTAGATTTACAAAATTGTTTGCAGGAATTGTTTTTCTGAAAAATCCAGACTTATTGTTATTAGGAAATATTGAAGGAGCAAAGCCTAAACTAAAACTTTCAATATATCAATTGGAATTTGTTAAGGTAGTGTTTCCAGTGGTAAGGAAATATATTGCAGTTACTTGGAAACCAGGCGTATTTCTATGCTAACACACAGAAGTTGTATTCCTTTGGAAAAAAATTACATAGAGTTTGAGAAATAAATACTCTGTTTTTGTAAATTTGTCACCTGCATATCCAAATTTTAGGCTTAAATTTGTAATAATTTCTTTTTTGTCCCTTTAGACCTGTGAAATTATCTTTTGAGTTGTAATGAAGATTTTTATTTATGTGTGTTAGACGACATCACTTGTGCAATCCTGAAAAAAAATCTTTCTTTTTCTACATTTATCTAGCTATATTATATCTTTTGTATTGAGTATGATTATTTTGTTTGGGGGGGTGAACAGGGTTGGACATTTTAATTCTATATGTTAATATTAAAGCAGATGTTAAGGGAAAAACAACGTTACAGTGCTGTGTCATTTGGATGAGCTGAGATTGAAAAGTAGAAGTGTTTATAAATTAGTTTGCATAATTTCCATCACACTTTTCCAGCACTGCATTTAATAAGGTGGCACATTGAGCAGGACTGATTATGCTCATCATTGAGGTGCTGCCTTATGAAGGCAGCTAACATCATGAAGTAGGCCATTACCCTGGTCACAACCTCTTTTCACTGCTACCATCAGAAAGAGGTACAGAAGCCTGAAATCTAGAATCTCTAGGTTCGAGAATAGTTTATTTTTTCCCCAATGGATATTATTTTACATCATTAACAGAGGTAGATAGTAAAACTACAGAGATGCTGGAGAAACTCAGCTGGTCTCACAGCGCCCATAGGAGGTAAAGTTATATTACTAACATTTCAGGCCTGAGTACTTCCTTAAGGTATAAGCAAAGAACAGGAATGTGTCAGAATAAAGACATACAGATCATGAATTTTGTCTAAATAAGAAAATCTTCTAGAAGAATCCAATCCCCTTTATTCTACTCCAGGAATGAGTTTTAGCCTTCACAAACAGCGCAGCATTTCCGTTCCTCTCAGCAATGGACTCACCTTGGCCTAACTGTAAATTTGTCATCTGACTCTGAATTAATGTTTGAGTTTACCTAATTTTATCTCTTATTTTCATACCTGGTCTGTATTCAAATTCACAAGCCAAATATAAAATGGCAATGTGGTCATCATTCGGCCTGACCTGCCTCGGAGTTTGGGGAGAAAGAAAGTCAGTGTCAAATTGGCTGAATTTGTGACAAATCTAAACTAAAAAGATAATAGAAGCATAAAATAATAACTATAAAATGCTTTTGAACAATTTTTTTTCTGTTGGGTTATATCATGAAAGATTTCTTTCTCTTTGTTAACAGAATTTTGTCAGTTATCAATCCCATATGGTAAGAAAGTGGATGGGGATCCTCGATGTGGGATTACATCTGTCCATCTCAGCCTACATCAGGCCTAGGAGTAAATCACTCTATTTGAATCCTTGCCAAATGATTTGGAAGTGAATTGGGACATAATGGTGGTAATAAATTCTGTTGTAGTTGAGTCAAGACGTTTGCCATTCTTAATCATACAATAAATATGAAATTAGATTTCCACGCAAATTGTAAAAAGGTCCACCATCTTGAATTGTGTATTCATTTCAGATACTATACTTTGAACCTTCTGCTCATGTAAATCCTTGACAGTGAACCTAATGCCATTCACTCGTTGTCTGCCTCACCAACATCCTGGAATTAATTTCATTATTGTACTTGCAAAATAAATACTAAGTAACTATGCCTTAGAAACTTGGAGCCAGTACATTGGGAAAATAAAATTACATTCTCTTAATTGTCCTTTTAATGTCTCTCTTCCCCAGCCAAATCTTCTGTTCTTTGTCTTTCTGTTAATTAACACCCCCCCCCCACCCAAAATCTATCCCTCATTGCACTTACTGCATTTGTTTCTCAATCCTTAACTCGCATTGGTCAGCAAGATTTATGCTCTGTTCACTTTGATTCCCAATGTAGTATCTATCCATTATCAACTTGCAGCTTTAATGGGGAAACATTTTTGATTTGAATTACCCAGGGTTAGTTACTGAGGTCAACTGCTGTCCATTCATTTATCTGGCACCGCCCCATCCTGTGACTGTACCCATGGCTCCTCCTTCTTGACCTGAATAAAGGCTCCAACACTATAACCCCTCCCCAGAAACCTGGGTCACAGCACAGGATGACCTTCATGTTTATTGTAAATAAAAGCCTATTCTTCCATAACTCCAGTCTTTTGAGTTATTGATAGCTCCTCAGTTACAACAAAAAAAAAGACGTGGTTGTGTAATAATGGCATGAAATTTTCTAAGATTCCAATTTTATCCTTACATAGGTTAAAGCTATCACAGTAATTGTCCAGTTGTCTATCTCTTTGTCGATCCTTGCATCAGATGAAATGGTGCAAATAGCACCTTTGGAAGACTACACAAAAGAGTCTGGAAAAACAACCACCTGAAGAAACACACAAAGATCAGCGTGTACAGAGCCGTTGTCATACCCATGCTCCTGTTCGGCTCCGAATCATGGGTCCTCTACCGGCATCACCTACAGCTCCTAGAACGCTTCCATCAGCGCTGTCTCCGCTCCATCCTCAACATTCATTGGAATGACTTCATCACCAACATCGAAGTACTCGAGCTGGCAGAGTCCGCAAGCATCGAATCCATGCTGCTGAAGACCCAACTGCGCTGGGTGGGTCACGTCTCCAGAATGGAGGACCATCGCCTTCCCAAGATCGTGTTCTATGGCAAGCTCTCCACTGGCCACCGAGACAGAGGTGCACCAAAGAAGAGGTACAAGGACTGCTTAAAGAAATCTCTTGGTGCCTGCCACATTGACCACTGCCAGTGAGCTGATCTCGCCTCCAACCGTGCATCTTGGAGCCTCACAGTTCGGTGGGCAGCAACCTCCTTTGAAGAAGACCGCAGAGCCCACCTCACTGACAAAAGACAAAGGAGGAAAAACCCAACCCCAACCAACCAATTTTCCCTTGCAACCGCTGCAACCGTGTCTGCCTGTCCTCCATCAGACTTGTCAGTCATCAACGAGCCTGCAGCAGATGTGGACATACCCCTCCATAAATCTTCGTCCACGAAGCCAAGCCAAAGAATTGTCCAGTGAAGTACTTATCTTTCAGGTTACATCTGAAGATCATGGCATTCTTTTCTGGTGGAAACACAGTAAATCTCTTGTTTTAAGATTGTTTGACATTTGTTACAAAATGAGTAGGAAAGATTAAATCTTTTGCTTGTTGGAAACTGGGAGCAAAGATCCACTGGAAATGTTCCAAGTGTAAAGATCATAGAGCTTTTTCAGTTGGTGGCTTGGAAGCTCATCTCTGACATACACAACAGGAGTCTTATTCAGAGCAATTAAATCAATATGATGCAGTATTTTGTTTTCTGGTTGACTACAATAATCTATTATGTTACAGAGTAAAAAAAAAACAATCTTTCTGTCATTGAACCACCTTTGATACCATTGAATGCAATTTGTCCTAACTAACTGGCACAGGCTTGAGAGAAGAAAAAAGACAATTGGCAGTTCTAAAGTTTCATTCCTGTCCCCTTGAGCCTATCCCAAAGTTCTCCACAGCAACAAAGAACAGACAATGTGACCTCAAATATTTGCACAAGAAATTCCTGCAAGCAGTAATTTTGGAACCACCATTAATCAGGATACCCAGACGTAACTTCTTTGCACTTTCACGGCTTTTTTTGTGTTTCATGGAGAAGGAAGTTTCATGTCTTATCTGAATTTAGATACTTTAAATAATACAAATGAGAGGATTAATAGCACATTTTTTTTTTGTTTAAAGTGGAGTTGTCAGCTCACAGTCCTCACATTCTCTTTGGCTTGGCTTCGCGGACGAAGATTTATGGAGGGGGTGCAGGTTGACGCTCCATCAATGAGTCCAAAAGACTGAAGTTGAGCAAGCTGATAGGCTTTTATTTGCTATAGAACAAAGGCACATCCATGCTGCTTGACTGGTCTGTACTATAGAGGGGGCTGTGGAACAGTCACCTTTATTCAGGAGCCTGTGGGAGGGGGCACAGGTACTGTCGGCCAATGGGTGTGCTCAAGCAGATAAATATAGACATACAGTGGCGTAACACACAGGTCTCACAGCATCCATAGGAGGCATAACCAATGTTTCAGGCCTGAGCCCTTTGATATATGTGTCCTTGCCTCCAATGGACACTGCAGGACCTGCTGAGTTTCTCCAGCAATTTTGTGCATTTATTACTCTCATGACGTCTGCAGACTTTGCTGTTTCACTCTGTTAACTGGAAAGCACGCATGACAAGATCCTGATTCAGGTGTTCCATTGGCCTTGAAACCATCAGACCTTTTCCTGTGTAATTCGTTTCCCATGTCATTGGGATCTTCACAGGTTTGCATCTTTCAAGCCATCACTGAAGCTTGGCTGCCATGAATGCACAAATTTACTCCGCTATCCCGTCCTGAACACTTCTGAGGTTACTTGGGTGAATTTGTAGTGGTTGTCAATTTCAGGCTCCGGTTTAAGATTGCTTTGTGGAACTGTGACACCAGGGACACATGCTGGAGACAAATCTTCAATAACCTTCAGACCTTTAATTTGCCTAGCAGTAAATAAGAAGGACATTTCTGACAGAATTATTACTCTGTGTAAAACATAATGGGCCAGGATTTTTTGCCAGTATCCTACTGTGTTGAGGAAAGGACAAGTTTATCTTTTATGGGTCTCTAGTGTCAACATGTTGACAAAGCCCATTATTATCCTTACCACAGTGGAATGGTGTGATGGCAGGGCCTTGCGTGTATTAATCTAGGTGTATGTACTATAACATGGGATATAGAACCATTCCTGTTGTCAAAATATCTCTGAGATCCAGCTCAACTGGTTTAGCTTACTGTCGAACTTGTCAAGAATAATAATGCTTCAAAATAGCTTTGAGATTCAGAAACATGATAAGTCCATTAAAAAAATCAATCAAGCAAATAAATGCTATTTTAAAATGTAGTAAATCTGAAAGTAAAGTAAATAAATCCAGTCAAAAAGTCCTGAAAACAGCAAGATACATTTGACAAGCAAGATACATCTATTCAGTCAAAGAATATATGCATCGCATTATTCGGTTACCAATGGTCTTCAAACAAATTAATGGAATTGCTATGTGCAGACAAGGTCTAACGTGGCACTGGTTTAGTCAATATATTCTCTAATGTAAATCCAAAATTTCAGACATTCATCTTCTGCTCAAAGCATCTTCTTAGACATGACCAACTTTTAATTGTTTCAATACGAAAGCAGTAAAAATTCAAAAATGCAAGATATTGTTGGACATCAAATTAGAAATACAAGATGAAAACAGTTGGTGCATTTATAATTCATCATGGATGCAGAAGAATGGTTTTAATGTCTGGATTCTTTGTATCACTTCAACAAAATTTGTTGGGAAAGCAAATGCATAAGATTCACCTTGAATCGATCATTTGGATACAGAATTAGCTGGCTCATAAATGGCGTTGGGTTGTAGTGGAAGGGTGTTATTCTGACTGGAGGCCCACAACCAGTGGTGTTGGGTTTTCCGTGCCCTCCATAATGTTTGTGATATACAGTTTAGAGAAAGAAGGTGGGTGAGTTAACAAGTTTGCAGACGATATAAAGATTGGTAAAGTTGTGGGCAGTGTAGATAGAAAGAATCTAGCAGGATATTCTTATCATATCTAATTAACACCTCGTCTTGGTCTGGACTCCTACCCCAGCCGGCACTATCTCCATTCTGAGAGTTCCTGTTTTTTTGTTTATTCTTTGCTTATTTCTTGAAGAAGGGCTCAGGCCCAAAATGTCAGTAATACATCTTTATCTCCTATGGACGTTGCAAGACCAGCTGTCGTCCTCCAGCATTTCTGTCTGTGTTTACTAAAATCACAGTGTTTGTAGAATTTTGTGTTTCCCACAGCAGGGCATTGAGCAGTTGCAGTTATGGGTAAAGAAATGTCAGCCAGAATTCAATCTGGACAAGTGTGGTATGTGGCACTTTGGGAGGCTAAATGTAATGGGAAAGTATAGCTGGACTCTTCAAAGCATTGATGTGCAGAGGGATTCATCTCCAGAACTCCTTGAAAGTGGCCATACAAATAGATAGGGTAGTAAAGAAGGCGTCAGGTATTTTTGCCTTCATTGGGCAGGGCAATGAATACTAAAGTAAGTACGTCACGGTACAGTTAGATCCAGTAAAACTTGGATTAGGCCACACGCAAAATACTGGTCTCCCCATTATGGGAAAGATGTGGAGGCTTTGGCAGAGGTTTACTAGGATGTTGGTTGATTTCAAGGACATAAATTATGGCAGGAAGTTGAACAATTTTGGGTTATTTTCTCTGGAGTGTAGGAGAGTGAGGGCCGCTTGATAGAGGTGTATAAAGTCATGAGAGGCGTAGATAGGATAGATGGTCAGAATCTTTTTCCCAGGGCCAAAGCATCCCACACTAGAGGACATATGTTTAAGGTTAAGTGGAGGAGGTTAAGGAAGATGTGTGGGGAAAGTATTGTACATAGAGAGTGGTAGGTGCCTGGAATGGGCTTCCAGGAGAAGTGGTACAATAAGAGAGTTTTAGCTAAACACATGAACATGAAGGGATGGAGGATATCTATCAGGTGCAAGCAGCAGAGTTTAACTTTGATCTGGACATCATGTTCAGCACAGACATATGGGCCGAAGGACCTGTTCCTGTTCTGAACAGTTCTGTAGTCTATAAAGTGGAGCAGCTGAAAGAGTTGGTGTTTCTCAGTTTCCATGACCTGGGTTCAGTGACCTGGCCGTTGGAGCAGTCTGTATGGACACTGCACATTCTTTCCATGATGGTGTCAGCCAACTTCCTCCCACTTCCCATAGACATGTGGACCGGCAGGTTAATTAACAACTGTAAATTGCCCTGAGTGTAGGGGAGTGGCGGATTCTGGCAATGTGGAGAGAATAAAAATGAGATTTATGCAAACAAGTGTTTGATGACTGTCATGGACACATCAGGCCAAAGGGGCTGTTTCCACGCTGCACGATTCTATGAGTTGACATGTGCAAACACACTTAACTTCCACTCTGTAGCAGAGTGCATTATGGCTTCCTTTTTTAGTAAAATCCCTATTACCCGGCATTTAAGCCACCAGAAGCCTCAAGTAACCAGCAAAAGAAATTGTGGAAAATAAAGAGGTAAAACATCGGAAAGTTTAAAATTGGCACCCTCTTGCAGTTAGTTCACCAATCCTGCAGCAAGCAACCAGCAAATTCACTTATTCAGCACCTGCCAATCCCCATAGGTGCTGGATATTGTGGGCTTTACCGTATTTCTACTGAACTAGTTTTCCCAATGGTCATTGCAGTTATTAACCTGCATTCTCAAGGGCATTTTTTAAAACCTGCCAAATTATTTTAAAGAAAGCAATGAAATTTGAAGTAAAATATGAAAGTCTGGTTGAAGTGAAGACACAGTTCTGGAGCAATCAGCAGACCAAACGGTAGAAGTACATAAGCCCTTCATCAAGGTGTGGAAAAATGTCAGCAGACATTTGAGCTGAATTGACTTTATTGTTTAAGTTTCAGTTTGCACAACAATGCGATGACTCAGTATTCATCTGATTCATGGCAAAGAATAAGACATTTTCCCATCTTAATGTACTCAAAATAAATCAGGATTACCTTAGGTTAAACTGAAAATACTGACACAGTTTAGACAAATAATTAAACCCTAGCACTGTGGATCATAATTCATCAACAAGCTGTGTCCAGTTAGAGAGACTGGTTATTTTTAACATTAGGAAAGTAGGAAAAATAGGTTTAACCAAAAAAGGAAGGATAACTAATCACTGGGGAGCCATTAAATAAGTCTACACAAATATCACAATACAACAGCACCCAACTCATTCCAGGTGAATGTATCAGCTTTTAAATCTGACAGGTTAAGGATAATCTGACTCCATTCTGCATCACAGCCTGAGTGACACAATGTAAACGGCTGAATTATGACATTCAATACAGAATTTCACAAAATTGGTATTGCCAAGAAACAATAGTCTGCACAAAGATTACATATCAAGGAGTGTCAACTTATTGCAAAGACTAATTGTTCATCCATTTCAGCCTTTCCAGATTCTTGAGGGTTTTTCATAGTATTGTATTCATATTGCAGCAGAACATCTGTCCAAAATCTACCCTGAATCATAAACTTGGTACAGTGAAAATGAATCTGGCCCACAGTGAGTAAACTGCCTACAACTGAACTCAAGGACTTTTAAATTCTAATATTTCAGGAATGTTTCTCATCTTGCAAGATAGGATGTATAGAGGGTAGATTAAAACAAGACAGTTACGGTGATACAGGCAGTCAGAGGCACACAGTCATTCTGTATAGTCCCACTGAGGGCACAACACCATTATTTTTGTAATTTTGAATTTATTATTTTGGACCCTGGTGCAAAATTGATCATCTGGTCTGAGGCTCAGAACCTCATAATGGGTTCCTCATTTTCCAATATTAGCAAACATCCTATTGTTAATAATGACCAAGCAAACAGATGCTTTTTGTTTTAACTTAGACATAAGCACGGTAACAGGCACCTCTGGCCCACAAGCCCAGCCGTCCAATTGCACACAATTGTGCTACAACCCCAGGTATGTTTTGAAGGGTGGGAGGAAACTGGAGTACCTGGGTGGAACATACAAACAGCGTGGATTCAAACCCCCACCAGTTGCGCTAACCACTTCATGTCCTAAAAACAAGAAAGTTCCTCAGATGAAGCTGGAGCAGGAACATAGATAATATAACAAATAGTCAGAGGGTGATAAACTTTGCAATATTTCCTTAGGCAGGACAAGTCAATGGGAATATTTCAAAAGCAGTTGAATGTCAGCCAGATTCAGAAGCACGAGTGAAGGCCATAAATTCTCTTCACATCTCATTGCACAGTCCCAAATGATTTGAATATGCAAAAATTAATTTCAGTAAATCTTATGCTGTTGCATCTATTGAGTCAAAGACCTGAATCTGTCCTATCCATTCCTTGGGAGAGGGAAAGGAATAGCTAAATTTCTGGTGAAGACTAGCTTGTTATTGTCTGGAACCACATTATTTTTAAGGTCCTCCTAAGGTAAGGTGGACACCAGTATGGCCCCTGGCTGCATTTTCAAATCTGACAATATATTTTCTTTAATACCCTGACAAGCAGATTTTTCCCGTTGCTCTGATTTCCGAGTCTTGAAGCTGTTCAAACAAAACCCATTTCATTTTAACTGATACAATTATATTTTGTCATAAATCATATCTCCTGTCACATGGCAAATTAGCAACACAGTTCAGTGCTTTATATCGTGTTTCAGATTCAACCAAGTTCTGATGTTAATTGACTTGAATGGTAGAAAATCTGCTGTTATCGAAGTTCCTGTTCCATCTCTAGCTGAAGCAGCTTTCAGGCACGGTTTCCATTTTACAGCTGGTTGCAGACTCTATCCCAAGTAAACACTACTTACCCATCCCGTGTTGAGGTGCAGTGGTGACCACAGTAGAAATCTGAACGAATGAGGATCTCGCCGTAGCAACTGCAGAATTTCAAATTCAGCTAAAAATCAATTTTAAAAAAATCTACCAACTTTAGTTACGATGGCCATGAAATGTTTTTAAAATCCATCTGTTTCGCTCATGCCCTGCAGGGAAAAACATTTAGCTTCTTTATCTGGTTTTACACTCGTGATTCCTGACCTCTAACAAAATGGTAGATGTGTAATGGGCCTGTGAAATGGCTGGCCAATTTATTCAGTTGTACTGGAATGTGCTGGTCCACCAAGCATCAAGTTTGGTGCTGAACTCAGCAACTGCAAACGCAGTGCAACTTGCAAAGTCCTTTTGACAAACAGTTCCAGTCTAGACAAGTACAAGCCTGATAAATCTGGACTGAGTCACAGCGTACAGATGGCAGGCCTTTGTCACAATCATAACGTGCATCCTGCCTCACCGTGAGCTGGGTCAGATCCTTCATCAACTCCAGAACTCCCTGACCAACAGCGTTGAGAAAGTATCTTAACCGACAGCACTGCAGTGGTTCAGAAATGTCTCTAAGATCCAGCACTAAATGCAGGCCTTGTTAAAAATGCCTAATTCCTGAAATAGTGATAGATTTAATGGATTTGGTATGGTACTCTCAAATAATTGAGCTTTCTCTTGTGTGTTTCCTTTTTGAATGTGTACCTTATTTTCTCTCTTTTTAAAAAGGAAATCTGGCATTGCTTTTTAATAAGGATCGACTTTACAAGTGGAAAAAGTAAAACTCAAAAATATGTTTTCAGTGTCTGTTAAGAAAAATTAATTCAGTCAGAACATTAAAGTGATCTCCCACCAAGAAAAGTAGTGGAAGGTGGATTCCAACACAATGTCCAGCAAACATCACCCCTGATCTCCAACACCTATAGGAATTAGTAGTTGCCGGATAAGTGAATTTTCCAGTTACCTGAGATTGTGTGTTGCATAATTGGCGAACTGCCCACTAAGTGGCACCGATTTTAAACTTCTGTATTTTTTACCCATTTATTTTCTGCGATTTTTTTTTTCTGGTTGCTTGAATTTTGGATAACAGGGTTTTACTGTATATCAATTATCTTTCATTGTTACTGGATTTCAAGTTTCCATCTTGATCTTAATCTTGATGTGGAGTTGATTGTTTCTGTGCTTGTTTCTTGACCTTGAAATCAGTCTCTCCACTGGATTGGGACAACCCACGTTTTAGCCAAAAAAAAACATTCACCATGTCATTTGGACTTCCAACTTCATTTGTGCACAGAGCATATGTGGCTTGTTTGCTCTCTACTGCACTTTATATTGTTTACTCAACAATGGATATATACACAAAGGAAATTCTGTTTGAACTTTGGAATAAAAATAGAAACTGCTGGAAATACACAGGAAGAACTGCTCGGACTTTAATCCTTTTTGCAAAACAGTTTAAAAAATGAAACAAATCAAAAGACATAAAACTATCAGATCTCCTAGATACAATAAAATACAAATGTTACATTGAGTCTAACACCGACAGAATACTCACACATTTCTGAATGCTGCTTACCAGTTTCAATCTCACTCACCAATTAGCTCCACAATTGATGCCATTTATGGCATTTGGAACCCTTGTTTCAACATATTTCAATACTACACAGATTGATTTCTGGGGAATGTTGCAGGTTACACAAGGTGAATAAAATCTACTCAATGGAAAGAGCTTCACACAAAATCATGGACTGCCACATTTTGAACTGAGCTGTTTTATCATCCATTTAAATGGAAATTGCACATTATTGGTGACAGCTTCAGATTCAGCATTAACAGAGAATAGTTTGCAAGCATGTCCACCTTTGTCTCTTGAGCAGAATCTGGGTGGGTGATAATTTCCATCAACATGATTCATTGATCTTATCTTTAAAAATAACATTGGTCCTTTTTCCTACTTTCTGATAGTTGAATGGCTCATAAAAAATTAAGTACATTTTTATGCACTTGAACTTCTGCAATATTACTTGTGAAATTGTCACAAATAAATTATTAAAGTGTCTCTTAACTTTATTGAAGCATTTTAAGATAATTAACATTTAACGATCTTACAAAGAAAGTTGAAGAAAATCTTTGTTCTCAGGATTGCTTGATTTTTTCAGATGTTTTCTTACGCTCAAATTGTTGGGCACGAAACTGTCCATGAACCAGCTTAGGTGAGCAATTCCTTCGACAATTTTTTTCCTAATTGGTAGTGCAAAATAATCCTTGGAATGCTGCGCAGTGGCTCACCACCACCACCACACCGGAAAATAAATCTAGCACAAAATATGAACACTTTTGGTGTCCAATGAATCAGTTTTGAATAATGTACAGTTAAGTCACTGGAAATACCATTTAAACTTAGAATTAATTACCAGCTTAATCAGTAGATAGTAGTTAATTCTGCAGTGTGTGTTCTATAGGAAGGGTTTAGATTTTTTTGGTAGGAATATATAGGTCAGCACAACATCGAGGGCCGATGGGCCTGTACTGTGCTGTAATGTTCTATGATTATGTGGACAAAATAAAGCTTCTAAAAACAGTATGCTATTTGACACCCTTGACCCGAAAGGATTTTTATAGTCTTAAACCTCCCTTCTTAAGAGAATAGCAAATGTGCTTTGTTAGAGCAAATCCCCATGGTGATTGATTTGTGTCCTGGGGATGAGGCCAGTTTTGTGTGCGGGCTGTCTTCCACCCAAAACAGTGGATGTCAATTTAGGAAGGAATATAACATAACCCAAGTTTGAAATTCCTTGCTTTTTTTAATTGTTTTCTCCAATTTTAGCTAAATTGGTCTGGAAAATGTGTGCCATCTGATTGAAACTGAGTCCAACACTTATCGCTATATTGTGTTTATATACAAACCCCATAACAAAAAAATCACATCTTGAGAAGTTTCTAAGGAAGCAAAAGTTATGAGGTAGCCAGTAAAGCTTGAGCCTAATGTTGAACTGTGATATCAATGCTAACGTGACAGCAGTGAGTCATTCTGTTTAATTCAAATCATCTTCTTTGGCTTGGCTTCGCGGACGAAGATTTATGGAGGGGGTAAAAGTCCACGTCAGCTGCAGGCTCGTTTGTGGCTGACAAGTCCGATGCGGGACAGGCAGACACGGTTGCAGCGGTTGCAGGGGAAAATTGGTTGGTTGGGGTTGGGTGTTGGGTTTTTCCTCCTTTGCCTTTTGTCAGTGAGGTGGGCTCTGCGGTCTTCTTCAAAGGAGGTTGTTGCCCACCAAACTGTGAGGCGCCAAGATGCACGGTTTGAGGCGAGATCAGCCCACTGGCGGTGGTCATTGGGGCAGGCACCAAGAGTTTTCTTTAGGCAGTCCTTGTACCTTTTCTTTGGTGCACCTCTGTCACGGTGGCCAGTGGAGAGCTCGCCATATAACACGATCTTGGGAAGGCGATGGTCCTCCATTCTGGAGACGTGACCCACCCAGCGCAGCTGGATCTTCAGCAGCGTGGACTCGATGCTGTCGACCTCTGCCATCTCGAGTACTTCGACGTTAGGGATGAAAGCGCTCCAATGGATGTTGAGGATGGAGCGGAGACAACGCTGGTGGAAGCGTTCTAGGAGCCGTAGGTGATGCCGGTAGAGGACCCATGATTCGGAGCCGAACAGGAGTGTGGGTATGACAACGGCTCTGTATACGCTTATCTTTGTGAGGTTTTTCAGTTGGTTGTTTTTCCAGACTCTTTTGTGTAGTCTTCCAAAGGCGCTATTTGCCTTGGCGAGTCTGTTGTCTATCTCATTGTCGATCCTTGCATCTGATGAAATGGTGCAGCCGAGATAGGTAAACTGGTTGACCGTTTTGAGTTTTGTGTGCCCGATGGAGATGTGGGGGGGCTGGTAGTCATGGTGGGGAGCTGGCTGATGGAGGACCTCAGTTTTCTTCAGGCTGACTTCCAGGCCAAACATTTTGGCAGTTTTCATACTGTTAGCAGAAAATGCCAAGCTTCTCTCACTGGCACTTTGTAGTTTGTGAAGGGTGTGCTGGAATGGTTAATGGTGATTTTAAAAAAAGGTTTTAAAAGAGTTTTTAGTTTGCCCAGATCCAGTTATAACTGGACAATGAAGATTTTGTTTCTTGAACACTTTTGGGTGTATTTTGGACTACTGATCATAAAAAAAATCACCTTCAATATTTTCAATTATGTACCAATTTTTATATGTAACCTATTTTTGTGATTGCCTGTCATATTTTAATCATGCTTCAAGCACACAAAGCCATGAAGTGCAGCATGTAATTGAAAATTAATTTTCTGCTTTCACATTTGGACTTCCTCCCTGCTGATCTTGGTGCAGTCAGTGACAAACATGGTGAAAGGTTTCACCAGGTCATTGTGACCAGGCCAAAGTGGTATTAAGGCAACTGGAATCCATCAATACTGGCCGACTATTTAATTCTACTGCTTTTGAATGACTGATCAAAGCCATGAGTCAAGGTCCACTGCCTGGGAACAGTTGCTTTTTGTTGGACAGCAGCCAGACCCCAGTTCATCTGGACCTGCAAAACGCCAACAAGTAAATGACGCCATGTCAGCACGAAGGGTAATAGTAATCGAACAGTAATGCTTCTCCACTCTGGTGCCTTGATGGGGTTTTTGTGTCACAATGCAAACATAATATCACACAGGACAAGCATATACACCTATTTCAAAAGGAATTATGAGAGGAAGAAACTCGTCCTTTTCAGATAAAGCTCTCTTTCATGTGATGTGATGTCCAGATGTCATACTCAGATTTGCAATCCGTCAATCAACTGACTGACTTCTTGAAATGTGAACCAGAGGAAAATGAACAACAATTGCACTTTGCATTCTTGTACATTTTCCACTTGTCGAGCAGGTGGCCACGTCTTCCATTGCCTTTGGGCTACTGCTGTGGGCTGCTCACTGGAGATCGAAGTGAGGGGCCTCTCCAATTAAATCTGTGATGATTTCTTTCTTGTAATTAATTCATCCCACAGTTTGGCCCACCTGGGTAATGAATTATACCACACCACTGATGTTTCCAAAATTGGCTGGCATAATTTAAAGTGCATTCATAGTTGTTTTTAGTGTCATGTGGAATGGTGGCAGCCTAGCAGCTACTCCACAGGGTGCCTGTCACAGACAACATGGTGGAACCTCACTGGGCACAATGAACACTGTGTGCCAATTGCAGGGCCACAATGCAAAGGAGGTTTCGGTGCCTGAATAAATAGAGGCCAAAAGAGCTGAGCAGTGTGCTCAGGCTCACACCTTCCTTCCTGTCCTTGGCGCATTTCCAGGATGTCCCTAGTTTTCCAGTTTTATCTGGTTTTAGTTCAATGACCTGATGTTCAAGAATCAGCAGTGGATTTTAACCACTTCCTGGCCCTAATAGCACCTATGGCAAGCACTGAAATTGTGCCGCTGTAGAACCCGAAGATAGTCATATCCAACGTGGTGTTGGATACATTGAGATTTTGGAAAGTAATCTACACTAAAAAACACTACAGTCATTTCAATGAAAGAACCCTCTGCCTAAGTCAAAGACAGGCTTTTGCCGAATGAAAACAGCGAGCGGTGTTCCCTGGGCCAGAGCAGAGTGGCCAAAGCTAAAGGTGTTGAGTGGGTGTCACGATCCCTCTTACCTTTGATGGAAAGGCAACTCTCGGCACCGAGCGCTCGGTGGGAGAGGAGCTGGAAAATGCCGAAGCCCACGCTCAAACACATCCTTCAGTGCCCACCCTCCTCAGCTTTGGCTCCAACAGGGGACAGAGGAAGGTTCAGAATCAGGCATCGGGAGCTCCTGTGTTGACTTGGGGAGAGTTCAGAGTTGCATGTCAGAAACTCCAGTATAAGCGGAGGGGAGGGTTTGGAGTCAGGAGCTGCAATGACCAGAGCTCCTGGCGCCCGACTCCAAACCCTCCTCTCAGCCTACAACCACACGCGCACACTGAGCAAAGGTGGTAAACAAAGTGGAGAAGCACATAGCTCCCTAAGGACTGCGGAGAACGGTGCCATCCCCGCCCACAGTGGAGGCACCCCACTCTGGGATGCAGCTGTGACCCAATTCCAATGGCACAGTGATACCTTGTTCCAGGTTCAAGCTGTTGATGAGTAGCAGTCTCCATGATGTTGTCTATGAAAGCAACGAATGGCATCCCCCAGGCCAGAACGGAGTGGCCAAAGTTCAAGGTGATGAGTGGGTGTCACCATCCCCATGATGTTTATTCACAAGGCAACAGTTGCTACTGATCTCTTTTCATGTCATTGACTACGAGATGTAACTGCCCCCACCCCCCACCACGTCTTCTTTCATTAGATGCTTGTCGTGACCTCCGCGCAGATGCCAGCACTTCATTGGCCTATTGGGCGATCAATCAAATAAAAAATGAATGCCCTTACCTTCTGGGCCCCTAAGCTTCAGCCGACTCAGTCTAATGGGTAATCCGCCACTGGTAAGAATCCTCTCTGGAATGACAGTCAAGTGTTTTTGATGAGACAGATGGATGAATGCCTATTGCAGATAGAAATTGTAAATTAATTCCTGTGTCCTTGTTTCTCAGGAGGTACATTGACATAACCAGTCTGTGGACGTTATCAGCACAAAATTCAAAATTCAGATTTATTGTCAAAGTATGTACATGATTATCATGTAAAACCCTAACATTCATTTTTCCTGTGGGTGAGGCAGTCGTTCCCAAATTTTTGAGCTGTTGGCTCTTTGGTTCCCAGGCCACATTGCTAGTGCCCCCCTTCTCCCCCACACACATACAATGAACACACACCCCTTTCTTGGTATTAGGTCTACCACAAATTTTGAACAACAACTAATCTAACTCTATACAGAAGCATATACATTTCACAAATAAAACTTTTGGTAAACCAATTTATTTAGCGATATGAAAGGGTAAATTTGCATCTCAACTATAACTACATTGTCTTTGGGCCATCAGGTGCTCCATGGGTGGTGGGGGGTTGGTCAGAGCAAGGATCAGCCATTGGGAGCTTGATGGGTGGGTGGCCAGAGCGAGGATCTGTGATTGGCCCAAAGAGGGGAGTCAGGTGATTTACACATAATTTAAATGTACATTACACCTTGTAGATCATTTGAAATTCTTACAAGCCTTGGCCCTTGCAGATGTGAATGTGGAGTGTGTCCTGTCCAGAGCATGTCATCAAGAAACAAACATTCACCACCCCCTTGGATCTTTCCGCTGCTCCCAGTAGGGGTGGGGGTGGCGGCAGCACCCACTTTGGGAATCACTGCCTTAGACTCTGATGGCAGCGAGCGCTGGGGGTTGGGAGGGCAGTAAGCATTGATCCCCTTGTTCTTGTTGAGCATTATGTCTGGCTCATCTCACTGCCAATGTAAACATGGAACTTGCTGTTTTTTTGTCAAGATACTGATAATCTTGGGACTGAATAGCATGTGCTTATTCTCAGCTAACAAGAATGTGTTCAATTGACGTCAAGGAAACTGAATTTTGGAATCAACAAACAGAACACATATGTTCTCTCTTCAATTTGTGGATTGGGGATAAATTTCACTTCTCTGATATTCACCGGTGGCTTCGGTACAGATTTCACAATTTAATAATGGTTACTGGCGGTAACATATATGAATCTGCTTGTTCAAAAATTGCATATAACATAGATCTGAACGGCCAAGCGGAGGGTCCCTCTTGTGTCACGCTGTTTATTTGTGGTCCTCCAGGAGACAGCAGAGTCCTCTCTCTGATCTGTGGAGGAGGTGCCATCTGCTCTGCCATATGGAGGTCCTGGGCAAAGAATGAGCCTGTACAAATTTAGGTGGTGGGTGTATTTTCATTGGAGCAGAAAGAGCTGATATGATTCATTTAGAAGTTTTTGGAATAATATATTTTGATATATTATAATTAAAGTCTGTTTTCTCTGTTTGGGAGTTAGTGGCAATGAATCACCAATTTGGAATAGTTACTAGGAGAGAACGTTTAGGAGAACGTTCCTTCTACAAAGAGAAATCTGATGCAAAGGAAATTTCCATTCAAAGAGAAAATAAATGCATATTTAAAGCAGAAGTAAATAGGAGAAGGGCAGTAATGGCAGTTTTGCATTATTTTAACAAAGGCTCATGCAGATATATCAAGATGAATAATTTTCTCGTGTGCTGCAATTAAAACTATCCCCATTCCCTATTCATTAAGAGGAACAGTCCTATTTTACACACTTCTTTTGCTTAGTCGAAGCAAGATTGTCTTAAGAAATGGGGTATAGGGTCAGATTGCAAATATCAGGACTAAACAGCAATAAAAACTGGGCACACTATGATTGGTGCCTTGTGTTCACCTCAGCTAGGAATGCTAAAGTCACCTACCTTTTGCAGTTCCCTGTATTCTCCCAGCCATCCTGCTGCACTTTGCTCAGACAGCAAGTCGTCAATGGGTCTGAAACAGAACAAACTTCAGACCCATTTGATTGCCTTTTCTCTAAACTGGGCTGTCAGATCATTTCCATTGTTTATAATGATCATATGAATAATGGAAAAAATGTTAAAAAGACATTCGATATGTAAATTCTTGAAAGCATTAATTAAATATGGTAAGAAAGAAAACCACTGTTCACTCCCACTTTCCATGCAGGTCGGTACCCTCATTCAAGTGAAAGGGACTGCTCTAGACTGTTCTGGCAGGCACAAAACATGAGGGGTCATATACAAAGTGTATTCCGTGTCTGGTGGTGCATCCAGTGGTAGAGCAAGAATGGAAGAGCACCTCTATCCGACCTCCAGTGCATTTTGTTCTAAGATGGAAGATGGAAATGTGTTGGGTGCCCAGCAGAGCTGCTCAGAACAGAACTGATTTCCTCTTCTTCATTGTCCAAAACAACTCTCAAAACAAAATATAAATAAATAAACTTTTTGCAAATAATTCACAGAAGGCAAACATTCTGAGAACAACAAAATGTGCCCATAGTCCAATGAATATCGTTACAGCCTTATCTGAAGGTACTGAGGTTTCTCACGATGGAGAAACATATTTCTCAGCCTATTTTGTATTTGAACCTTTCAGTTTTATTCATGTACCTTGCACGCTCTGCCATATTGGTGATCTTGTCTCCATTTTTCTGTGCCTTTGGATTATTGTCGACATGGTCAATGGCCTCCTATATATTAAGGAAACAGGAATAAATACTATGAACTAAGATTAGATGACATGACACCGATCGGCTCAGATTGCAGTCACAATTTTGAACTACTACGGTTTTGGAGCTCCAGATTTTAGGATTATATCCACATGGAATGACTTTAAACTGACCTAAGCATAATTGACCTGCATAGTTGTAGAATATCTGAAATGGGATAATAAAAGATAACTTTTATTATGGACCAGGATTTTCAATGTCCTATTTGTCAGGTCTCTTTGAATGCAGACCACTGAAACTGTGACGTGATCCCAGCCAACAGGACTTTTGGGATCATTGTGAATCTATCTTAATAAGGTTCAAGGAGAGGGGGCTGATGGAGATGAAAATGTTTTAGAATTAAATGAGAAAGACTGGAATAAGAGAGAGGAAAAGTTAAACAAGGAAAAGTAAAATAATACTTTGAAATTTAAGTTTTTAAAGGGTCTAGACTAGTGGTTTTCCCCCACTCACAAACCACCTTAAGTATGTCATAGGTGTTTTGTGATTAGTAGGGGAATACTTAAGGTGGTCTGTGAGTGGGGTAAAAAGATAGAGTGTGACTGGTCTCAACACAATTTATTTTCTGCTGGAATAAAATATCAAATTCCAATTGGTCCCTTTCACAGAAGTTCCAGCAAATCAAATGCAAGTTGTTTAGATGTTGGAGAGACCCAGCAGATCAGGCAGCATTCATGGAGGAAAGACCACCAACATTTCTGGCCAGTTAATCAAGAAAACCTGTGGATGCTGGGGTCAAATGCAATACACGAATGTGCTGTAGAAACTCAGCAGGTCACTCAGCACCCATACTAAGTAAAGAGTGACCAATGTTTCCAGCCTGAGCCCTTCGTCGGGAAATGTCTACCCTGAACATTTTTAAAAGTATATTTTTATTGAGTTCAATATAATAATCTCATTGCATTGACATAACAGAAGGAAATATCAAAATGTATACATAATATATAGCTGGCAAAAATGCTCTAATTAACAGTTTCCCATTTTTGTTAATTAATGTTATTAAGATTAAAAATGAAAATCACATGAATTACTTTATAAGCAATCTGCTCATAACTTGGTAAAATATCAATTAATATTGTAGCCTAAGACCAAACTCCAAATAATGAATTTATATTACAAAACAAAGAAACAAAAAGAGAAAAACTAACACTGATCTAACCCCTCTCTCTGATCAAGGTGACTTATTGAATAATCAAAGAAAAAAAGAGAGCAACGAAACTGGATCAGGACTGACGGAACTGGATTGGGTCACTACCTCCAGGAGCCAGATCGGACATTGCCGGAGCAGCCCAACAACCTAAAACCGCCAACGTGAGAATATTCTATGAATGGAGCCCATGTCTTTTCAAACTGCCCATGAGCTGGTGAGAGTTCATCCTTCAACTTCTTTAAAACCCCTTGTCTGGTTATCAACATGCTAAAACCTTCTCAAGATACTGGCAAAGATAGAGTCAGATTATGAATAAAGCTAAACGAGGCAATTAAAGGGTACGGATCTATTTTAGTCTTAAAAATCTTTGTCTTAAAAGTCTTAAAGATTGAAAAATGTTTCCCCCAAATCTTCCTAATTTGGGATATTCCCAAAACATGTGGATTAGTGAGGCCTCTAAAATATTACACCTTTCACACATGGATCAATAGCTGCATAAAAATGAGATAATTTATGTTCAGACAGATGTATTCTGTGTCCCCTTTAAATTGTAATAAACAATGTCTGGCACAAAATGATGAATCATTACTCAGACTAAGAATGGATGCCAGTCCTTGTCCAAAAAAGTTATATTAAAATCCCATTTCCAATCATTTTTAATCTTGACCATTGAGTTTCATCTTAAATCCAATAAATTATAAATACGTGATATTAACCCACTGTGAAGAAGCTGCAAATCAAAAAAATATATCAAGAATAATTGAGTCTGTGATTTGAGGAAAATCTTGTAGCTTAGACTGGACAAAATGTCTAAAAGGCAAATATTTTTAAAAATGTCTATTGGAAAGCTTAAATTTAACTGACAATTGTTCAAAAGAAGCAAAATTATTTTAATACCTGATCTATACCATTCCTTCAAAAATATAATGGTAAAGTGGAACCTAAAAGTGCCAACAGTGATGTTTTCCTTGAAAAATGCAATTCCATTTCTATCTAAATCAGGCGACTAATTAGTGGATCAAATTTTAATAGCAAAAATAAACTACATATATTAATTGCCCAATAATAAAATGAAAAGTTTGGCAGTGAAATTTATCCATTCCTTACCATTTTCTGAAGATGGGTTTTATTTATTCACGGTTGTTTCCCCTGCCATATACAAGAAGAAATAATTGGACAATATTGGAAAAATTAATCAGGGTCTCTTTTGCAAAATAATTTGGCACGATTTTTCATGCAAACATTGAGAATAGTTTTGAAATCACTGTGTCAACAAATTATAAATTTAAACACAGAATTTCTTTGGTATAAAAACCATCTTGGATATTTTGGTGAACGTTTTGTTGATATTCTTTACACTATAATAAAATGAATGGTATCACTCATTGCCAGTTTATAAGGACCCCTGGATTTCATCACCACAGTTAACATTATTTTGTTCCTAATGATTAAACTTATAATGTAGATGTCTCCTATCAATCTTAAATTTCAATCATAGTTTCCTCTCACGTCTCAGTCATTCCACATGGTCCCAACTTCCTTATTGACATCTTTGATACCAAAGCAGAAAAGTGGGTTACATGTCCTTGGGATCTTTGCCTTTTGCATTGCCTTAATATTTATGACATACCCAAGAAGAAAGTGGATGGTTTGCAATTCAGGAAACATCTGTCAAGCGAGTTCTGTCCAGTAAAAATCCCGGAATCCAGCACCTATGGGGATTGGTAGATACCGGAGAAGTGAATTTGTTTGAGTTTGCGTGTTGAGTGGATTGGAGAACTGGCGTGTGTGTGTGTGTGTGTGTGTGTGTGTGTGTGTGTGTGTGTGTGTGTGTGTGTGTGTGTGTGTGTGTGTGTTTTTTGTCAATTTACTTTCTGCAATATTTGTTCTGCTTGCATGAGGTTGCCAGTTGCTTGAATTCCAGATAATGGGGATTTTACTGGACATGCAGTTGAGATGGAAAGGTCCAACAACAATGCTTAATCTTAATGCCTACCTCTGTGGTGACCAGGGACTCATTAGAGACAGAATGAGATGGACGTGTTAGGCTCCTCACCCAGCGGAATTCTGACTGGGGACAAACACCAAGCTCACAGAAGATGAGCGAGATAAATACCTAATATTTTGTGTTGAACTCATGGGAAGCTTTCTAGTGCTGCTTTTGAAAGCCAGTAGCACTAGTAATTATTAACTATCCCAAGCCTGCAGCAATTCCTGAGTCTCTTCTCTCTGTTGCTTCTGCCATAATGAAAGTACACGGCAGGGAACATAAGAATGAGTGAAATCTAGAAGTAGAGGCAGATTGCTTCATTTTAAAAGGAGTGAACTTGTAGGCAACTGATGTACCTCTATACCCCAACAGAGAGGAGAAAATAATACGGTCATTACACATTTTACTAAATTGTTTTAAAATTCAAAAGGTTGAAACATTACTTTAGACATAATTGCTTCTAGCCATTGAAATGTTCACTTCAAATTATTTATGAAAATCTATCATTTGACTTGTATTTCCCCACACAACGTTCGAATCAAATTGTGGGAGGAGCGGCTCAAGATGCTTTTGAGAGAGAGGGAGACGAGAGAAGATTGAGGCACAGGGCTGATTTTTTAGGTGCCGGAGCTCACCAAAAACAGCGAGAAGGAGGTGCCGAAGCTGCCCCACGAGGTACCTGGAGCGACCCTCTGAGGTGCTGGAGTGGTGCTCTGGTGAGATCCGGCAGCTCTGCACCCCTGGAGAAGATTAAAAGAAGGTTTGTCACGCTGATATTGATTTCCAATGCATTCTTCAGGTTTTATGCTGATAAACTAACATCTGTTGTACTGCAGATAAGAGTAATTCTGCTTTACTGTCTAAGCCAATGGGACTGCAAGTTTTTAATGAGATGCACCAATAAGGGATGTACCTCATGCTTTATTAGAGCAGCTGCCTTATTGTTTAAAACTTGACCCTTCTTTATCTCAAGACAAAAGGGGTTGGGAAAAGCAGTGGGCACTCGTACATTATCAGTTATGATATCAAGGGATTTTGACTATGGAGCTTCAGTTTATTATGATCGGCAGACTCAACTGAGATATTACTTCTGACAAGTTTCTTAACAAAAGGTGTAAGTTGTTAAAGGCATTCTGCTAGAATATGGCAGAAATTCGGTGGATTCAAGTCCTGTCCTTAAATTTTCGAGTAACTGCCTAACCTTTTAGGTGGAGCAGACCTGGCCAGGGACATTGCTTGTCATGTATCAGTGATGATGAACAGATATAGAGCCACAACATCATTATGTTCTGGACAAGGAGAACAGTCGAGAGCAGACAGGGCTTTTCATCAAATTCTGGAAACCTCTGGTGAAGCATTCATAATTTATATGTGCTGTGAATGCTTTGTGTCGTAGAAGTGAGTAGCAAAGAACCCAAACACTGATCAATCTGCTTCTGGTGACCTGGACTGACTGACACTGATGAACGGGAGGCCAGGTCTACCTGCGCACTATCCAAACTTCCAACACAAGTATCTTATTGTTGTGGCTTAACCACGAAAGAGCTTGATCACTGCACGCAGTAGATTTGGGGGAGTAATCAATGATTACTTACTTGGCCTTTCACTGTTTGTTCTCCGGTTGCCTTTTCCCCCTTGGTTTAGTTACAAGGATGCTGGCAGGTTCCAATATCTTGCCTATTGGCTGCTCTTCAAGTGTGGAGAGTGACTGCAAGGGCCAGGTGACAAATTTCAAAGGCTGTACATGTGCTCTTCACTGAATCACATTAGAGAGGCCCCTGAGCACAACTCAGATCAGCCCGAACTCAACTTGAAACTGCCCTTGTCTGACGTAGAATCTTCCCACCAGATAACATAATTATCACTCTCCACTCGGTTCAGCACGCCATCCTCACAGAATTGTACACAGCATGTTTGACATTTTTATTCATGGAATAGAGTTGGCAAAGCCAACAGTTTTTTTTGCCCATTGCTATTCACCATGGTTTTGCTGCAAATCACATCTGATAAAAAGTGCACAGTGCATCCCTACTGGACCCTTGGAGAGGAAGTAGATGTTTAAGGTGAGGAAATAGTTTGTTTGTCCAACCTTCTTGGGTTTTACTGAAATCCCATTTATCAACACAAGTGGAGGGTATTATATCTGACATGCCTGGTGGATGATGGTTAAGATGTAGGAAGCACAAAATTAGGTGACGCACTGTACAATGCAAAATCTCTGACAAGATATTGAAAGAAAAGTAATTATATGCAGGGTCCTGTTAAGTTTCAGGT
This sequence comes from Narcine bancroftii, assembly GCF_036971445.1. Taxonomy (NCBI): domain Eukaryota; kingdom Metazoa; phylum Chordata; class Chondrichthyes; order Torpediniformes; family Narcinidae; genus Narcine; species Narcine bancroftii. The sequence continues at coordinate 369,804,405 of NC_091471.1, forward strand.
GACTCTTCAGGATCTTTGGAGAAACATTGGAGGAAGGGCAGCATGGCTAGTGTAGGGGTTAGCGCAACATTGATACAGTGCTGGCAACCAAGGTTCGAATCCCACGCTGTCTGTAGGGAGTTTGTACGTTCTCCCCGTGTCTGTGTGGGTTTTTCCCAGGGGCTCCAGTTACCTCCCACCCTTCAAAATGCACTGGAGGTATAGGCCATTTGGGTGTAATTGGGCAGCACGGACTCATGGGCTGAAAGGGCATGTGACCCTGCCGTATATCTAAAGTTAAACTTTTTAAATAAAAAAAAAATGCTTATATTATGTGATAAAAGCAACAACTATGGCACATGCAGAACTATGATAAAATAAAACTTTTTTTTCTTCAGCCACAATAAAGTGCAATAGGTCACTTTTCTTAAAAAAAGCATAATTCACTCTCCTCCGATAGTTTGAAGGGTATTTCTGGCATGAGGGTTAGGGGTGGTCATGTTTTCCATTGTTGGTCCATGTTAATTATGATGCAAATGTGTTTTACGACTTAATTGAACACAGGACTTGGTGGAAAAAATCTTAGCAATAGGGTTGAAAATGAGATTTACAAAGGAACCAAACTACATTGAAAGATGAGGCCCCACTGCATTGCAATCTACTATTTTACCTGCTCCAGCAGAAGGTCAAGGGCCAAGTTCTTAAAATATATTTAAAACAGGAAGAGTGACAAACCCCAACCAGAAAGTCTGAAATACCTTTGGTCCTGATTTTGAGATAACATTTCAGAATGTGTCAACAAGGAAATGTCCCCTTCTTCTCTATATCTCCTTTTTGTTGAACTAGAAATTCTTAATGTGAATACTTCCTCATGGTGAGAAACTTGTGAAGTAACATAATTGGGTTCAGTTATTGTCAAATTAAATGGGAAAATGCATTCAAACGTAATACAGAAATTGCTCAAATATCCTTTTGAAAGAGTTAATCTGATTCCCTGATCTATCTCTGTATCCCACCCTCTTGTCATTTCAAATTCATATCCAGTTCCTCATGCAACTTTGTTACTGAAAATGTTTCCACGATCATTTCACAAGGTACATTCCTGAAAACAGTTCACTGTTTAAAAAAAAAATTCCCTTCTGTCTTACCTCAAGTTGCATATCCTTCTCCCAATTCTCCCACTCTATTTCTATCAAGTCAGTGAAACTGCTTTACCTTCTTTCTTCAAAATAGAACAATTTCAATTTCTTTAGAATGAAAAGAGTAAATAGTGATTTTATAAATAAATGCTTTGCAGCCATGTTCAAACTGGAGGAAATTACAAGAGGAAACTTTAACATACAATTTCTATTTAGAGAACCCTGTGTGATGTTGAAGTTTCCTCCTAATCTAGTTAAAATATTGAGGAGATAACTAACAAGGTGGAATTTCTTTGCATAAAAGATTTCAACCAAAATCAGGAGCGAATAGAGCTCGAGTCATTTCACAATGTGGATGCTGAGTAGATTATTGAGAAAATATTCTGAATGGTGGAGTGCCACGTGGTTCTTTCCAGGATCCAAACAAGGCATCAAATTTTCAAGCTTCAGATGAATAAGGAGGGAATTATACATCCAAGTTAGGAGATGAATTTAAATTACAGAGCACTATAAATTGTGTGACAGGGAACAAGAAATTACAGCACCAAAATGGGGATTTGACCCACTGACGGTGACCATCCATTGACACTAACCCTATGCTAATTCCAAGTTATTATTCCCATCAACTCCCCCTCTCAGACCCCAGATTCTCAGCTCACTTGCACCATGGCAGCAATTTACAGTGGCCACTCAACCTTTCAACCTTCATGTATCTGTGATGTGGGGAAAAACTGGAGCATCCAGAAGAAACTATGTATTCACAGAGAGAATGCACAAAGTCTAAGCAGGACTGTAGTGAGTCAGTGGAGCTAATGAGGCAGCAGGCTCCTCGAGCTGTGAGAATGTGTTGCCTTAGAAATGAAGTGAAACATGAATGTCTGCAGACGCTGGGATTGCAGTCAAAACACACAAATGCTGGAGGAAGTCAGTAACTCTCGCAGCGGGTAAAGATTATATAACCAACTTTTCAGGCCTCAGCCCTCCTCCGGGGTGTGAAAAAAAAGCAGGCAGGCACCTGAATTAAAAATCTGGGGAGACGGGTGTGGTGATATGTAATTACACCACTAGGTCACCAGGGGTCATCCTGGTGACCTTGTCTATGAAGCAGTCCAGGGCTACTGTCTAGCCTTCCAGGTTCATCTTGCAGAGAGACAAGACCTGTTAGTGTACATATTTGTTTATTAAATTGTACTGACAATAACCACACCTGCAGTGCGAGTATAAGACAACTTTAATAAACTAATATGTACTCTAAGAGGGCTTGTCTTCTCTGCAAGACAAACCTGGAAGGCTAGACTGTAGCTCTGGACTGTTTTATAGACAAGGTCACCGGGATGACCCTTAGTGACATAGTGGTATAATTACATCTTACCACAACGGGAAGAAGGGGCAGGGGGAGGAATACAGACCAAAGTTGTTTATTGAATATGGAGGGGGCACAAGAGAGAGGAATGGTGAGGATTGACTGGGGGAGGGAGGGAGGGAGCTGTTTTTGGCTCTGTGCAGGCAGAGCTGGGAGAAAGGAGACAAAGGGAAAAGGGAAGAGAGGGAGAGCGAGGAAAGGGGACCAATGAAAAGGGAAGGGGCTAATGGAAACCAGAGAAGTCGATACTAATGCCATCTGGTTGGAGGCTGCCCAGGAGGAATATGGTTTAGTCACAGTCACAAGAGGAGTATGGTTCCAGAGCAATTTAAAAAAAACGAAATAAAAGTAGGATGGACCATTTGGCCTCTTGTATCTGATCCATCATTCGAGGAGTGCAACGTTCCTGCACCACCCTTCAATTCCTCTATTTACTCTGTTGACCACTGTCTTCAACGTACTCAGCAACTGAATCTCCCCAACGTCATTCCAAACTCCTTTCACTGAGGAACTCATCCAATGATGTCTGGAGGCTGGAATGATTGTCCTCTATCAACCATGGGATGGTTCCACTCAAACAATCGAAATGAGATGCAACAATAGAACTGCTACTTTAACGATCCCAAAGGGAATGAAGCCACAATATTAGAAGTAATTTTTTCTCCTAAACTTTAAACAAAAATTTCCATTCAACTCTATCAAATGCCTTTTCTGCATCTAGAGATATCACCATCGGATGATCTGAAGATTGTAGAAATCTATTAATCAAACTAATCACGCGCAAAATGTTATCTGAAGCATATCTATTCTTTATAAAACCTGTTTATTCCATATGAATTCAAGTTGGTCCTTCTTTTATTGGTTGGATTACGGCTCTTTATAGTAAACCGGAGCTAGAGTATTGACGAATGGTTTGATTTTGGAACCCTTTAAGTTAACTCGATCAACTCGTCAAGGTTACCCTTTATCACCAGCTTTGTTTGCGTTAGTGATTGAACCTTTAGCACAGTTGATACGACAAAATACACAGATACCAGGTACGAAAGTTTTAGATGAGGAGTATAAAATTAATTTATTTGCTGATGACGTATTGGTGTATTTAATAAACCCAGCTCAGTCACTTTTACACTTGAAGGAGTGGTTAATACAATATGGATGTCTTTCTGGATATAAAGTTAATTGGGAAAAAAGTGAAATATTACCGGTAAGTGAAGGAGATTATTCAGTTTATAAGAATATTATTAATTTGAAGTGGACTGATCGAATTAAATATTTGGGTATAATTTTGAATGTTAATTATCAATCTTTATATAAATTAAATTATGTTCCGTTAATGAAAAAAATTAAAACTGGTTTGATCAAATGGAAACATTTACCTATTAATTTAATGGGTAGGATAAATACAATCAAGATGAATATCTTTCTGCGTATACAATATTTATTTCAATCTATTCTGTATTTACTTGATAATTTTTTTTGAGACTTGAATAAAATGGTTATGGAGTTTTTATGGAGGGGTAAATTTTTGAGAGTGGCTTTGAATAAATTAACTTGGAAATATGAGTTAGGGGGATGACGTTTACCACATTTCCAAAATTATTATGAGGCAGCCCAACTTAAATTTATTAGTTCATTGATGGATTTGGTACAGCCTCCGAGTTGGGCCAAAATTGAGATGGCAAATATTTCTGAATTTGAAATACATCAATTTTTGTTTCGGTGGAATATAAATTTGCCTATACTATATAATGTGCCTATACTAAAACATTTAATGAAGTTATGGATAAAGAAAAATAAAATGACAGGCTCTCGGGGTAAATGATCGGCTTTGCCTCCATCGTATAATAATCAACTTATTCCTTTTTCAATACATAATCAAAGTTTATTGCATAGGAGATTGAAAGGTGTGAACAATTTGGGAGATTGTTTTAAAGAGGGTAAGTTTTTATCTTTTAATCAGATGAGGGAAGATTTTGGGATTGATAAGAATTCTTTATTTCTTTATGATCAAATTTGATCTTTGGTAAAATGTGTGTTTGGTAGAGATATGATTTTACCTGAAATGACTAAATTTGAGACTTTTCTTATGAAGGTACCAGAGAAGGGTTATATTTCATCTATGTATCAAATATTACAGGATGGTTTGGATAAAAAGGGTTGGGATAGATCTAAAAGTAAATGGGAAGTGGATACTGGTATAATTTTTTCTGAAGAGGATTGGTTAGATCTCTGTTATGATAGTGTAACTCGATTGATAAATGCCCGTTATGCAATGATTAATTATAATTTTTTACATCAATTATATTTAACACCTGAAAAATTTAAAAAGTATGGTTTTCATGAATCAGATTTGTGTTTTAGATGTGGTAATTCTGTTGGAATGTTTTTTCATGTCGTTTGGTCATGATAAACATCTACCATCTTTTTGGAAGAAAATTCAATCGTTTTTAGAATATCTGTATAAGATTAAAATAGTTTTAGATGCAACAGTATTTTTATTGGGTCGTTTGCAACCTCTGAAAGGCTTGGGATTAGATAAGTTTCAGCTTGCTTTTGTATATTTAGCTTTATCCGTAGGGAAAAAATGTATTGCTAGTACGTGGAAAGATACAAATATGATTGATATTAATAGATGGGATCATGAGATGAGATATTAATGATGGAAAAAGTTATGTATGTTTTGCATGATCATTATAATTTTTTTATTAGTAAGTGGTCGTTATATTCAGAATATTTACATTTCAATTTACATTGATTAGATCTTAATATGTATGTTTAATTTTTCTTTAATATATTTTCCTTTTTCTTTCTTTATGGCTCTCCTTAGGAGAGATGGCTGAGGGGGGGGGGGGTTCTTTTCTTTTTTATGTATATAAAAAAAAATCATGTTTATGGTTAATTGTTGTATGTGTCATGCATTATTTGTTTTTTGAACGACTAAGTTTTTTTAAAAAAAGTATTTTTGAAATGGCAGCAATTCATCTTTCATCTGTTCACTGAACTCAAAAAGCAACAGGCGGCAGCGGCTCAATGGCCGCCTTCATTACCTCTAATCCCCCACGCCGCTGGAACCGCTCTGTCTGGGAAGCATGTGCGTCTGTCGTCCCCTGCCTTCTATCCATAACGACGTCCTCAATGGTCTTTGATGCCAAATGTCATGATAACACAGGGAAGTCGAAAGAACCCATGCACTTTGGGGAAGGGTCTCGTTTCTTTGAAAGGAATAGAAGGTACAATCCACTCCATCCACAGCCAAGGACTCAGACCCTGCAAATGACCGCGGCCTCTTCTGCGCTTCCCATTGGCCGGGTGGCGCCAAGCTCGCTTCCCATTGGCCGGGTGGCGCCAAGCTCGCTTCCCATTGGCCGGGTGGCGCCAAGCTCGCTTCCCATTGGCCGGGTGGCGCCAAGCTCGCTTCCCATTGGCCGGGTGGCGCCAAGCTCGCTTCCCATTGGCCGGGTGGCGCCAAGCTCGCTTCCCATTGGCTTGCTGCCTGGTTGATGGTCAGGTGATGCCGCATGGCATGGCCAGGGCAGAGCAGTGGGGGGGGGGGGGGGGGGGGGAGTGTGTCCTCGGGTCCTGTCAGATCTTCGAGTGGAGCTGCCACTCGGCCCTGCAAAACTGGCAGCCCGGCCTTGGAGTGTGATTGTGCGGCTGAGGAGGGAGGGAGGGAGGGAGGGAGCGCGATGGGGATTGGAAGCAGTGAAGATATGGAGGGCGTGGAGTTGGGGGCGTCGCCAGAGCCTGTGGAGGGGCTCTGTTCAGTATCGTCAAGAGGCATCAGCAGGTCCCGCCTGGGACAAGGTGGCTGGGCTGGGCTGGGGAGGGGATTGGTGTCTTGGGAGATCCCTGCAGCACTGGGGGCTCGACTGTACTTCTGAGCTGGTCAAGTTGTTAGATGTTTGCGGGTGGGGCGACGGGGCCCCGGGCGGGTGGGGGGCAAGAGCCAGTGATGCGGAGCCGGACCCGTTCGAGGCGAAGCCCGTGGACGAGCTTCACGGTCATGGACGCGGGGACTTTCCCGGCCCCGAGGAAACTCCCTCCAGACCAGCGACGCCTTCGCCCTGGTTCACGCCGACTCGTTGCAAGCGGTGAGAAGCCTCCGCGACGAGGTGCTGGACGCCTGGGGAGACCGGGACCCCCCCCCCCCCCCCGATGGTGGTGGTCGGCAACAAGGCGGAGCAGGCGGGCGGTCGCCAGGGGTCCAGCGAAGAGACGATGTGGCTGGTGGGGCTGGAGCGGAACAGCTTTTCCGCCAACTCCCGCAGCAGCTCGACCTGCCGAGACGCCCGAGTCCCGCCTTGCGGAGAAGACCCCCCCCGTCCACCAGGTCCCCCCCCCCCGTCCACCCCCCCCCCCCCGTCCACCAGGTCCCCCCCCCCCGTCCACCAGGTCCCCCCCCCCCAAACCAAGAGCTGCCGCCTCTCCTGGACCCTGAGTTGCTCGGCCTGGGGGGAGGGGGGCGACTTGATGGGTGGTGCAGAGGGAAGGGGGTCTCCGACCGACGGTGCGGGTGTGGAAGGTCCAGTTGCGCTGCCAACGTCTCTGGAGCTGCGGTGGCCGAGTCCCCACCTCGCGGACTGGTGGTTTCCCTCCACGTCGTTCGGCCCTTTCACCTCCTCCTTTCATCCAGAGGAACCCAGTGGATGGGGCCGGGGCTGACTTGGACTGGGCTCTTCCTCGGTGCCGGCGTTTCATTGCATCGGCTTGGAGGAGAGGGGGAACCGTCCTCGAAGGCTGGAGCAACACCGACCTCGTGCAGCGCCACGAAGGACAGGGCGAGGCGGAGCCGCAGCGAGGGCCAGTCGGAGGGAACCGAGTCCGGGAGCCCCCACCCGCCGCTGCCCGAGACCAGAGATCAAGTCGGGGACCCAGGTGCTGCATCTGGCCCTGGATCTCCTCTTCCCTTCAGAGGCGAAAGGTCTCCCTGCAGCGCCCTGTTCTCCTCTCCCCGGCCCTTCCCCCAGGGACCTCCAGCTGGTCGCCACCCACACCGGGGCTTGGAGCTGCAGCTCGCAGCGTCCTCCTTTGGCGATGGGATCCCCCCCCCCCCCCCCCCCCTCGGGGCTGATGGAAAGGAGCAGAAAAACTGGCCAGTCTTGGAAGCCCTTTTCAATGAAGAATGAAATCCTCCAGCACCTTTCGCCAGAAAGAGCCCTGGCATCTTCTCCACTTTGGCTCTGCTAAACTGCAACAGGTTGGCAGAGGGGCTGGTGGTTGAGAGCAAGACTCACCTACTGATCATCGGGCAAACGGTCTCGGAGCTCAGCCTCTGCATCACAAGGGCCACTGGAATGAAAGGGGAGGCTGTGCAGCCCTTTTCACAGCACAAAACCTGCTCAAGTGGATTTTCATCTGGTTGGATAAAGCAGCATTTTTCGGTCCTCTGGAAAACACACAGACAGATCTCACAGGATGCAGGACAAGTTCTCCGAGACAGGCAGCGACTGGGCTCAAAACGTCCCGCTTCACAAACCACTCGTACTTCCAAGCCAACAAGCTGGCCGGAATTCACTTGGCCAGTGCGAATGTGAGAGAGTCGGAGACTGCAAGCGCAGGAACAGATTCAAAAGTGAAATAGACCGATTTTAATATCACACCAGCACAGCAACCGTCTACTCTTATTTCGTCTGGTTTCCAAGCGACTCGTAAACCAACTGTTCGGTGACTCTTTCCAGCCTCCTTGGGTTAAAGGCAGCTAGAAATGAACAGATGATTCTTTGCAACCAAAATCCTAATCCATCCGTACTGTACCTAATCTACCAGGAGAAAAGCACCCAACTGTGCATGCATCATAATAACCATGCCTCCAAAGCAGAAATTGATCAACTGACTTCAATTCGAATCCCAAAAACAAATCCCAGTTCCACGATATGGATGCAAATAAATCAACGTTGACAACACCAGTTTCCAACTCCCTGAAATCACAGGGTGCATCTCCTGCTTCCCAGACCACTTGACCGGTCCTGCAGCCAATAAGACACACTCCAGAATCACATGCACATTCGTGGTGGCTTTTTTTTTAATTTGGCTTCAGCTAAAAGTTACTTTGTATGAGAATGTTCCATACTGGCATGGGTTATCATTACATCGGTTCTTAGCTTCTTAAAATGACTTCACAATTCGATCAAGAGTAACTTGAGCAATAGAGCAACAAAAATCATTTCGCTTGCAGACTCACTTTGACGAATCCTTACTTCATTTTGCTGCAGCAACTCGAGGCTGAGCCAAAGAATTTTTCTCCCCAGTCAATGGGCCAAGATGTGAAGAAAAATATTTAAGGCATGAATGTGCTTTCAACATCATTTCCATCTGTTTCTCTGTGGTACGATTGCAATGTAAACATTCAAAGTTACAGATTGCAAAACTAACAAGGTCAATTTCTGTCATTTAAACCTTCAGTATTTAACATTTTTCAGACTTCCGTAATCTAATTCTCAATCTTCACCCACTGGTCACACGCATATCTATTTTTTCAAACTTCCCCTTCAGTGCTCAGGGAGTACTGAACCATGAAATTAAAAACCAAGATGACAATAGGCAGTCCGAGTTTGGCCTCCACTTCCAAGTCACTTGTTTTTGTTCTACACTCGACGTGAGGACATTAGTTGAATACTGACACTCGAGCCCAGAAAATGCACCCCAAACCCCGCTGAAGTTTCTCATTGGTTCTCTGTGGAGGCAAATAGGTTACGTCCGGTATCTCATCTTCAAAATCTTTCCACGCTGTTTTTAATCAAACTTATATTTTCCAGAACACAAACTATGACTCCACGTGTTGGCTTTGGTGTAGCAATTCCACTTCTCCATCATTTTGTCTGTTTGCTAAGCCATTTTCACTTGGTCTAATCGTTCACTAACAAGCCACTGCAAGCCCGTACTTCAGGAATGATGTCAAATAGTCCATGGCAAGTCTTACCTTTCACCTTCTGGCTCCTCTCATCACATACAATGAAATCCCTGTTGTCCTGAATTCATGCATCTGGGCAGCCTCAAGCCACTGGCAAAAAATAATGGTGGAAAATAAATGAGTAAAAAAAAAACCAAAGTTAAAAGTATGTGCCCTCTCCCAGTGTAACACAATCAGGCAGCACCCAATCTCAAGCAATCAGCAAATCTATTTATCTGCCATTTACCATTTCTCATAGGTGTCAGATACTGGGGGCTTTTTTTTACTGTACTTTCAAAAGACATAGTCTGGGAAGACAAACAACATCATTGGAAATCTTGAGCCACTTTGGGGAACCACAGCTGAAACGACCGCCACATTTATCATTGGGCAGAACAATTCCAGGACTTGGATTCCAGTTCCTTTATAGCAGGGGTGGCCAAACTGTGGCTTGTGGGAATATGTTGGTTGAGAGGAATCATATGAGCCACACATGAAGTCAAAGAGCTGCATGTGACTGTGGACTCTCATCTAGGCCCCGGCTGCCTAGCTCCTAACGCCCCAACTGCAGACTCGCCTCGGCCCAGCTGCTTGCCCATCCGGGCTCTTGACGCCCTGACCTATGCTGGTTCTTACTGCGGTCAAAAATAGTGTGTACGATAGTCTTTGGCTTGGCTTCGCGGACGAAGATTTATGGAGGGGGTAAAAAGTCCACGTCAGCTGCAGGCTCGTTTGTGGCTCACAAGTCCGATGCAGCGGTTGCAAGGGAAAATTGGTTGGTTGGGGTTGGGTGTTGGGTTTTTCCTCCTTTGCCTTTTGTCAGTGAGGTGGGCTCTGCGGTCTTCTTCAAAGGAGGTTGCTGCCCGCCAAACTGTGAGGCGCCAAGATGCACGGTTTGAGGCGTTATCAGCCCACTGGCGGTGGTCAATGTGGCAGGCACCAAGAGATTTCTTTAGGCAGTCCTTGTACCTTTTCTTTGGTGCACCTCTGTCACGGTGGCCAGTGGAGAGCTCGCCATATAATACGATCTTGGGAAGGCGATGGTCCTCCATTCTAGAGACGTGACCCATCCAGCGCAGCTGGACCTTCAGCAGCGTGGACTCGACGCTGTCGACCTCTGCCATCTCGAGTACTTCGACGTTAGGGGTGTGAGCGCTCCAATGGATGTTGAGGATGGAGCGGAGACAACGCTGGTGGAAGCGTTCTAGGAGCCGTAGGTGGTGCCGGTAGAGGACCCATGATTCGGAGCCGAACAGGAGTGTGGGTATGTCAACGGCTCTGTATACGCTTATCTTTGTGAGGTTTTTCAGTTGGTTGTTTTTCCAGACTCTTTTGTGTCGTCTTCCAAAGGCGCTATTTGCCTTGGCGAGTCTGTTGTCTATCTCATTGTCGATCCTTGCATCTGATGAAATGGTGCAGCCGAGATAGGTAAACTGGTTGACCGTTTTGAGTTTTGTGTGCCCGATGGAGATGTGGGGGGGCTGGTAGTCATGGTGGGGAGCTGGCTGATGGAGGACCTCAGTTTTCTTCAGGCTGACTTCCAGGCCAAACATTTTGGCAGTTTCCGCAAAGCAGGACGTCAAGCGCTGAAGAGCTGGCTCTGAATGGGCAACTAAAGCGGCATCATCTGCAAAGAGTAGTTCACGGACAAGGTCGGGTCAGATACAGCAATGAGCTCTCTGAACCCTTCTCCATTAACAATGGCGTGAAGCAAGGCTGTGTTCTCGCACCAACCCTCTTTTCAATCTTCTTCAGCATGATGCTGAACCAAGCCATGAAAGACCCCAACAATGAAGACGCTGTTTACATCCGGTACCGCACGGATGGCAGTCTCTTCAATCTGAGGCGCCTGCAAGCTCACACCAAGACAAAAGAGAAACTTGTACGATAGTGGACCCCCAATATTTTACCCTAAAAATAATCCACAAAATTAGACTATCACACGCGTATATATGGTATTTGTACTTTTTGATTCTTGAAACTAATACAAAGCAGCAATTTAAAAACTACATTCATGAGTAATTATTCTGTCCATGTATTTTTTAATATTTATATACAATTTTTGTAACAACGTGCATGTAATATACTTTCATGTCTTGCGGCTCTCAAACATCTGAAGTTTATCATATGCGGCTCTGACGTTGAGCAAGTTTGACCACCTATTTTATAGTCATGTATATAATTCACTGCTGTCGATGCTGTCGAGTCCACGCTGCTGAAGATCCAGCTGCGCTGGATGGGTCACGTCTCCAGAATGGAGGACCATCGCCTTCCCAAGATCGTATTATATGGCGAGCTCTCCACTGGCCACCGTGACAGAGGTGCACCAAAGAAGAGGTACAAGGACTGCCTAAAGAAATCTCTTGGTGCCTGCCACATTGACCACCGCCAGTGGGCTGATAACGCCTCAAACCGTGCATCTTGGCGCCTCACAGTTTGGCGGGCAGCAGCCTCCTTTGAAGAAGACCGCAGAGCCCACCTCACTGACAAAAGGCAAAGGAGGAAAAACCCAACACCCAACCCCAACCAACCAATTTTCCCTTGCAACCGCTGCAATCGTGTCTGCCTGTCCCGCATCGGACTGGTCAGCCACAAACGAGCCTGCAGCTGACGTGGACTTTTTACCCCCTCCATAAATCTTCGTCCGCGAAGCCAAGCCAAAGAAGAAGAAATATAATTCACTAAATTATTCACCCATCGATTCAATGATAGGTCAGAATAGTGCATGTTGCCTTATTTCCACGTGCCTGCTGTCTTTGGCCTTTTTACTGCAGAAATTTCCAAATTCAAAATGCAGAATGAAGAAGTCAAGGTGAATAACAGGGTGTACCCGTGACAGGACAGTAAAAGCACAGGACAGATTGCCAATCAGGTTAACTATTTTGTCCTGAATGGTGTCAAACCTTGATTGTTCCTTCATCTACATGCATGCAGCTAATTAAAGAACATCAATTCATACTCTTAACAGAATAACTGGCCTCTTGACCTGCTTTTGCAGCTACACCGTGTTCGCGGTAGATCAGATTCTCTGGTCGCAAATGAAGGTATTAAATATTCGTGAGGAATATGGACAAGTACTTTCCCTTAAAGCATTGAAAGACTAACAGTTGGGAAAACCAAGAAAAAAATATAGAAGATTTTAACAGAGATAAAAAAAATCTGTAGCTCCTTGGATCTAGTGCAGCACATAGAATTCTGAAGAAACTCAGTAGGTCATGAAGTATCCACGGAAAGCAAAAGGCAGTCAGCATTTCAGGTTGAGCATTTCTTCAGGAGATGCCTGAATAAAAAGGTAGGGGGTGGGGAAAGGGGAAGAACACAGGACAACAAGGTACAAGTGCAGCTTGCTCCGTACACCCATCATGCTCTGTGCCCTTTAGGTCCCCTTTTAAATTTTCTTACCTCATCTTGAAATGCAGGTCCTCTAGTTGTAGATTCCTGTGTCCTGGGGAAAAAGATTGGCAATTTACCTTATCTAAGTCCCTCTATTTTCTGAGCCTCGTCACCTCTCAACCTCCTATGCTCCAGGAAGAAAAGTCCTAGCTTATCCTGTCTCTGCTTAATTCAAGCCAGTTGCATTCTTGTGAATCTTTCCAGTTAATATCATTCCCATAGCTGCACAACACTAACATTTTGCCCTGTTGTAAAAGGTCCTCTGCTCCTGTACAATCATGCCAAGTGCCCCCTTCACCATCTTGTCTACCTATGTCAGCATTTTCATGGAACTATGTATTTGTATCCAGAAATTTCTCTGTTCCACAACCCTCACCAGGGCCCTAGGATTCATTGTGCAAGTTCTGCTCAGGTTTAACTTACTAAAGTGCAACATCTTTCACTTGTCCAAGTTAAATTCCATCTGCCCAATTTCCAAGTTCACGTGGATCCCATGGTAACTTGATCATCTTCTGCATCGTCCGTGACACCACTAAGTTTGGAGCTATTTAATCACGTTGAGGGAATGATTTGGACCATGAAACAATATAACTGACTGCAAGGAAGTGGAGGATGGTAGATTAAGATTTTAAATTAAACACCAATACAATGTTATGCATTTATTCAAGAGAACATAAACAGGACTTTGCAAAGCCATTCAAATAAATCAAAGTTGATCTTTCATTTTAGTACCACGTTCCCATGCTGAATATTATCCACTCCTTTAATATCTTTAATTTTAATTTAATATAAGCAACAGGCCCTTTTGGTCCACGAGCCCATTACACCTAAATGACCTTCAACCTTGGTACATTTTGAAGAGTGGGAGGAAACCAGAGCACCCGGTGGAAACCCACTCAGGCGGAGAGAATGTACAAAGACAACCGTGGGATTTGAACTCCAGTCACTGGCGCTGTAACAGTGTTACACTAACTGGTACGCTAACCATGCGGCCCCTTGATCTAAATAAGATCTAAAAGTCTATTGATAAGTCTTGAATATGGTCATGACCAAGTTTCCACAACTGTCTTGAATGGAAAATCTCAGATTGTCATTTTCAGGTAAGTGACTTTACATTCAGTCCCAAATGGTCACTGATTCTAATATCTGAAATAGGGAAAATTTCAACTCCACCATCTACCATCAGCTCTAGAGGTATTTTGTACATTTCAATGAAGCATCTCATTTTTCTAAATTCCATCGAGTCCCAGTCTGCCTAATCTTATGGGACAAATCCACCACCCCAGGAAAGAATGTAGTGAACTATTAATTCACTCTCTACTGTAAGTATATTCTTCATTAGGCAGCGACGAAAGGCTGATGTAGTCTCACTCATACTACATTCTTGTACTCAATGTCCTTGCAGGAAAAGACTAACATACGACTTGAAAAATGGGTTGGGCCAGAATTATTGACTGCCTATTGTTTTCCGTGGATACTCTGTGACCTGTTGAATTCCTTCTGCATTTTTCTGTATTGTACAACATATTATTTGTTTTCCTAATTTTCCACTCTTCTTTGGCTTGGCTTCGCGGACGAAGATTTATGGAGGGGGTAAATGTCCACGTCAGCTGCAGGCTCGTTTGTGGCTGACAAGTCCGATGCGGGACAGGCCGACACAGTTGCAGCAGTTGCAGGGGAAAATTGGTTGGTTGGGGTTGGGCTTTTCCTCCTTTGCCTTTTGTCAGTGAGGTGGGCTCTGCATTCTTGTTAATTTTCAATGAAAATGATTCCATCTATCTGAAGAACAATTTTCCAATATCTCATCAATTGAAATAGAACTCACTTTTTGTTTTACACTGAAGTGGATATTCTAATTTTTCAATATTATATTTCTTTTTCTTGGCTTGTCACTAATCATGCAAATTCTCTGCATTCTCCTCAGGCCAAGCTGCCATAATGCTTATTAACAATGAATATTGGCTACTCTTTTTCTACAGTTGCAGAATGGAAATAGTGAAAAATGTCCTTGGGAAAATTTATAATAGTATGAAATAATTATATTTTGGATCCATCAGCTTTCAAAGTCAGTTGCATTTTCATGTTGCATGACCCGTGCCTGAACCTAGAGCGGCTCTGATGACACAGGATGGTTGTGTAGCTGGAAAAGAAGAATTTAATTGCAGGATGCATTTATTTGTGAAGTAAGGGATTTATCTCTAGTATTAAACTGATAAATTGGAAATAATTCAAAATTCCACTTGATAGTGTTTTGGAAAATAGCTTGTATACAATATTTGACATGCAGTTCAACAAAACTACCACCCAGTGATAGTTCTAAATGCTTTTAGCCACAATTGTATTTCTTTTATTGTTACCTTGAATAAATTTGAATGACTTAAGAACTAGTTATTCATGGAGCCAAGGATCGTATCTGAAAATAATATTATTGATAAAGTGTTCTCTATGATTCTTTTGTACTTTCCATCAGTGGCTTTTGAAATAATTGTACCAAGGTTTCGACGCACGTGAGCAACTAATTATCATTTATTATTAGGGGTATAGATCGAGTTGATGTGGAGAGTTTTGTTTCCTTTAAGGGGAGATACAAGTGAGAAGACACGAGTTGAGTGCTGTGGGGGAAAAGTTGAGAGGAAACATGAGGGGGGGACTTTACTCAGAGAGTGGTGGGTGTGAAACGAGCTTCCAGATGAAGTCATGGAGGCAGAATTTAAGAAGTTGGAAATGTAGAGAGAAAATGTGTGGCATGGACTAGAAGGACAAAGTTGCCCTGTTTCTATGCTCTAATTGTTTCATGGTGATATGGTTTCAGCATTAAGTCGTTTAATGATGAGCTATTCTATGGAAACAAATACAATATTTGAAGGATGTGGAAAATTACCGAGCAGTCTCAAGTCCAAAATCACCCCCTTAGTTGTGTTAAAATTTCAATACAACAGTTAACAATGTTTCCTCTAATTTTTAGTCGTCAGTGTGTGCTCAAATCTTAGGTTGTGCAAACTTTTTATCTGTGACAAAAGTATGTGCGCCCTGAATGCTTGTGCAAATGTAAACTTGAATTTGTTTCAAGCTATTTTTTGGCACAGCCTCGCTCTCATGGCTAATAAAACTGTACAGGCACGTTTTTATATAATACATGTATGGTTGCATTCTACCAAGTAACGACTTTAGTTAAGATTTTATTCTATACTTTGAACTACATTATTTTAGGTAACTAACCTTTCGTGTGCATATTCATGTCCTTTGTGCACTGGTTGCAAAACGCACAGCTTAGAGGGAATCATGTCAGTGAAGAGCTTTGTAACCTGTTAATAAATTGATTCAATTAGTTGTTTTTCAATGGAATGGTTGTTTAATTGAATGAACATTTTTAAAAAAGTTTAATTTGCTACAGTTATTCCTCCAATAAGCATCTCCCGGTTGGGGTTTACGATCATTTCTTGTTTATGTATTTTGCAGCTTCTACTCCTAATTTTAAAAAAAATAATCACTATGTAATTTCATCCAATTTTGTAAGTAACATTTTTTAAAAATCCCTTGGTAGTCAAGTGACTAAGTCTCGTTAAATTGGATCTCAAAAAGTTCTGCATCTCAATTATTTAACTTTTCAGAAGTTCAGCATTTATTGCTGAATAATCCTGTTAATATATTAATTCCCTAATCCCCTTGATATTGAGGGAAAAGACTTGACTCACTGGAAAAAGAAACTGTTTGTGAACCAGCTCGATTTAAAATGTTCCTTTCAGAATTCAACCATTTGTCATTTTGTCAGTTGTACTTAATACATTGCTACTTTACATTAGCTTATTAGCTTTGTAAGATATTCAGAAATACTATTTTGTTTGTAAAACAATCTGTAGTGTACAGTTTTAATTTTCTTATGTTAACACCAAATTAAATTTCATGAAATTAACATACATTACAGATAAAATGTTTTTAAAAATGTTCAAAACCATCGAGAACAATTTGCACATTTATTCTTAATAATTTGCCTATTATGTGGCATTAACACCTCATGAGGCATTAAATGTATTAAATTGGAGAGTACATCATTTAAGGCAGAAACAGTAGTCTTTCAAAATTTAAAATAAAAATTGAAAGTCATACCCAACTGGCTTTCTTCCATAATTTATCTGTAATTATTTTCTATTGACATTCATCTTTAACTTGCTAAACAGATTTATTTTAGTTCAAATGGTGATGAATTATGGGCAAACTCTCTTGTGCACTATTCTCTGGGTTAAAAATGCCTTTGATATTTGTATAATACAAGCACCGACTTCACAAGATAAAGGAATAGAAATAGGCCATTTGGCCCATTGAGTCTGCTCTGCCACTCTACCATGAGCTACACCATTTTCCAGTCTTTTCCCCATATCCCTGACTAATTAGATATCTATCAATCTCCTCCTTAAACTCCCCCAGTGATCAGGCCCCACAGCTGTACATGGCTTCCACAAATCCACAACCCACTGGCAAAAGATATTTCTCCTCGGCTGTGTTTTAAATGGGTACGACTGTACCCTCTTGTCCTGGACTCACCCACCAAGGGAAACATCTTACTCACAGCTACTCAGTCCAATCCTTTCAGCATTTGAAATGTTTTTATGAGATCCTCTCATTCTTCTACATGCCAATGAATCCAGTCCAAGAGCAGATAAATGCCTCCTAATATGTTAGCCCCTGCATTCCAGGAATCATCCTCGTAAATTTTCTCTGAACTCTCTCCAACATCAGTACATCCCTCCTAAGATAAGGGACCTAAAAACTGCAAACAGTACTCCAAATGCCCCATCAACATTCTTTACTCTTATATACTATTCCTGGTGAAAAGAATGCCAGTTGGCATTCGCCAACTCTTCTTCCGTTATATAGACAACTACATCGGGCCTGCCTCATTAACCTGTCAACTTCATCCACGTCCAACTTCCATCCTGATCTCAAACTCACCTGGTCCATCTCCGATAACACTCTCCCCTTCCTGGATCTCTCTGTCTCCATCTTGGGAGACCAGCTTTCCACCGACATATGCTATAAACCCTCCAACTCCCACAACTACCTTGACTACACTTCCTCACACCCTGCCCCCTGCAAGGATTCCATCCCCTTCTCTCAATTTCTCAGTCTCACCTGCTCCCAAGATGAGGTCTTCCAGTCCAGAGTTTCTGAAATGTCTGCCACAAACGTGGCTTCCCCTCTACTACTATCAACTCAGCCCTCACCCACATCTCCTCCATTTCCCGCTCATCTGCCCTGGCCCCAGACACAGAATCCCCCTCATCCTCACCTACCACCACACCAGCCTCTGCATCCAACACATTATCCACTAGAATTTCCAGTACTTACTATAGGATTCCACCCCCAGATACATTTTTCCATCTCCTCCTCTCTCAGCCCTCTGCAGGGACCATTTCCTCTGTGATTCCCTCATGCACTCATCCCTCCCGGCCTATCGCCCACCTCCTCCCCCGAGCACCTTCCCCTGTGCCCACGAGGTGCAACATTTACGCCTAAACCACCTCCCTCACCACAGACTGGGGGCCCAAACAGGCCTTTCATGTGAAGCAACACTTCACCTGTACATCCAGAGGACTTATTTACTGCATCCAATGCTCCCTTTGTGGGATTCTTTCATTGGAGAGACCATTCACAGACTGGGAGATTGCTTCCTCACAACCACAGTGACCTCCCAGTGGCCAACCATTTTATTTCCGGGTCACACTACCACACTCATTTGTCTGTCCATGTCCTTATGTCCCACCCTGACCTCCTGCAGATTGGAAGAACACCCCCCTATTTTATGTCTCCAGCCATATAGCATGAACATTGACATTACTGCTTTCGACTAAACATGCTCGCTTTTCTTTCCTCTTCCCCCTTTTCCTGAACTTCCAGCTTTTTCACCCACACAGCCCTACCATTCCCCCCTCACTGATGCCATCCCCCCCCCCCCCCCTTTTCTCCACCTATCATCTCCTGTCTTTGCCACTTCCCCTTCTTACTCTTTTGTCTAGATGCTTGGCAGCATTTTCTCATACTTTGATGAAGGGCTCAACCCTGAAACAATGGTTATGTGTCTTTGCCTTTGGTACACACTGGCCTGCTGAGCTTCTCCAGCATTTTGTGTTTTTAGTTTAACCACGGTATCTGCAGAATTTTGTGATTTACTTCCAAAATAGTATTCACTTTCCTTACTACTGATCCAGCCTGGTGGTTAACCTTTAGGGTATCCTGCTCAAGGACCCCCAAGTCCCTTTGCACTTCCAAATTTTGAATTTTCTGCCCATCTAAATAATAATCTGCTCCGTTTATTTTTTCTTCCAAAATGTACAACTGTATATTTCTCAACCTGCTGTTTCTCTGCCCCCTTACTTAAACTCTCCAAGTCTCTCTGTAACCTTTTGGTTTCTTCCTGTGCCTCCACCTAACTTGGTGTCATCTGCAAACTTGACCACAAAACCATCCAATCCATAATCTAAATCATCGACGTACATTGCAAAAAGAAGCGGCCCCAACACCGACCCCTGCAGAACACCACTAGTAACCAGCAACCAACCAGAACAGGATTCCTTTATTCTCACGCTTTCCTTTCTGCCAATCTAATATCTAATCCAACCAATCTAATATCTTGCCAGTAATTCCATGGGCTCTCATCTTATTAAAGCAGCCTCTTATGCGGTACCTTATCAAAGGTCTTTTGAAAATCTAAATACACAATGTCCACAGCCTCTCCCTTGTCCATCTTACTTGAGATTATTGCAAAAAATTCCAATTGGTTGGTCAGGCTGGATCTTCCCTTCATGAAACCATACTGGCTTTGACCCATCATGCACCTCGAGTTGTTTCATAACCTCATTCTTGAGAATCGACTCCAATAACTTTCAACGACTGACATCAGACTAATAGACCTGTAATTTTCTTTTTTCTGGCTCCCTCCTTTCTTAAGCAGCAGAACCCTATGTGTGATCTACCAGTCCTCTAGAACCATGCCAGAGTCTCTTGATTTCTGGAAAATCATTTCCAATGCCTACACAATCGCTGAAGCCATCTCTTTCAAAACCCATGGTTACATATCATCTGGTCTGGGAGTCTATCCACAGTCCATTTAGCTTCACTAGCACCATCTCTTCAGTAATCTTGACTGTACCTAGTTCTATTCCCTGAGACCTGACTATCAGGTATATTGCTAGTGTCTTCCACAGTGAACCCTGATGAAAAATACACATTTAGTTCTTGTCATCTCCGTTACCCACCGATTTCTCCAGCATAATTTTCAGTCCTATAATCTACCCATGTCTCTTTTACTCTTCATATATTAAAAACTCAGTATCATTGCCAACTTCCATTCATAATTCATCTTTTCTTTCCTAATGACTTTCTTAGTTTCTTTCTGTGACGTTTTTAAAAAGTTTTCCAGTCCACTTTCCCCCCTAATTTTTGCTTCCTTGTATGCCCTCCCTTTTGCCTTCACTTTAGCCCTAACCTCTTTTGTTAGCCACATTTGTGGCATTTTTCCCATTCTTAATTTTATTTTCTCTTGGAATAATCTATCCTGCACTTTCCTTATTTCTTATAGAAATATTATCCAATTCTGCTTTGCCGTCCCTCCATTTAGCTTACTTTTCTAGTCAACTTGGGCCAGTTCCTCTTTCATCCCACTGTAATTTCCTTTGTTCCACTGAAATTTGACACACCTGATATCAGCTTTTCCTTTTCAAATTTGAAACTAAACTCAATCATATGATCACTACGTCCTAAGGGGTCCATTACCTTTAGTTCCCCCATCACCTCCGGTTTATGATACATAACCCAACCCAAAACAGCCAATCCCCTGGTGGGTTTATTGACAAGCAGCTCCTAAAAAGCCATCCTGTAGGCATTTGACAAACTTTCTCTCCAGAGGTACAGCACCTTCCTGACTTTCCCAATCCCCTATAATTATTTTGACATTTTCCTTTTGATGCGCTTTTTCTATGGTGTAACTTGTAGTTCACTTTCCTGCTGCTGTTTTGGGGCCTGTATATAACTGCTATTAGGGTCCTTTCACCCTTGTCATTTCTTAACTCAACCCACAAGGATTCTACCCTTTCTGATCCAATGTCCCTTCTTTCTCGTGATTTATATCATTGTTTACCATCAGGGCCATGCATTGCATTTATTATTCATACACACAAACAATCCCCTCACAAAAATACATCTTTACACAAAGCTGATGAAATATGTATTTCCTCAAATTTTCAAATATTTACCATACCTTACATGGAAGTGCTTTTCAATGCTTTGATATTTCAAGATTAAAATGTTATATATGTTGAGAAAACAAATGTTAACAGGTTATATCAACTAACCCGAGTGCATTTCTTTTAGTTAAATTTGAGGAATATTATTTTGAACACCGCAGCCAAGGCGCACACCAGAACATTAAGATGGGAGATGTATTTTACTAACTTCCCAAAACACCCAATTGGATGATCCCAAATATTTGCATCCAGAACTAATATAAACAGGCACTACACCATATCAATTCTAATAGTTTCTCCTACCTGAGTAATTCCTATTGATCCCTCCCCTTTGTTGTCGTTCTTGGCCTTTCTGCAGCTATACTACATCTGAAACTTATGTAAAAGTTATAATTTAGTGTCGCCAAAATTACAATAACTACATCATTTACTGTTTACTATTCCTCCTGCCCAAAACAAATCTGATACACTCCTGCCATCCTCTACTCCAACACATCTGCACACCGAGTGAAAAATTAAAGTTCATGATTCAGTCCAAAGAAGACAACAAAACAGTAAAATCATCTATGCATTATGAATGTTAATTTCATCAAGAATCAACCCAGTTTTGAGTGACCACGTTGGTCACCCATTTCATGTGGTATATTTTAATCATTTGAATGTAGTTTTATACGCCACAATCCTCCTTCAACTCGAGCAGTTTCATCCCCCTCCCCCCCACAAAAATCCTTGCTTTCATTAAAGTGTACATTAGTGTTTTCATTTGACATGGTTCTTATTTAAAAATATACTAAATGCAGTTTCTGTATACATATGGTTCAGTATTTTATATTCTTTTCCATTAAAAAAAATCTCATCCAAAATTAAAAACTTCATCTTTGCAGACATTTGATGTAATTGGTGACTCACCTGTGGAACTTACTGCAAAGCTAATGTATGCTCGCGGATGGTTAAGCACCATTTTCAAATTCTCAGTTTTGTTTTGAACTCTCTTCTTGTTCTTTAGAATACAAGAAACAGGGAAAGGAGGAGACCACTTGCACTTTTAAGATCACAGCTAATCTAGACCTCAGCACCACTCTCCTTCTAGGACTCCATCTCAAATGTATTGATTTTCGAGAACAAAGGAAGTATCTGCCAGAGACCAAAATAAACTAAAGAATACAAATGGTTGAGAGATGATGTCAAAATCTTGTTTATTTTAGCAAAACGCCCTGAAAGTAGAGTTGGAGTTGAATAAAAATAACAATATTACCGTCATAGAAACACGAGATGCAAAATGCGGAAGTTGTTGGAAAAAAAAATGTGGAAATACTCAGCAGGTGATACGCCTCCACTAAGGCCTCCCAATGTCATTATGACTCTTTCACACCCTCCCCCCCCCCCCCCCCCAAAATCACTACCATTACCGTCAGTTGACAAGGCCCTTAGGATCTACAATTCACTCCATTTTAAATTGTTAATTTTTTTTTGATCAAGGTTTTTGGAAACATACCCAAATACATATTGAAATGGTTCATTGCAAAACTGTTTTGAAATAGGCTGATGAAGCAATCTTAAAAAGGACACTTTTATCCCATTCCACTCTTTCCTTAAATCTTTTGTTTTCACACCACTCTCATTCCTTCTACCAGTGAACTGCAGTTATCTACCTTTGCTTGACGGTTCCCGTCAAACTGTAACACATGCCACTGACAACAAGGACAGGATCTGGAAATGTATCATTCCGGAATCCAAATCCTGGAGCTACTCCTCAACACACTGTGGGAACTGCAGCAGTGCATGAAGGAGGTTCACCACCATCCTCCAAATTAGACAAGTGCAACAAAGGCCAGTCTTGCCACCCATGCCCAGATCCTTCCCACCAAAAATTTTACAGATCAACTTCTAATTTGATAAAGCAATACAAAATCTTCTCAATTAGATTTCCACACTAATACCATCAATTACAGATTTTCACATTAATATCAATAAGCCAATCAAGTATATTTAACATCATTAGGGCATCACTTCCATTGTAAAACAATGAGATGTAACAAGATTTCCCATAGGTGTAACTTTTCATTCAAAACCTGCATTAATCTGCAAACACCCACTTTATTCTTATTTGAATGTTTAAATGAGATACAATATGAATTTATATCCAGGACATTAGAATCATATTTGGTCAATAAGTCAACATTTCAGGTTTTCACAAATATTTCCATCTCTACACTGGAGAAATGGTGAGAGTTTATTGTCAAGTTGAACTTGGAATAGAATGGATCTCCATTTCCAGTCCTGTTTCTCCAAAGTCTCAAGTAATGACATATAGGTCAAAGAGGAACACCACATGGAGGCATAATCTTTTATTCATTGTTGACTCAATAATACATACTGTAACAGCAAAAAAAAATGTGTTTTACACATTACAAGGTGAAAACTTGATTTGGATGAATATTTGATGAACAACACACGTGCACAATGCTTGCCACAATTATTTCAATGTTTGGGCTTGTCAGTTCTGTCCTTCATTTCGCTACAAAGGATCTTGGGAAAGGGAAAATAGTCCAGAAAACGAATGGCCAAACATCTTTACCCATGATGGTTAATCCAAATCAAGCTTTAATTTCAAATGCATCACATTTAAACATTTCACCTGAAAAACCCTTGCGTTTTTAAAAATCTTTTTGTTTTGCATTTAATGTGGCTAGTTGTGCTTTGCTATTTTAACAAAGTAAAGCTTAGAGAGTTATTCTTTCAAAACTAGTTCCTTTCAAAAGAAACAAAAACAAACCTCGGTGTGAGAAGGGGCTATGCCATGTGTTCTCTCAACCTCGCGCTGAACATTTTAATTAAGCTCCAAAACTAGTTTTGTGTTTGTTTACAACAGTGCTTTGACATAACGTTTCTGCAACTGAATTTGAACTCTACTAGATTATATACAGAACAGATTGTACAGTTCAATTTATTCAATACAAGTTGAATATGAGAAAACCTCCAAGATTCAATAGTCAGTTCAGTATAGGCAAATTCCACAATGTGTACTGAAATCGGAAATAAACTGCCACCACATTTTTGTCCAAAAAGGAGGTGCAGAAAAAAATCTCTTCAATAAGACTTCCAACAAGTCAGGATTAGAGAGTACAGTTACATTTCAAATCTGATTGCACCAATTTGGAATGCTGGTGTCAGTTTGCAATTACAAATTAATTCTGTGTACTCACAGGCTCTTGTGTAGGCAGTACTTGACAAACCAGTGGGTGGTCTTAAATTCCCAACAAAATATACACACATTTTCACTGGTTCCAGACCAGGTTATTCAACTCATGGAATGGTTCACTGGTTAGTTTGGGGATTTCACAAAAAGATGCACAATACAGCATTATATATTTTGCAAAAAAAAATCTTACATGCTTTCACAGATTTGCTTGAGGTTTCTGACATGGATTATTACGATTCTAACATTTAATGTTTCAGAGCCATTTTGGCAGTAGCAACCACTTTGCAAGTTTGATGGGTTACCTCATCTTTTAACCAAGTATATCCACTTAGTGCAATCCACCATGGTAATCTGCTAATTTCAAAGTAAACAATGAATGGAGAAAGAATGCAGCTTCACCACAATGCACTGAGCCTTTAAGATTCAGTGTAAGCGAATAAAAATATCCTTCATTTCGAATGAATGTTTTAATGATCTTGCTCAACTCCCAGGGGAAAACTGCAATTAGTCTTCAAGAAGTCCAATAGCTCAAGAAAACATTTTTCTGTGCATATTTTTTTTTACAATTACATTCTATGTGGAAAAAAATAAAAAGCCACCAACTTTCTTTTAAAAAAAAACTTGATTACCAACATTTGTAATTCAAAGGCAAAATGAAACAAACACAGACTTTCACTCCCTTTTCCCCACCCACCCTCCCCAAGTCTTTTAAAGTCAGGCTTTTCTACAACTCAAGACTATTTTCGGCTTGGAATATACATAATGGCAATGAGATGCAAAATACCTTTGAGAAGAAACAGGTAAATACACTACTACAACTCAGGGAAAAAAAACAAAAGTCTTGAACCCATTTGTGCATAGTTCATGATCCACTTTAAAACCAGCGTTTTTCTTGCCAAAAACAGCTTGATAAAACCAATAAAAACCTATTCAAAAATAATGCACAAGTTACCTGATCCAAGCAGGCTGGGACAAGGAGAGTTTATACAGCAACATACTTAACAGTATGTTGGTTAATTGTCTTTAACAGAATCAAAAGCATTGATTTCTTTTTAAAACATAAAGCATTTCATAAAGCACTCTTCAAACATTGTTGTGTCCATTATTTGGTAAATAAGTAACTGCTACAGAATAAACAGGTATTTTCTTTTTCTTCAGTGCTAGAAGTTGGGTTAAAATACATGAAATGGCGTGGAGTAGCTCCCCAGAAAATTCAGGCCTTCCTGAGACATGATCCACTGTGTGCAAGAAAGTGAGCAAAAAATTACAAAGGAAAAAATACACAACAATGGCCAAAAAATACAACACTGTTCATTCCCAGAGTTCTGAAGTAGCACATCTTCATTCTGAAAATAGGTTTTGATGGAAGAGTAATTGTCCTTTTTTCATTTTTTTCCTTTTATTTTTTTAAAGTTCTGCAAAGTTTGTAAACAGGAGGTCACCAAACATTGGCACCTCTAAATCAGTCACAAAAATATCCAGTCCAAGTGCTTCCCATGCCTGCTTGCAGGACGGGTCCACTCTATTGTGTAGCTATGGCCACAGTTCAACTAGAGCAATTTTTTTTTTAAATTTTTATACTCTGAAAGAAAACTGGTGCAATACTCCTGTAATAATTCTCTTGCATTAGTCCACAAAAAAGCCACTAAAGGTAGGTATACACATCATCTCCAGAGCACACACTGTTAAGAGCGTCCTTGAGTAAACATTTACACATGAATTGCTGCTGGCCCCCTTTGTAAGATTAGCTGGAGGGGCTGCAGACACTCAGTGCAAAGTTAGAAGCTAATAATTTGACCAACAAGCAAATAAAAGTATATACTGTATAAAGAAACAAAACCACACTGATTTCATACACACCCACACATTGAGATGCATACATCTGCACCGTCACACATACACACACGATAAACGGTTTTGTTTGAGCCTATTTGTGATGACAACACCTCAGAAGTGTAAATTAGACGGTTTTCACATTTCATTATTGGCCTGCTTGATTCAAGTATTTGTGTTGATATGTTTTTGGGATCAAACAAAATAATGAAAGCAAGGGTAATGTGCATACTAAACCCAGGCTCGCAAAAGTAGACTTTCCATGCCCCAAAACCCCACCCCCAACCCCACACCCGCTTCCTACCAACATTCCATCACCCAACCAAGAGAGGTCGTGTATCCAGGGCCAAAATAATGTCCGGAACTGGGTTATTTAGTGCTGATTGTTAGCTTCACAACATCATCAGTTTTCCCTACATCGATTCTCCACTGAGAAGGTCACCAGGGAGTAAGGTGTTTATAGGAGTAGGGCTTCCAATTACTCTGGTGTCATCATTGTTAGGAGGACCCCATAGACTGCTGGGGTATTGTGGGACACTACTCCACAGGAGGTCATTGGTTCCTTTCCCACTCAAGCTTGTAGTATTCCAGTGACCAAGGTCATTGCGAACTAATCCGTGAGAGTTGGAGCTTGACCCAAGCCTGCTCTGATTTGTTCCGGTATTAGACTGCCAGCTGGATGTTTGAGAGAGTGATTGACCTTGTGCAAAGAAACGGTTAACTTCCTCATCACTGGCAAATTCAGCGAGGATAGTAGTGTTTCCCAGAACGCACCTGGTCAAAGGAAAAGTCATACGTCAAGAAAGCTAAAAGCCAGATCACACCAAGTGCTTGTGTGCTTACAATACTGTAAATAAATGCAAACTTTACACATACACTAGGCACATTGTTTGTTCAGACAACACATATGTAACATGCTTTCTAAAACATTGGCTACAACTTGAACCAAGTTTATTGGCCAGATATCATTCAGTTCTCATGCTCTTCCATTGCTAGCCAAATGCCAACCAAATAACTGCAATGTAATTTCAGCACCTTGGTAGGCTTTTTAAAATGTGCTTCTTTTAAAAAAAAGTACGCCTTATCTACTTGCACAAAGTGGATCAAATCATTTTTTATGACTCACTATCAAGGTGAGTTCAGAGCCATTTTCTTTGTCAGTCCCAGATTTGACAATTGCATTTATGATCAAAGAGCGGGATGATGTAGATTGGGGACATCTCACGATTACAGATCTCTCTAGACCTGCCGAAAAGGACTTCAAATGAAGGCGCTCGAGTGGGAGTGCAGTTTGAGCAAAGAAATTCCAATGATATGCATTTCTCAGCATTTTGTGACATGATTCATGAAGGAATTAATGAAGGAAGCTAAAGTGTGATAATAGGGAATGATGCAAAATCACGACGCTGGAAAAACTCAGCAAGTCAAACAGCGTACTTTTTAGAACAAAGATAAAGATACAGAACCAACGTTCTGGGCCTGAGCCCTCCATCAGTGTATGGGCAAAATGTAGACAGGCACCCGAATGAAAAGGTGGGGGAGGAGGAGCTGTTTGACCTGCAGAGTTTCTCCACCATCGGGCTTTTACTTTTATCCCATTGTTTGCAGGCTTTTGTGTTTTATTTCACAATAGGGAATAAGATTTCTTGTTAGAAGAAGTCGACTGAAAGTTTGTTTAGAGTTGACCAGAGTAGATGCCAATCCATGAGTCCGGTGGGGTTGTACATTTGAAACCAATGTATCCATTATATTGGCAGACACGGAGGAACCAGGAGGATTATGAAATGTAAATTTGACATAAAGTGGATGTCATTCTATTCTGAGGAATAATTGGGGGGGGGGGGAATAAATTGAGAACATTTAATTTTACTCAAGACAAACAGAAATGTGCTTGTATCAATCATTTTCATCAAAAGTGGCTTGAAGAGAGGGTCAAGGGAGAGTAGTGGAGTTTTGTTTTTCTCTTTGACCTGTGCTGGGTCTGCTGTTATTCGTTATTGATGCTAAAGATTTGTATGTAATATAGTAGTCCAGGGACCAAGGTTAGTAAGTTTGCAGATGACACCAAAAAATCTGGTGGGATCGTGGACAGCCAAGAAGGTTGTCTAAATTTACAACAGTATCTATATCAACTGGGATCATGGAATAGAATTTAATTTGTAAATGCTCAAGTGATAACATTGTGCTTGCCTCACTTGCCTTCATCTTTTGGTTACACGGAGTACAGGACTCAAGTTACAACAGTACAGGACAATGGTGAGATCCAACTTGGGAGTGCTATGTGCATTCCTGGTTAACCAATTATCAGAAGGATGTCATGAAGCAGGAAGGAGTGCAGAAAAGATTCACGAGGATGTTTCCAGAAAGGGAGGGCTTGATTTACAAGAGGAGGCTGTGATTTTTCTACTTGAAGCATAAGAGGCTGAGGGTGACATTCTTAAGGTTTATAAAATTATGAGGGGCAAAGATAAGATAAATACCCTAGTCTTCAACACTATGTTGGGAAATCTAAAACAAGAGGGCATAATAGAGAGGAAAGGTTTAAAAAGGGATCTGTGAGGCATCTCTGTGGATGAGTTCTCAGGGGAAGTGGTAGAGGCAGGTACAATTGCAATTGGACAGGTGTACGGATAGGAAAGATTTAGAGGGATAATAGGTTAAACTTAAGAAAATAAGACTTGGCTTGGGTAAACAATTTGGTAAGCATGGAGAATTTGTCTGAAAGGCCTGTCTTTGCCCTGTGAAACACAAAAATAAACAAGTTCAAAATCCAAAAAATACTAAATTATGGAAAATCTCCAGAATCACACATAGCTTACATGTGGAGAGACTTCTGGGCCTTAGCTGCTTCTTCCTTAGAGCTGTAGCGAACCACAGCATTTCCTTGGGTCAAGTTCAGGTGGAATGTTATCAATGGACCATGCTGCATGCATAAAGTCCGCAAAGTTGAGCCATCAATCTGCACAAAAGAGT
Source organism: Narcine bancroftii (assembly GCF_036971445.1). Lineage (NCBI taxonomy): Eukaryota > Metazoa > Chordata > Chondrichthyes > Torpediniformes > Narcinidae > Narcine > Narcine bancroftii. The sequence continues at coordinate 369,833,416 of NC_091471.1, forward strand.
GAACCGTTGTTATTGACAAGTCTTAAAGCTGACTCAAAATTCTGATGAAGAACTCAATGGGTCAAACAACATCCATGGCTAGAAATGGTCAGTTAACATTTTGGGTTGGGACTCTTTAATCAAGATACTTTATCCAGAGTACTATGTTGCAGTTTTCTACCTTTACACCATTCAGCCTCATACAATCATGCAAGATGTGTATCACTATCCAGAGTCATTTTAATCCCACGAAAGTGAAACTGACTAACTGTTAAACTGCAGAACTCTTAAACCTGACAAAATCTAAGCAGATTGTAGATAAGCCACCTATATTTCTAGCTCATCGAAAACAAATAACATTTTGGAAAAAAAGTGAAAATCTTTCTCACGCAATATAATTCCATGAAGTAAACTGAAGAGATTTTCTCAATCCTATACCAGTTTAGAAGCGGGGCAGGGGAAATTGTAATCAAAAATTAAATAGGTAATTGGAGATAGGAAGAAAACAAACTGGTGCAGTGATGTAGATCTGGGGGAGGGAGGAATTGACATTCTGTTTCACCATCATTCCATAAATCCACCTATGAACTTGGACAAAACTTTGACAAATATGCTACCTGCAGGAGAGCACTTACTCTAAACTATTCTGGAGTATCAGCCTGAATTTTGTAACTTGCCTCTGTGATAGAAATTAAAAATACAGCTTTCTAACTTGAGTGCTACAAGTGTGTGTTCTTCTTAAGAGGTAATACAATTTTTAAAAAAAGCTTTTAACCTTTAAAACTGCATGTTAGATATACATATAGATAATACAGATGATGTGAATTGGAGGAGTCATCAGATTATGACCACTATTATCTGTAACCCAAGCCTCCCCTTAAGACACAATTTGAAGTAGGGATTTGCTACATTTTGAGAATCCATTGACAGAAGGTTTTCAAATTTTGCACTTTTACATAAAGGTAATTGGATGTCAATTAAAATTCTGCAGTCTATGACTACATTTTTAAAAATCAAATGAAATCAAATATGTATTTTGGAAAACAGTGTATAAAGGTCCATATTTTCCAAACAGAACTTGAATTTGGAAACTTCAGTTGCATCAATGTTCAAACTTATTTGCGATGAATCAAATCAGCAAGCTGAGTTTTCTTTCACGTGACATGAAATGAATGCCTCTTGCCTGGGGTGTTAGATTTCGTAGAACCAGCCAGCTATTATTCCTTCCAGTGCTATCAGTGCTCCACGCAGAATCTGAAATAGATAAATGTTACCTTCTTTATGTTCTGAAACTAAACTCATATCAAAATGGAAAGGCTATACCATTCTTTTATAAGACCCAAGGACATTTAGATTTTGCTTGTATCTAATCGTGCCATCAAGCAAATAGGCATTTCATTTTAAGAACAGAAATGTGCTTGAAACACAAAAGTCTGCAGGTGCTCTGATTGTAGTAAAAACTACAATCCAGCCAGTCTTTTCAGTGTCTTTAGGAGACAAAGATGTATTGTTGACATTTCAGGCTTGAGCCCTTCTTCAAGGAATAAGCAAGAAGCAGGAAACCTCAGAAAGTCTTGTAATTTAAACAAAAAGTTGGGGAGGAATTCAGACCAATAAAAGATGTTAATTGGATATGTTAAGGGACAGGTAAGAATTTATCATGTTTGTGCAAATGGAGAGACAGCGAGGGAAAAATATTGGGTAGGGGGCGAAGTTAATGAAAGCCAGAGCTATTAATGCCATCTAGTTGAAGTGAGGCCAGCTGGAAGGCGAGGTGTTGTTCTTTCAATTTACGGGTGGTCTCAGTCTGGCAGTGCACGAGTCCATGGACAAACATGTCAGAAAGGGAATAGGATGAAAAACTGAAATGGGTGGCCATTGATCGATCCATACTATTGCAGTGGACAGAGCTGAGGTGCTCAACAAAGTGATCTCCCAGTCTGCATCCAGACTCACTGACGTAGAGGAGATGTCAACGGGAGCAGTAGCTAACCCCTGCAGATTCACAAATGAAATGCTGTTTCACTTAGAAAGACTGTCTGGGGTCCAGAATGGTGGTGATGGAGGAAGTGTGGCCGCAAGTGGAGCATCTCCTGCAGTAACAACGGTTAGGACCCAAGGGGACGATTGGTGGGGAGTGGCCAAGGGAGTCACAGAGGGAGCTGTCCCTGGGGAAGGTGGAGAGGGGAATATGATGCTAGTGGTAGGTTTGTGTAATAGGTGGTGGAAATAGGAAGGAGGACATGTTGGATGCGGAGGCTGATGGGGTTGTAGGTGAGGACAAGAGGAATCCTGTCCTTGTTGTGCGTGGGGGCGGAGGGGGCCAGGGCAGATGTGCAGGTAAAGGGGGATATGCGGGTGAGCACCAAATTGATGGTGGTAGAGGGAAAGCCATGTTGTTTGATGATCTGACATGAAACTCCTCATCCTGGGTGCAAATGTGAAGGAGATGGAGGAATTGAGAGAATGGAATGGAATCCTTACAGGGGACAAAGTTGGAAGAGGTGTAGTCAAGGTAGTGTGAGAGTTGGTGGGTTTCTAGAAGAAGTCTGTCCAGAGTTCATCTCCTGAGATGGAGACAGAGAGATTGAGGGCGAGGGAGAGTGTTGTTCATTGTCAAGAGTGAAGTCACTGAGCTCATCATGGGTACACAAGGCAGCACCAAAGTAGTCATTGATGTAGCAGCAGACGAGTTGAGGGGCCTTGCCTGTGTAGGCTTGTAGTATGGATTGCTCCACATAGCCAACAAAAAGGCAGGCATAGCTGGGGACCATACTATGGTATGGTAGCCATACGCATGGCTACCCCTTTAACCTGGAGAAAGTGGGGTAGCTCAAAGGAGAAATTAGTGAGAGTGAGGACAAATTCTGTCAGCTGGAGAGGGGGATAGTTGATTCTATTGTTCATCATTCAAGAGGGTGAACACGCGCAAGGTGTCAGGCCCTAACGATGTACCTGGCAGTTTACTGAAAATCTGCGCCAACCAACTAGCCAGAGTCTTCACAAATATTTTAAACCTCTCATTGCTGCAGTCAGAGGTTCCTACCTGGTTCAAAAGAGCATCAATCACCCTGGTACCCAAGAAGAGTAGTGTGACTATCGCCCAGTAGCACTAACCTACTGTGATGAAATACTATGAAAGGCTGTCATGGCCAGAATTAACATGGACCTAAGCAAAGATCAGAACCTGCTGAAATTCACCTATCGTCACAATTGCTCCACAGCAGATGCAATGGTGCTGGTTCTCCACTCAGCTCTGGTTCACAACTAAAGCTCCCTTCAATACCATCATTCCCTCAGTACTGGTCAAGAAGCTACAAACTCTGGGCCTCTGTACCCTCCTCTGCAACTGGATTCTTAACTTTCTCATCGGAAGACCAGTCAGTACAAATTGGAAACAACGTCTCCTCACAGATTATCAACACAGGCGCACCCAAGGATGCGTGCTTAGCTCACTGCTCTATTCATTATACACCCATGACTGCATGGCCAGGCACAATTCCAATGCTGTCTACAAGTTTGCCGATGACACCAAAGGTGTCGGCAGAATCACAAACTGCAATGAGGAAGTGTACAGGAGGGCGATTGATCAGCTCGTTGAATGGTGTAATGACAACAACAACCTTGCATTCAACAGCAGCAAAACCAAGGAGACGATTATGGACTTCAGGAGGAAGTTAGGGGAACGTGACCCAGTCCTCATCGAGGGCTCAGTGGTGGAGAGGTCAAGAACTTCAAATTCCTGGGTGTCAACATTTCCAAGGATCTGTCCTGCACCTCCATGTTGATGTTATCACAAAGACTCTTGTAAACATCTACAGGTGTACCATGGAGAGCATTCTGGTTGGTTGCAATACTACCTGGTATGGAGGCACCAATGCTCAGGACAAGAATAAACTCCAGAGGGTTGTTAACTTGGCCTGCCACATTGCAGGCACCAAATTTAACTCCATTGAGGACATCTACATGAGGCAGTGTCTTAAAAAAGCAGCCTCTATACTCAAAGACCCCCACCATCCAGGTCATCTTCACTCTGCTACCATCGGGAGAAAAAAACAGGAACCTAAAGACGAACACTCAACGGCACAAGGACAGCTTCTTACCCGCTGCCATCAGATTCCTGAATAATCAAGGAACCAAAGATACTGCCTGACTTTTCGTGCACGATTATCTTTCTAGTTGTAAGATGTTTATAGTTGTAAGATGGTTATAGTTTGTAATGTTTGTACTTTGAGGCTGCCGCCAAACACTGAATTTCATGATTTGTTCACGACAAATTCTGATTCTCAAATAAAGGGCTTGAGGCCTTCAGTATGGGAGATGAGGATGTATAGGGATTGCATAGCCATGGTAAATATGAGGCGATGAGTTCATGGAACTGGAAGTTGTTGAAGTGATCGAGGGTCCTGGATGTAGGTGGGGAGGGACTGGAGCGGGAGGGTCAAAAGAGAGTCAAGGTAAGCAGAGACCAAGTCGATGCGGCAGGAGCATGCAGATGTGATGGGTCTGCTGGGACAAATGGGTTTGTGGATCTTGGGTAGGAGGTAGAAATGGGTGCTGAGGGGTTGGGAAGCAATAAGATTGGAGGCAATGCCAGGGAGGAGACTGGAAGTAATGAATTCAGAGATGGCATGTGATATAGTGGTTTGATGAGTTTTGGTGGGGTCCTGTTGGAGGGCTAAGTTAAGAGGAGGTGTCTGAGCGTAGTCATCTGGCTTCAGCCAGATAGAGGTCAATGCACCACCTTTGTCTGCAGGTTTGATGATAAGGTTTGGATTGTTGCAGAGAGAGTGGCGGGCCAGGCATTTCAAGGGGGTGAGATTGGAATGAGTGAGGGGAGCAGTGAAATTGATTGAAATGGTTAATGACAGAGCGACAGTTGGAAATATAGTTGGTCCAGAGCAGGCAGAAGACTGAAATGAGGTGTCCAGAGGAGGAAGATTTAAAGGGGGAGAAGAGGAAATGGAGAATGGTGGTTGTGGAAGTAGGCATGGAGACGGAGCCGACAGAAGTGTTCAGCATCATAGCATGTGCGGAAGTCATTAAGGTGTGGGCGAAGGGAGACAAAGGTGAGGACAGAGCATTCAGTCTCCGAGAGTGGTGAAGGGTGTCAGAGAGAGAGAAGTTGAATTCAGAGGGAGAGGGAGAGACCTGTGCACTTCTGGAGCCAGGAGAGTACGTGATGCAGGGGACAAGGTGAAAACCCACATCGGAAGCTCGCTTCTGTAGGTCCCTGAGTTCAGAATGAAAGTTCACATTAGATGTTTGATCCTGAGGTCTCCAGGGCTGAGGTGGAGACTCGTGTGTCCTGTAGGCCAGCAGATTCAGGGTGGAAGTTCACATCTAAAAAAAAACACGGAGGCTCGATCCTGTAGGTCCCTTACTATATCCAATGAACAGCTTTTGTTGGTCTGGATTCCTCCTCCCCCTTGTTTGAATTCTGAGACTGAGATTTCTTGCTTCTGGCTTATTCTCTTATTCCTTGAAGGCCTGAAACCTCGACAATACATCTTTATCTCCTTTAGATGCTGCAAAGACCGGCTGAGTTCCTCCAGCATTTCGGTGTTTTTATAGAAAAATGTTAAAAGGCTAATGAAGGAAATGGCATTAATTTTCATTTTTGATTTTGACATACAGCACAGTAACAGGCCCTTTTGGCCCATGAGTCTACACCAACCAATTATATCCAATTGACCTACAGCCCTGGTATGTTTTTGAACAGTGTCAAGAAACTGGAGCACCCAAAGGAACCCATGCAGACATGGAGAGAACAAAGAAAATTTTTAGGCAGTGCTGGATTCAAACCTTGGTCACTAATGTTGTCCAGCATTGCGCTAACTGCTACGCTAACATTGCTGACCAAATGGAATTGAAGTACATATACAAAAATATAAAATTAATTGACAGTTTTGTTCATTAAATTTCATTTTTATGGAGGTACATATAATTAACCAAACATACACACTGGAAAGCAGATAGGTGGATTGTTATCAGCATTTACTGATAATAAATGCAAAGTTGAGGCAGTTCTCTGGTAGTGGATTTCTATTTTTTGAAAATGAAAACATCCGATATCTATACTTTGTGTATGATTAAATTACAGCATTATTTGAATTAATCTGAAAGAAGCGGACATACAAGGCAGTAACATAGCAAGATAGAAACATCTTACTGGAGGAGTAGGAGCTTGGCCAGCTTGAGACAAGTCCTAGTGAACTAACACCCCAGGATGGTGATGGCTTGGTGTTAGTCAGGCCTGGTGGAGGCCTAGTGTTTTTGGATCCTAGCGGCACTTTCCACAATTCATGCGACAATGGTGCTTGAGTCTGAGCAATGGGTCCAGGAGACCATGTAGATTTATCTGTCAGTTTAGCTGAAAAATAGACAAAACATATCCTGATCAAAACTGAATTAATATTTTCATTTCAGGTGTATTACACTTCAAAATTGAAAATGGCCAAAATAAAACTTCTCTGGATTATAAACAAGCTTCAACCACAGATTTCTGTTGCAGAATGAACACTTGTATAACCACACAAGATATTTATATCCAAGTGTCTGAATGTCACTGTATATCATATTAGAAAATCCCATAACACATCTCTCGTGATCTCGTATGACCAGTGAATCAACACAAAAGATCAAATTCTTTTTAATTGACAGTATGATTGGGAGAAGTAATTTGACATGGGAATGCTTACATTTACCATACTCTTGCATTCATCTGGAAATATTTTAGGCACAAGCCAAGTTAAAGTTTTCAGACTGATTCAACTTTCTATTTCTAAGAATGATCAGAATTAAAATTCTCATAAAGAGTAATACACGTAAAATTTCCACCAATATTGTGAATCAATGCTGATCTTAGCCTGTCCTTGGGAAATGATGCATTTTCATATTCCCACATTACTCAAACTTGTTTGGCCATTAAGCAATTAACTCTGTCACTCCAAAGTTCAAAAGTGAAAATAAAGTCTTAAATTGACAACTTACACTTTTTGGTTTATTCACAGACAAGTATGCATTATTTTGCTGCATCCATTTCTCCAATTAAACATGCATGCACTCAAGACTTCAATGCCACTTAAATATACTATATTTAAATGACATGCGGCATTTTGAAAATAGCGCAAAACAGTGAGGGGTGAGGATTGAACAAAAAGGTTCAGAAGTACTCACTGATAATAATTTTCAACCCAGCTGAAATCATGAGTTGCTAGCACCTACAAGCTATGACTATGCAGAGCCTATAGCACAGGAAATGTTATAGCTGCATGCAGGTTAGCTCAGAAAGAACATGGTTCCCAGAAAGAATGCCACCAGTTGAGTGGAGTTAACACTGAGCTTTATTGGGCTTACAGCCCTGCTTTTAATCTCAAGATGAGAGGCATGGTCAAAACCCTCTCCGCACTGATTGGTGAGTTTGTGATCCGCTTTCCCCAATAGGCCAGTTAAGCTCTTTTGGTTGTGGCTAATTGGAGGGCAGTGCTGCGGGCCTTGTGTTGGATCGTTGCGTTTGTCCTTCAGTTTGAGAGGACCCGTGGGGGAGCTGTGAAGGGCTGCCACAACAGGACCTATTTTTGTTTAAACATATACAGGCACTCAGCAGGGACCCTCATCAACTATGCATGGATGCATTCATTATCTGGGTACTCAGAAAAACAAGGTTTAAAACAAAAAGCATTGAAGCTGAGGAAATGAAAATATTATAATGCTCTTGCATGAGGCATATTTGACTTGTGAGAAGGAGAAGCAGTGGAGACAACTCCAAGGACACTGACCATGGCAGCAGACCAGTGAGAGGCACAGCAGCTGAAAGACACATACAGGTGGTGAGCTGTTGGCAACGTGCAGGCAAGAAACCCACAAAGGACGCGAGATGCTGGTGAATTGCAGTCAAAGCATCAAATGTGACGTAGGCTGTGGGCAGTTGGTGAATGGCTTGAGACTGGCAGAAAGAGTAACAAGTATTGAAACTGGGGTGCGAGAGGGTGCCAAGGAGGAAAGGGCTCCTGTCGAGCCTTGAGCACTGAAGGCTTTCTGATTATGTCAGAGGTTTGGATCTGGAGCTCGAGTCCCCGATGGTTTGGACTGAAGTCTGTGCAGCTGCAGAGGCTATGGGATCACTGAAGGTGAATCTACTGACCCTCAGCAACTCTGAAGGAATTCTCTTTTGCTTCCCTTTTTCTGACTGCAAGGGTGACTGCAGATGGCTCCTCTGCCTTCTGGCAGACTAAAGGCAATTTTGTGTAATATCAAATTGGTTTTAAATCTTGAGAGAACATGACAGAATGATGGAAAAGTAATGGCAGCCTGCAATTAAAAGAAAGCAAAACAATGAAACACCTACACAAGAGCAGACAAAAAGGTGGTACAGCTAGTTTGTCAGAACATTGAAAGGCAATATGCATCAAGAAAATGCAAAAGGACAAATCTGCATGAGGAGCATGGTTGACGAGTAAAGGATGTATATGGGTGGAGGTGAAAAGCACCAAAGTGATCAGAAAATGGTATTCATTCTCAAACTTGAATATTACACCTTTACATGCACTTATTTCAATGCATGAGGTAATTTAATATTGCAATAAACCTCTGTAGCCGTAGGTTCCACCAGCGTTGTCTCCGCTCCATCCTCAACATTCACTGGAGCGACTTCATCCCTAACATCGAAGTACTCGAGATGGCAGAGGCCGACAGCATCGAATCCACGCTGCTGAAGATCCAACTGCGCTGGGTAGGTCACGTCTCCAGAATGGAGGACCATCGCCTTCCCAAGATCGTGTTCTATGGCGAGCTCTCCACTGGCCACCGTGACAGAGGTGTACCAAAGAAGAGGTACAAGGACTGCCTAAAGAAATCTCTTGGTGCCTGCCCCATTGACCCCCGCCAGTGGGCTGATCTCGCCTCCAACCGTGCATCTTGGCGCCTCACAGTTCGGCGGGCAGCAACCTCCTTTGAAGAAGACCGCAGAGCCCACCTCACTGACAAAAGACAAAGGAGGAAAAACCCAACACCCAACCCAACCCACCAATTTTCCCCTGCAACCGCTGCAACCGTGTCTGCCTGTCCCGCATCGGACTTGTCAGTCACAAGCGAGCCTGCAGCTGACGTGGACATTACCCCTCCATAAATCTTCGTCCGCGAAGCCAAGCCAAAGAAACCTCTGTAGCAAACAAGTAGTCATGTCAGCTGAGATGTCCACCCATTCTACCTTCGGAATAAATACGGAGAAAGAAACTCTAATTTCTTTTTTTCAAGAAAACATTTCCTGGCCATTCCTGCAATGCAACTGTAAAGTGACCATGAAAAATAATGACACTGACATTTGTCTCCAATTTGTGTGCGCAAAACTAATGAGGAGTCTGTTTAAAAACAGATTTTGCATGTATAGAATGGGGAAAAAGGGAAGAACATTCACTGTCCCAGTGCTGTAGTTTTATTTCATCTCTTTATTTACCTAGGCTTTACTTTTTAAAAAGAAATCAAATGATTTTAATCGTTATTTACAATTTTTGTGTTGATTGGCCTCAAATCAAACCAACGGTACAGAACAGGATATTTACTCAGAAAAAGTTCTTTACCATCAGTATTTACCTTATTGGACACAGTATCCGCTTTCACATTATTTTATTCCTCACATCTAAATAATTTTTTAAAGCATCAATGCTGTCCACTCCAGGTAGTAATGAACTCTGCCTTCTGCTTGGACTCACCGACTCTGATGCCTGCTTGATTTAATTAACCTTTATTGCACAGAGCTGACCTTTGACCACTGACAGCTGATCACGGTCAAAAGCATTTGAATGGTTTTAATTGACAATCTGATGCATTAGATAAGGATTAGATCCCTCTAAAATGCCTTCCTTCTTTCTGAACCATGGGTTCCCTTGACCATACCTGTGCTCTCACCCAGTCTTCATGGATAAAGGATAGAGTGAGTTGGTCCTTGCTTTCCACATACGTCAGCTCCAAACTAATTCGAACATCAGATATATATTCCACACCCCCCCCCCCCCCACTCTTTGTGATTCCCTGGCCCATTCTTCTACTCCTACGCATCACTCATCTGAAGACACTTTCCCAGGAAATATACACCCATCATTTCAGTCCCTCCCTTTCTACAATCATCAATTAACTTGCTCTTAAAATCTCATCTACTGCATTCAGTGTTCACAACATGGTCTCTTCTATTTTTGAGAAACTAAACACAGATTGGGTGAATGCTTTGCAGTGTGTCTGCATTCAGTCCACAAGAGCTTTTGGCTGCATGGCACTTCATTTTGTCATCACACTCTGACATTTCTGTCCGTGGTTTCCTGAACTGTTACAATGAAGGTTAATACAAGCTTGAGGAACCACATCTCAGCTTCTTTCTGACATATTACATAGTTCTGTGCTCCACATCCAATTCTTGGTCACTCATCTTATTTGTCTGTATCAGAACTGGGCATTTATGGTGAAATTTATCTGTGTGATTTTGGGTCAATTGATTGCCAAAAGTGGAGCCAGGCTACAGGGGATTTCCCACAGATTTTCCATTGGCTATTAACATGGACAATCACTCTCCCACTGTTCCTTTAACCAATGTGACCTGGTTTTACTTCATCACAGATATTCCTTGGGCTACTTAGCTTTTTTTTATTAAAACTTCTTTCCCTGTTCTGATAAAGGGTTTCCAACCTGAAAAATTAATGGTTTCTCTTTCCATAGATACTGCCCAACATGTGAGCATTTCCAGTATTTTAAAAAATCAGGCAAGTAGCGATCGTTATCAACATGTATTAAGAAAATTTCTTTTATTAAAAAAAGTCTTCCAATTAAGCTGCCTAGTTCTGGTCTTAACACATGAAAACAATCGCTAAATCCACCTGTTATGATTACAAGAGGTATAAACATGGCTTTATATTCTCCATCCCGGAGAAGCATTTCAACCTTCTTAATCTTTGATTAAATACCTGTATTCGACCTCCTGCTAAGAAATTCTTGATTTATTTTTAACCACAGGTTTTCAATGGGCTAAAAATCCTCCAACAGAGGGATGGTCAGAATCAAAAACCTTTTTCTAAGCTTGGGATGAAAAATATTTCACTGTTCTTTATCTATTTGCAAATAAAAGTGTAAATTTAATATACCTGTAATCAATGAATTGCGAATTGATGTTTGCTCGACAAATACTTTACAATTTTGTAAATCAGCATATAGAACCAAAAGATTTACAAAAACAAACTAGGGTCCTCAATTGAAATAAGATGAATTTCTTGTTCAATTCATCTTGAATTTTATTTGGGCATTAACCACTGCAGTTTTGGAGGATGAAGAAAAACAAGCACACATTCAAAATGAGGGAACAATTCATAATGTGTTTGGGTAATGCAAGTCAAACAATGTCAAATTAAATTCAAAGGAAGAATATAGAAGACTTTCAATAAATTAAAATGTTTATGTTCTCTACTGGTTTCTACCCAAAGACTATTTTCATAATATAGCAAAGGAAAAAAAAGGGTTTATTACATAGCTCCCAGTTGGCACTGGAAAGGAATTTTTAAACAATCAATTAAAAATCACATAGAAAGGAACATTACTCATGTACTGAGTTACACCAGCCATTTTATAGGTCTAATTGCTGCACAAATCAACGCATAGGTGGTGCATTTTTACCTAATTTTTCGACTGTCACTTTTTAAAATGGAGAATTTTTGGACTGATCAGCAACTGAAGCAGAAGGACCCCTACCTGCAGGATTAGGTGCAGATGTAGAGCTGCTGTAAGAGCTAGTGTAGCCAGAGGCACTGAAGGACCAGGCACTAGATGAAGGCAGCGTGGCGTTCTGAGATGTTGGGGATGACCCTGCATAAACAGCAAAAAAGCAACTAAAGAAATGGAAAATGATTGAAATTAAATCTCAAGATGATTGTCCCATCAGTTGTCCTTTGCAGTGAAAAGTATGAGAAAAGTAAAAGAATGAATTGGGGAGGAAGGAGATGATGTTCGGAGGCAACATTATTATGTTTGTGAAAATGCTGAATAATGATAAAAATACTTGGTCAAATCCATTGGCCCTGCAAACTCACCATGGAACTTGCTGCTCTCGGCACAAGCGAAAGATCCTAAAACTAAATCCTTAAAAGGAAAAATATTTGCTTTTTGGATCCACTCACTATGTTCCACTTAACTATTCAGAATTGCTGATGTTATTGCTGTTTGAAGATTAAGATTGAGGTAAAAGGAAAAGAGGCAGAGAGACTCGCCAAACATTTTTATATTATTGTCAAATTAAGAAAGTGAGCAAGGAATAAAGTAAAGCACAGTCAGAGTCCACTGGTACCTTGGTGCGATGGATGCTTTCTGCCAGAACTGATCAAATGAATTGTTTCATTGCTGAAGAGATAATTATACGTACACTGACAATAATGGCACAACTCCTTCTCCACTGCTGTACCAGGAACCAGGCAGGAAATCTTGAAATTAATTCTCTCACAGTTCAGGTGAGAGGATTTTTTCCCGCCAAGCTATCAGACTCCTGAACTCCCAGAACATTTGGGGATGGGGTTCCGTATACATTACAGTCTAAGTCTTAATAGTTTAAATGTTTTGAACTATTCTAACCTATATTTATGTAAATACGCTCTGTGGACTATCACGTCTTTACCATGCGAGCATGGTAAGAATGACAATAAAGGTGATTTGAGGTGGAGAGACTGGATGTGAGGACTGACTCTGTAACTGCTCGAAGTCATGATTCTCTCAGCTGCACTAATACTCAAACGGTGGTGGCAGACAATTGAATTTGTTACTGCAGAGAAAGATCTGGGCTGGGCAACCAAAGAATGGGGAGGCAGCAACTTCCATTTCATCCAACAAGAAGCGATGATATGGAATGTAAAATCTGAGTTATCTATCAGCACACGGTGTAACTGCTGACAGTCCCCAGTAATGGCCTTCACTCTTTTTTCCAGAGGCAATCTAACCTCACACCTTAGGATGGAACATCTTCATAGCTTGTCCAGTTCCAAACAGAGTCCTCAAAGCAGCTCCTCATCCCAATGTTGAGGGTGATTTATTTCTAGGGGAGTGCCTGCAGAGGGCAAGGTTTCATGCCAGGTACCTGCCACAGCAGTAAAATGCTCAACCTGAGCAGATGGGTTTTTACATTAAATTGAGGTACTTTTCACATTCCAAAGTAATATTGATGGAAGATCTGCCTGGGACCCATCCAGGTGTACATTGGGGTTGGCCCCCAAGTCAATATTCTCAAGTTTTTTCCTATCAATATTCAAACTCCAAAAGCAGAGCTCCATATCAAATCAGTACTCTGCTGGGCAGTGTAAATTAGGGTACCAGTGCATCAAGAGTAGCATTGTCCTTGGAGATCAAGCATTAATGCATTCCTGCAACATACAATTTCACATACATCTCAAAGAATAAAATGATATTGGAGATGAAATAGGGCATTCACCCTTTAAATTTGCAACATTAGATAAGTACAGTTCATTTTCCACCTTAATATACTTTCCTGTCATGTAGAAATAGATCTGAAACCTTATCTTATATCCAAAGACACTGATGACCATGTTTTTCTGACAAGAAAACTTAAGCCTCTCATGAGTACATTAGAAAACTAATCTCAAATTGGTTCATAAACTCTTTTGGAAGCACAGTAATGGTAGGTAGTTATTGTATCTCAAGATGGTCAAGCTGTTCAGCTATTCAATGAGATTATGGCTAATTTGAGATTTTAATATACAAATATTATTCGTATTATTAACCTAGATTAACAATTCATATGCAGATTAAACAATTTAACAAAATGCAAATTCACCCAATTACAGATAATAGTTTTGAAACCGGATGAAATTTTTTTTCTTTTTCAATCTTTTTATTGGTTTTAACATATGCAAAACACATGGTACATATTATGATAATAATAATAATAATGGAAATTAATTTAAACAACAATGAACAAGGTATTTATGTTATTAAATGGAAAAAGAAAAAAACATATATTCAAAACCCTATTCCCCAAGAGAGCTTCTGGCCAAGTTGAGGAGTTCACTACTAATAACTAAGGGGCAATGAAAAAAAAGACCAAAATAACTAATCTACAAGTTTTGAAAGTAAATGAGAAAATGACCCCAAAGAGAACGAAAGTTAAGATCCATTGCAGTTATAGAACACCTAATTTTTTCTAGAGACAGACATGCCATCACATCCAACAACCATCGAGTCTGAGTGGGAGGGACAGCATCTTTCCATCTCAGCAAAATGGCCCTTCTCGCAACGAGGGACGCAAAAGCCACTCCATGGGAATGTGGAAACAGTCAAAATTAAATCCATTGGCCCACTCACTCCAAAAACAGCAATGAAAGGGATAGGAGTTAAGTTAATATTAAGAACTAATGATAAAGTGCTAAATACCCCTTGCCAGAAATTAAAGAGAGAAGGACATAACCAAAATATATGATACAAAGTACTTTCCTGTTCTGCATTTATCACATTTAGCTAACTGAACCTTGGAAAAATGTGTCTGATGGACTATTTTCAATTGAATTAATGAATGCCTAGCACAAAGAGAAGGTGAATGAACATGTTTCAAAACAGAATCCCACATAGCTTCAGCAAATAGTTGTTGAAAGTTGTGTTCCACATTTTCTTAATACGATGCAGGGAATTCTGCTTTCTTACCTCCACTCCTGTCCCTGAGCAGATAGCGATCCACATCCCGGATAGTAGTATTGATGGAAGGTCCACTTGGGACACTTCCAGGTGTAACATTGGGGTCAGTCTCAGGGTCAATATTCTGAAGTCCTTTCCATGGCTCGCCAGGCCGAAACTCTTCAGCAGTTAGAAAACAGGCAGTAGAACAATAAATCACTGTTAGTAGTTTTGTAGCCATACAAGGTTGTTTAATTAGAAAGATTTGTTTAAAGTTTTAAAAGAAATATGAAACTAAACAATGTTAACCAATTTTATTTTCTGTACATCTGATTTTACTTTCTCCCAACCTGAAGGCATCAGATCCTTGTTGGAGTATGGTCCAACAACTGCCAGTCGCTCTTCAAAACTTCCTTAAAAAAACTCATCAAGACTTGCTTACATGAGCTACGATGCTGAAAATTGCCAGGCTGTTTAATCTCGGGGAGCATAAAAAAACAATCCTTTCTCTGTTGAATCTCAACATTCAAATAGGAATACAACCAGCAGTCACCTCAGAGCAATCAGGAGGAAAAAAAATCTGTTGATTCTCCATTCCTTAAACAGAAGCGCTGAAGCCAACTGCCACATTAACAGAGTTCAACTAAGTCAACACAGGCCAGGAACTGAACCCACAACGATGCAATAATAACAAGATCTTGATGTAAAGTTAAGACAAATGAGATCCCTCCATTACTGGTATTTTAAAATAGTATGTAATTTTTTTCTGAGTATTGTCAATAAATATATGGAATGAGATTAATGGCTTTTTTATTCCATTGCATTTAATCATGATTAAGTAGGTGAGTTTATCCTCCCCTTTTAAGGTCCCAGAAAATTGACTGAAATAATACTTTTTTCTGTTTGAATGGAACTAAGGATTCTGCTCAAGCAACGCATCTCCCTGCAAGATGCTGATTTAAAATCTTGTTGGATAAGAACAATGAATTCTTACAAATAGTTGCTGGATAATATTACCAATACAGGTAGACCCCGACTTATGATGGGGCTCGGTTCTGGAATCCGCATCGTAAGTCGAAACTATCCTTTTTTAAAATTTATTTTTTATTTCAATGCTGAAAACCTTTATTTAAAAGCCATTTACACTGAAAAACAACATTACTGCAACATGCACAGCTGAAAGCACACTGGGCTTGGAGAACGTTTGAAGCATTAGATTAAAATTAATTGCTGGATGGTGAGTGGGATGGGGATGCTCAAGGAACAGGCCAGGGTGTTGGGAGCTGAAAGCACACTGGGCTTGGAGAATGTTTGAAGCATTGCATTAAAATTAATTGCTGGATGGTGAGTGGGATGGGGATGCTCAAGGAACAGGCCAGGGTGTTGGGAGCTGAAAGCACACTGGACTTGAAGAATGTTTGAAGCATTGCATTAAAATTAATTGCTGGATGGTGAATGGGATGGGGATGCTCAGGGACAGGCCAGGGTGTTGGGAGCTCAGATGTGCGGGCGACTGGGGCGTCGTGCGCTCGAATGCACAGTGTTGAGAGCTTGGAAGGGTGGGCAGCTGAGGGGAGGATCCATGGTTGGGATCTCAGGTGACCTGGGCATTGGGAGCTTGGATTCATGGGCGACCTGGGCAAGGGGCCGCGGTCAGGAGCTCTATTGCGCTGGCAGTCGAGGAGGGGACCCACGGTTGGGACCTTAGATGAGTGGGTGGCTGGGGAGAGCATCATTATGTCAGGTATTGCAAGTATGGGGAAACCTTGGAACTCAAAATTGAAAGTACAGATTCTGACCATTGTAACTTCAAAATATCGTAAATCGGAACATTGCAAGTCGGGGTCTATCTGTAGGTGTCAATACAATATATAATCCTGAAATCAGAATGGTACAGTCAGCATAGTGGTTTAGTGCAATGTTATTTCAGCGCCAGCGACGCAGGTTAGAATCTGGTGCTATATGCGAGGTGTTTGAACGTTCTCCCTGTGAATATGTGAGTTTCCTCCGGGTGCTGCGGTTTCCTCCTATGCTCCCAAAAAAAATTTGGGGTTTTCAGGTCAATTGGTGTATTTGGGTGGCACAGGCTCATGGGCCGTAAAGGCCTGTTACCGTGCTGTATCTCTAAATTTAAAAAAATTAAAATTACGAAATGATTACTTGGACAAATAAAAGAATGCTCTGAACATAACTAATTTTATGTTTCATACCACAATATTTGTTCCAGGCAATCTTGTATACAATAAAAATACTGAAAGGTATTCACTCATGGAAAATTTATACCTTGAGAATGAAAAGCACACCTCCATTGTTAAGGTTTTTATAATGCCCTTCCCATGTTGTTAACACCTGCAATCATCAATTTTAGTAGCTATGTTAGTTAAAATACAAGTTAGTCTTTTAACATGATAATGAATTACAACATTTACAATAGTTATATTGTACATGCTGTTATTCATTATCACGTTAAAAGATTGACTTGTACCAATGAGAATCCCTGCAGATGATGACGACCCTGTGATATCTGTCTCCAAGGCCAACGTCAGAACATCTTTCAAGAAGGTGGACCCTTGTAAGGCATCAGGCCCTGATGGCATACCTGGCAGGGGACTAAAACCAACCATTTAGCTGGTGTGTTCAGACATTTTCAGTCTCTCATTGCTGGAGTCAGAAGTTCCTTCCGGGCATCAATCATCCTGGTGCCCAAGAGCAGAGTGAGCGACTTCAATGACTATTGCCCAGTAGCACTTGCATCCACAGTGATGAAATGCTTTGAGAGGTTGGTCATGGCCAGAATAATTCATACCCAAGATCTGGACCCACTGAAATTCACCTACCACCATAATCACTCCACAGCAATCTCACTGGCTTCACCTAGTCAACAGCATCATGTACAGGCTAGTTTTCATCGACATCTGTTCAGCTATCAACACCATCATACCCTCAAACTGGTCAGTGAGTTTCTAAACCTTCCCTCTGGAACTGAAGCCTTGACTTCCTCATTGTAAGACCAGTCAGTATGAATTCGAACTGACAATCATTACAGGTTCACTTCAAGGAGGTGTGCTTAGTTCACTGGTATACTCACTCTACACCCATTACTGAGTGCGTAGGCACAATACAAATGCCATCTACAATTTTGCCGATGACAGCACCATTCTAAGCAGAATCAATGACAGCAATGAGGAAGAGATAGATTAGCTAGTAGCAAACTAACTTGCATTCAACATTAGCAAAACTAAGAAACTGATTCTGGACTTCAAGACCAGTTCAAAATAAAATTAGGAGAGCACAAACCAATCCTCATTGTGAGGTCAACAGTGGAAAGGGTTAAGAACTTCAAATTCCTCAGTGTCAACATCTCTGAAGACTATCCAGGGACTTCCATGTCAATGCAATCACAAAGAAAGCTCATAAGAAATTTGAAGAGATTTGGTATGTCACCAAAAACTCTTGGAAATTTCTACCATTCTGACAGGTTGCATCACTGTCTGGCATGGAGGTGCCAATGCACAATACAGATAAAGACTATAGAGAATTGTAAACTCAGCCAGTGCCATCATGGGCATCAGTTCCACTCTATTAAGAACATCTACAAGATAGAGCATCTCAAGAAAGCAGCCTCTATCCTCAAGGACACTCGCCATCCAAGCCATGCCCTCTTCTCACTGCTTCCATCAGGAAGAAGGCACAGGAGCCTGATGAACACCCAAATGTACAAAAGCAGCTTCTTTCCCTCTGCCATTTGATTTCTGAATGGACAATGAACCACAGAGACTACCTCCCTCGCTACTTTTGCACAAATCTATCTATCTATTTATTTATTTATTTATTTTAAAATGTGATTTATAGCAATTTTGCATTGTAATGCTGCCACAAAAAAACAAATTTCTTGACCTGTTCACGATGATAAATTCTGATTCAGGATTTCAAGACTATGTTCAATCACAGTGGTATTCTGAATAAAAAAAGCACTTATGTGCTTCTTACACACCATTTGTTTCCGTGACATTGGCCCATAATACATTTCAAATATCAAGGTTATCCTAAAACAACTGCATTTAATCCTCATAAAATTGCACATTTCCTTTTAGGTTCCCTTCAACATTGCAAGACTAAAAGAGCTGCTTCCTGTTTTATTTTGTAAAGGCAAAGTTGATAAGAAAATAATCAAGGTTGTATTGCATTAATATAATAAAATGGGGGATTCAGACAGTGTATTTCATAAACGGAATTATTCAAAATTTGAATCCAACGGCTTTTAAGTTTATTAGGACTATAGACAAAATATACAAGCTTACCAGGGGATGCTTACTGCATACCTTGGTTTAATTTCTCAAATTTCAAACATCACATTGGCTGTTCCTTAACAAATGTAATGGCATATCAACTTACTAAGAAAAATGAAACAGCAAATATGCATGTGGAAATGTAGTCCAGTTGTAAAATTATATCCAGCATGCTCGATTTAGAAATATGCCACAGCAAATGGCTGGATTTAGATCAGGTCAGTAGAGGAATTTCTTTCTTAAAATAAAAATGCAGTCATGTTGGTGATGTGATTGCATGCGCTGGAATTCCGAAGAGAACATCAGTCAAGACCAAAGCCAAAATGTTGGACTGTTACTAAGCTAATTTCTTTGATACAATATAGCTATGTATTCAGAATTCTACACAATAATTACTGTCCATTTAAGGTCCTAGCTTTGGATTAACCCCAAAGATATTAAAAGAGGGTAAATGAATGACATTTCTTACATTATTTGGCAATATTTGCACTAAATTAGCAAATCTAATTTGACACATTTGGCAGCTCTTCTCAATTTACTAATTTCTCTCAATGTGTAATAAATATACAGGTCTCAGTTAAACACAACATTCTTAACACCTATTTTATTTTTGCCAATCTTTGGGGTTTACCTGGTGGCCAGTTAATGTTGGAGCCATTTGAGATCTTATCGGCAGGGGATTTGGCACGTGTCCAGCTATCACTGACTGGTACCGGTGGACTGGCTGGTGACTCACTGCTGGTTATCAGATCATATGGACTGTAGGAGTCCTCAAGGGAGGGCTTGCTTGTTGGACCAATATTGAGACCTCCAGGAATAGCACCTGAATATGTGTTAAGTGGGACAGAAAGGCAAGGTCATGGATATAAAAACATTTTGCTATGGTCCTGACTCTGAATCTCAACAGTAGCTAAATTAGACCCAGTTAAATAAATGCTGAGGTAATTTAGAACGAGTCTTTGAAGATCTATTGCTTCCCTTATTACAGCATCAACGCTTTTCAGAACTAAATAAATTTCATAGGCAAAAGTAAAACAAGTTATCACAGTTTACTCTGAAACTATTGCAAATGAAAACTGTTCTGTGGTCTATTGTTCGAATTGAAATGTGCAAAGAAAATTCAGTATTTAAGGGGTTAAAATACATTACATGCTTTCAAGTGGTCTGCCATTTGAGTTGAATGCGCAAGACAAGAAAATGAGTTGGGTTGATGACAGCATTGAATCAGTGTGACAATATGATGGCTTGTTTACTTCACTTTTTAATTAACCACATAGCATGCTTTCAGCATTTTAAATGTGTAGACATAGAAATAAATGGTCTAAGTGGCCAAATTGTAACTGAGCCCATTTTCTAACATTTTGACAAGTCTGCAATAAACAGTTATATTCTGCATTTCTCACAAAATTACTGCAATACCAAGATACTTTTAATTCCAACTGACCAATGAAGAATTCTGGTCTGGAAATACTCTGCCCTTTAGAGTTCTTACCATGCTGGCTCTGGTCCAACGATAAAGAATTGCTGCTTAAATTTTCAATCGTGTTTGGGTGAGTCCACTGTCTCAACCGAGATTGGGCTTGAGCTGGATCCTTCATGGATAAACCAGCATTTAATTCCATGTTGCTTACATTCATATTTGGGATCAATCCAGCTGCATGGGAAAAGTACATTAAAAATACAATACTGGTGTTGTAAGGAGTAAAACAGAAAAGTCTGCAGATATTGTGCTTGAAGGAAAAACAATGCGGGAGAAAGTCAGCAGGTCAAACAGTGTACTTTATGGAGCACAGATGAAGATATATAATCAACGTTTCCGGCTTCAGCCCCTCATCAAGAAATGAAAAATGGAGACAGGGATCCAAACAAAATGGTGGGGGGAGGGGCAGGGGCACAGTCCCAAAGGCAGGATGTAATAGGTGGAGAAGGGAGGGAGGGCACACCAGCAAAAGAGAGAGAAGGGGGTGGAGAGCTGGAGGAAAGAGAACAAAGGGAAAGCGGGAGAATGGAGAGTAGGCTGGCAGAAACCAGAGAAGTCGACGTTAATGCCATCTGGTTGGAGAGTATCCATGCAGAAAATTGTGTTGCTCCTCCAATTTACTGGTGGTCTTGGAGGGACTGTACACAAGATCATAGACAGACATGTCAGCATGGGAGTGAGGCGCAGAATTGAAGTGATTGGCCACTGAAGATCCCTGTTCCTGATGTGGACAGAGCAAAGGTGCTCAGCAAAGTGATCTCAGTTTGCATACAGTCTCTCTGATGTAGAGAAGGCCACATTGGATTTGTAAGATGAAAACAGTACCTCCACGCATCAGGCGCACTATCTCATCATGAATTCCTTGATCTCATAATCTGAGAATGTCACAGCTAAATTTCCAATATCTTTTGACGCACAAGAAACGACAGATGCTGGAGGGGGCCAGTCCTATTTATCAAGAATTCTTTATCAACAACTGATGCTGCTCAGTCACTAAGTTCCTCCAGCAACTTTTGATATTTTACTTTGGGCAACAAAGTTTGTTGAATCCCATGGCTGATTTAAATCTCCATCATGGAATTTTTCCAAGTTTAATACCAACAAAGATCAACCTTATTAATATTTTTGACAAAAACATTTGACATGTTACAAATCACCTGGCTTATTCCAGACGAAATATTACTTGGGCAATCTGTAAATGATCCCATAGAAAGTTAATTGGGCAGCACAGTCTCATGGGCCGAAAGATCCTGTTACAATGTTTTAGGTCTAAATTTAAATAAATTTAAAAACTTTTTTTAAAATAAAGTTGATCTTAGAAGGCTTAGCTCTCCATTCGAACTACACACAGGTATATACCTACCTATACATTAAACTAGACAAATGCTAAGGCTATGCATTCTCAGTTGAGGACCTTATGTGCTTTGTGGACTGCTATACTGGGAATTGACACAAATTCCTGTCCTCTAATTGGGACACCTGACTCATCTTTTGGCTCAGGTGAGACCCAGTATTGTGTGGATTGGGACTACTGATGTTGCCACTCAATGGCAAAATCTGGAGCTCAGGGTTATATCCTGTTGGTAAAGTGTTGTGCATGTCATTACCGGAGATTGGCACTGGCTGCTTCATGTAGTCACGAACCCCCAAACTCTCCTGTTTCATTCATTGCTTCATCTTAAGTGTGATGGAAATTTACTAGTCAGAGATATTACTTTGTTTACACACAGTGGTCACTGGCCTTTCATCGCATCATATAGAAATTGCTGGGTCCAGAAAGCTGTGCAGCCAAACAGAAGGAGACAGAAGCTTCCATTACTGAGATACTAACAGACATTATCAGTGCCCAACATCTCAGAATTTGTGCTGTTTCTGGATTATCAGCATTATCAATAACACACTTCTCGATATTGAATGGAATACAGAGCCCTTTTAGCAATGATTTTGCAATGCATTCTGAACACTAACCAATTCTCATCATGGCTTGACTTTGCGAACCAAGATTTAGGAAGGCTGCAAACTCGATGGTGGCTGACAAGACCAACATGGGTCAGGCATGACCGGCCGCAGCAGCTGCGAGGGAAATTCTGATCTAGGTTTGGTGCTGCTGTATCACGGTTCTTCCTCCCTCTCCTTTTGTCCTTAAGGCCAGCTCTGCATGCATTCTCAAAGGAGACAGATTGGTGAATGGTGTGTCACCAGGCAACGCGATCGGAGGCTAAGCAGACCACTGGTGATGGTCAATGTGACAGGCACCATGGGATTTCTTCAGAGTCCTTGTCCTACTTTTTCAGTGCCCAGTTCCCCATATAGCACACAATCTTAGGCAGGCGATAATCCTCCATCCTGGAGACGTCCTGCCCAGAGTAGCTGCGTCTTCATCAGCATGGTCTCAATGCTGGTAACCTCCGCCTGTTCAAGGACTTTAATGTTGGCGATGAAGTCACTCCAGTGGATGTTGAGGACTAACTAATTCTACTCTACAATCTAATATCAATGTTGTTAGAATATTTAAAAAATAATTGAGTTATTTCACAGTTGCAAACAAGATATATTCTATGTAATCATTTAATTTTATTGACATAATTACCTTTCATCGATGAGCCAATGAGTACCAGCTGTTTTGGCTCACATTAAAGACAAGAACATAACTCGACATTTGTAAACCTGAACCTTTCAAGTCATCTCAAAATTGATGAACAGTTATCTCACGTAAAGGACTATTTCCTGAAATTTAAAGGTATTTGGTGCTGATTTTGAATCATTCTTATCAACCCCCTCCCCTGCCTCATATAGTAACGTTGTACCATGGTTATAATATGCGGGTTTACCACAAATGATTCTGCTGCAAACCCTGCTTTTCGCAGCTTGTTCAAGACAATGAATCCTGATTCTGATCACTAAGTTGCAAGCATTAACAACAATGATGCGGGTTTTTATGCAAATATTAAAATTGCTATTGTCAAAACAAATTATTGATAGCAATGGCTAATGCATTAAAAAACTTAATTGGCTTGAGGAGTCACGTGATGGAGTAGTGGCCGGGAGGAGAACACCAGCCCTCTCCAGAAAAGAAGGAAAAAAGTGAGGAAAAAACAAAGCCCCAGACACACAAATCACAACAAATAAAAAATAAAGGTGTGGAGGAAATGGCACCAAAGAAAGAAAAGCCAAAAAACAACGGGAAGAAAAGAAGAAAGAAAGACACCGGAAGAGAAAGGCGAAGGCCTTACCTGTACGAAAAAGCAGGGATCCACCGTGGAAAGAGGAGTCAGTGGAAACCCCGCAGGGTCGCGATCCACCGAACGCAGGACTGCAAAGATGGCTCACGGAGCCAAACAGAGGTGCGCAACTGCTCATGCACGAGGATTCGCGCATGCGCGACGCGCATGACGAAGACCACACCGGCGGGAGGGGGGACCAGCTGTGGAGTGGAACTCTACAGCACCAACAGCTGAGAGAGACCTGACAGCAGGGCTCCCAGTGGGAAGATACAGAAAATAATGGGAGGGGTGAGAAAAAAAAAGGAAACCTGAGACACAACAGATAACCAGCCCAGAAGAGGACCAACATCAAGACACCATAAAAAAAATACCCAGCAAACTGAGACAAACAGCCCAACAAGAAAGTCAGAAGGGAAACAGATACAAGGAAGAGAAGTAGAAGACACAAACCCTAGAGCAGACACAGAAGAAGAAGAAGGAGAACATCAAGCTCTGCACAGAGAAATAGAAGATAAAGGGAATGGACAGTACATAGATAAAAACATTTACAAGAATATATGGAAGCATTAAAAAATGGCTGACACGAGAATTTAGTGAAATAGAAAGAAGAATGAAAAGTACAGAAGAAAAAGTGAGTCAAATAGAGCTGGTCATAACAGAAATAGGGAAAATATTAGACAAGGAGGAAGAATGAGAAACAGCCGTAGAAATGGAAGTGAACGACTTAAAAAGAAAATTGGAAGAAACTGGTAAAAAAGTTAAAGAAACACAGGGGTTGTTAGCTCAGAAGATGGATATAATGGAAAACTATAATAGGAGAAATAATATAAAGATAGTGGGCCTTAAGGAAGACGAAGAAGGCAAAGATATGAAAGAATTTATAAAAGAATGGATCCCCAAGGTCCTGGGAATGCCAGAAATACAGGAAGGAATGGAAATAGAAAGGGCACACAGAACATTAGCCCCAAAACCACAGCCACAACAAAGACCAAGATCCATTTTAGTAAAATTCCTGAGATATACGACAAGAGAAAACATATTGGAGAAGGCAATGAAAAAAATGAGAGAAGACAAAAAAACCACTGGAATACAAAGGTCAAAAATTTTTTTTCTACCCAGACATAAGTTTTGAGCTCCTGAAGAAGAGGAAGGAGTTTAACGCAGCAAAATCAATCCTATGGAAGAAAGGCTATAAATTTATATTAAGATATCCAACGGTGCTTAAAATAGTTATCCTGGGGCAGCAAAGCAGACTGTTCTCGGATACGGAGGAAGCACGAGAATTTGCAGAACGCCTGTAAAACAGAAAGAGAGATGAAGAGATGTAACAAGAACAAAGAATGACGACAAACTTCATATAAAGAAGAAAAATAATATATAAGTAAGAACTAAGGAGGGGAAGAAAAGGGAAGAAAGGAAGTAAGGGGGGGAAATAAAGACAGGGAGATTTGTTATATGTGAAGATAAAAGTCTTTTCTGGAGGGGGTTGGGTGGGAGAGATTAACAGTCACTGCGAAATCAGTTGACACTTGCGAGCGGGTTCGCAATCCAAATGGAGAGGGGAGTTGTGGTTGCCCAGCAAGGGACAAGGGGCAACTCAGGGAGGGGGGGGGGAGACATTTGGGGTTAAGAGAATTTTAGATGTGGGCATAGTGGAAATATTTTATGTTTTAGAAGTGTTGTCTTACAGAGCGTTCAAAAAAAGAAAACAGAAATGGATAAGGAGGAAAGGTGGTGATGAGGAAGCGAAAATGAGAGGTAAACAAAGTATGAAATGGCCATGTTGAACTATGACTAAATATTAACGGAACACATAACCAAATCAAAAGGAGGAGGCTGTTAAATTTACTGAAGAAAGAAAAAATTGATATAGCATTCGTACAGGAAACAGATCTAATGGAAGTGGAGCACAAGACATTAAGGAGAGACTGGGTAGGGCACGTAATGGCAGCATCATATAATTCAAAAGCCAGAGGAGTAGCTATATTAATCAATAAAAATGTACCAATCAAAATAGAGGAGGAAATAATAGATCCAGCAGGGAGGTATGCAATGATAAAGTGTCAGATATATTCAGAATTTTGGAATTTGCTCAATGTATATGCACCTAATGAAGAGGATCAAAAATTTATGCAAGATATCTTTTTGAAGATTGCAGATATGCAGGGGAATATATTGATAGGAGGGGACTTCAACTTAATTTGGACTCAAAGATGAATAAAACTGGATAAAATACTAGCAGAATGAACAAAGTAACCAAATTTATGGTTAAATCGATGCAGGAAATGCAACTTTTGGATATATGGAGGAGACAACACCCAAAGGAGAAGGAATACTCATATTATTCGGGGAGACATAAAACATACTCAAGGATAGACCTGTTCCTGTTGTCAGCCCACATCCAAGGGAGAGTTAGAAAAACGGAATATAAAGCGAGATTGCTATCGGATCTCTCACCCCTGTTATTAGCAATAGAACTGGAGGACATCCCACCAAGAACATATAGATGGAGATTAAACTCAATGCTACTTAAAAGACAGGATTTTAGAGATTTCATTGAGTGCCATATTAAAATGCACTTTGATATAAATACAGAATCAGTGAAAGATAAATTTATACTATGGGATGCAATGAAAGCCTTCATTAGAGGGCAGATAATAAGTTATGTAACTAAGATAAAAAAGGACTACAATCGGGAAATAGAACAACTGGAAAGGGAAATAGCAAGTACAGGAAAAGAATTAGCAACAAGGGAAGATACAACAAAAAGAAGAGAATTGCGGACAAAAAAAAAATACGAAACACTACAAACGTACAAGGTGGAGTAGAACATAATGAAGATAAAGCAGAAGTATTATGAGCTAGGAGAAAAAAAGCACAAAATACTAGCTTGGCAGCTTAAAATAATCTAAAAGAATGGTATTGGCATCAAGGAAAAAGGACAAACAAATTGCATATAACCCAACGGAGATCAATGAAAACTTCAAGGAATGCTACGAGCAACTATATCGAACTGAGAACGAAGGGAAAGAAGACAAAATAGATGAGTTTTTAGCTAAAATTGAACTACCAAAATTGCAAGAAGAGGAGCAAAACAAATTAATAAAATCATTTGAAATAGAGGAAATACAGGATATATTAAAAAAACTACTGAACAATAAAACGCTTGGAGAAGACGGACTCCCAATAGAATTCTATGAAACATTTAAAGACTTATTAATTCCTCCTCTCTTGGAATTAATGAACCAGATTGAAGAAACACAAAACATGCCAGATTCATGCAAAACAGCAATAATTACAGTTGTACCAAAGACGGGGAAAGATCCACTAACACCAGCATCGTATAGACCAATATCTTTACTCAACTCAGATTATAAGATAATAGCTAAACTATTAGCAAACAGATTGGCCAAATGTGTACCAAAAATAGTAAAATTCAATCAAACTGGATTTATTAAGAAAAGATGAACAACGGACAATATCTGTAAGTCCATGCAGTACAAGGAAACAAGATGCCAACAGTGGCGGTTGCCTTAGATGCAGAGAAAGCTTTTGACAGAGTAGAATGGAATTATTTATTCAAAGTACTACAGAGGTTCAACCTACCAGAGATATATATTAATTGGATTAAAGCATTATACAAGGGACCATTGACGAAGGTGACAGTAAATAGATATATATCAAACCAATTTAAATTAAGCAACTAGGCAGGGATGTCCACTATCTCCCTCACTGTTTGCATTAGCTATAGAACCACTGGCAGAACTGATAAGAACAGAAAATAAAATAAGAGGGTTAAAAATAAAAGAGAAGGAATATAAAATCAGTCTATTTGCAGATGACATCATAGTATACTTAACAGAACCAGAATTATCAATAAAAGAATTACATAAGAAATTGAAGGAATATGGAGAAGTATCGGGGTACAAGATCAACGCAAATAAAAGTGAAGTGATGCCAATGAATAATGCGGATTACACAGAGTTTAGAAAAGAATCACCATTTAAATGGCAAACACAAGCAATCCGATACTTAGGTATTCAACTAGATAATAATCTAGGCTATCTATACAAATTAAATTATCAGCCATTCATGAAGAAATTACAAGATAACTTAGAACATTGGAAAGATTTATCACTAACACTGATAGGAAGAGTAAATTGCATTAAAATGAATATCTTCCCAAGGATACAATACTTATTTCAATCGTTACCAATTCCCTTAACAGAGAAATTCTTCAATGAGCTAAAGAAAATAATAAGGAAATTCTTATGGAAAGGGGGGGGGGGGGGGAAACCAAAGATAGCACTAGATAAATTAACAGAATGGTACAAACAAGGGGGCTTACAGCTACCAAACTTTAAAAATTATTATACAGCAGCACAATTAAGATATCTATCAGATTTTTATCAAACAAGGGAAAAACAAGATTGGACCAGATTAGAGCTAGATAAAATAGGGAGAAGGTACCTGAACATATAAGTGGGATGAAAAGCTGGTGCAACATAGGAATTCACCAGTACTGCACCATCTGCTCAACATTTGGAAGAAGATTCACGTAGAAAGGAAAAAAAACAAATTACCAACTACCAAAATTAATATTGACGCAAAATCAACTAATCCCTTTCACAATAGATAACATTTCCTTTAGAGAATGGGAGAGAAAAGGGATCAAAAGAATAGAAAATTGTTTTTCGGGACATAAATTATTATCTTTTGAACAAATGAAGTACAAATATGGTATAACTCATGGTACAATGTTTGCATACCACCAACTGAAAACCTACTTGAAGGACAAATTGGGAAGCAGGTTGAAGTTACCAGAAGGAATATGTGATTACAGATACAATGATAATTAAAAGATTTATAACAAACATGTACATCAGACTGCAAGAGAAAGAGAATGATGAAATAAGCTGTAAACCCAAACAAAAGTGGGAACAAGATCTAAACATAAAGATAAAGAATGAAACATGGGAAAAGTTATGCTCCGGAACTATGAGAAATACAATAAACACGAGGTTACACATGATACAATATAATTGGTTACACAGTCTATACACCACGCCCCAAAAGTTAAATAAATGGGACCCAACAGTATCAGACAGATGTTTTCGCTGTAAGAAGGAAACGAGAACAACAGTACATGCAATTTGGGCATGTAAGAAAGTGAAAAAATTTTGGGAAGATCTCAATCAGATATTAAATAAAATCACAAAAAACAACATCCCAAAAAACCCAGGGATCTTTCTTCTAAGTAATATAAGAAGTAAAGAACTTGGCCTCGATTTGGATGAGGCACAAAAAAGATTGATTATGGTAGCCTTAGCAGGAGCAAAAAAATGTATAATGTCAACCTGGAAATCAGAAGAGAGCCTGAGAATAGAGCAATGGTACATAGAAATGAATAAATGTATTCCATTGGAAAAAATAACGTATAATTTAAGAAATAACATCACAGTATTTGAACAAATTTGGGAACCGTACATGGAACACAACGGAGAAGTCCTACCGCGGACCTCCACCCCCTAAAATGACAAAATGAGAAGAAGACGAAATGAACTGACCCAGTGCGTCAAAGTAGAGGACACAATTTTCTTGTTTCTTTTCATTGTGTGATGACGTTGTTTAATGTATCGTATATGTTGAACGTTGAGTGGGTGGGGAGGGGGGTGGGAAGGAGGGAGGGAAGGGAGGGGGAGAAAATGACGCTGTGTCTATTCAAGAGGGAAATGTTTATGTGTATTTTGGTCCGTATGGTTCATAGTGTGAAAAATACAAAAAATTAAAAAACTTAATTGGTTTTAGGAAAAAGCAATTAATAGAAAAACAAATGCTGGATAAATGTGTCAAGAGTTTGAGCTCGAATTTTGAAAAATGAGTGGTTAAATAAGAGCATCTGGATGGTTGGAAGTGCAAGCACAGCTTCAGGATGTCCAGGAGTCATCGTAAGAAAGTCGTTTTTTCCAACAGGAAACAAAATTATGCAAGATGCTATGGACAGTATCCTGTCTCGCCAACAATTATAGATTTAGTAAACTTGACGGGTTAGCAATGCGCACCTCTCCCCAAATTTAACACTATCCAACTCGTGAGATACCTACCCAAGGAATATGCAGGAAAAGAACTGGGTGAAGTTTGTTGCTCTTTGGTCTGCAGGTCTGAAAGACAGGGAGGTGGGTGGTGACTCAGATTATCAATGGTTACTTTGCCTGCAGATGGGTGCAATGGCGGATGTGTTGGTTGCTGTTTCATAAGCAAGGCCTGGGTCAGCTGCCGCTGGTGTTGTTGGATCTGCTGTTGCATGTTGTTGATTGTACGGGCAACCTATGGGTAAAGAAAAAGTAATCAAGTGATTATACCAGCATTGAATTTTTAAAGATGCATTTTTATTTCAAGATCAGTTTCATCATTCAAGGGTACATTGATCTTAGCAGGAACAAAACTACAAAAATGTGGGGCTATATTTTAATGAATTGGCTTAGTGCGTCCCACAATCTGTGACACTGTGACAGGGTAGGAGGGAAGGGCTTGTTAGAGTAGGTCACATACAAACACTTTAAAACAGATCTTACTTGAAATACTGGACCTCTGTTAATGCTAGACCTATCAGCCCCACGGCCTTTGCAAGGGCTTTGGAGAGTGCCCAAGGGACTTCACTAATGTATTGTTGTTTACAAAAAGGCAACGGATGAAAGATCTTCTTGGAGCCGCAGATTGTCTGGAAGAGAACTTGTCGTTCTAAGGGGGTCAAGTGGTTTTGCAAGCAGAGAGAATCAAACAGGCTTGAGCGAGAGAGAGAGCGAGAGAGAGAGCGAGAGAGAGAGAGCGAGAGAGAGAGAGCGAGAGAGAGAGAGCGAGAGAGAGAGAGCGAGAGAGAGAGAGCGAGAGAGAGAACGAGAGCGAGAGCGAGAGAGCGAGCGAGAGAGCGAGCGAGAGAGCGAGCGAGAGAGAGAGCGAGAGAGAGCGAGAGAGCGAGCGAGAAAGCGAGAGAGCGAGCGAGAGAGCGAGAGAGCGAGCGAGAGAGAGTGAGCGAGAGAGAGAGCGAGAGAGAGAGCGAGAGAGAGAGCGAGAGAGAGAGCGAGAGAGAGAGCGAGAGAGAGAGCGCGAGAGAGCGCGCGAGAGAGAGAGCGAGAGAGCGAGCGAGAGCGAGAGAGCGAGAGCGAGAGAGCGAGAGAGAGAGAGCGAGAGAGAGAGCGAGAGAGCGAGAGAGAGCGAGAGAGAGCGAGAGAGAGCGAGAGAGAGCGAGAGAGAGCGAGAGAGAGCAAGAGAGAGCGAAAGAGAGAGAGAGAGAGAGAGAGAGAAGTGTTACAGCTAGCAACAGCAGCTGGGAGTGGAACAGGACAAGCTGACAAGCTTGTGGAAAACCCCATTAGGAAGATGGGTTCTTACTTCAGCCTGGTCAAAGCCCTTGTAGTTCATGCAAGAGGAGAGGACTGGCTGTCTAATGTTTCACTTGGAATAAGAGAAACAAAAAGGCACTCTGTGGTGACCTGAAAGAAAGAGGTTATTATCTAGAGAATCCTGAGGGGGGCAATTTTCGTCAGCAAGACGCTGAAGTTGCTGATGGAAGTAAATCAGTTGTGAGGTCCTGGAACAACAAATCTCTCTCTGAAACTGACAAGAACCTTCCTGAGCGGTAACCATTTACCTTTCAAGCATCAAAGCCTGGTGAACTTTATGAATGTTAAATTCTGTGCACAGAACAAGAATTTCCTGCAACCAGTGAACTTGGAAGAATGAGAAGTGAGATTGGACTGTGAACCCTAGAAATTTTCAGAACTTACACACATATTACATACACGTGCACTTCGAATTAGAAGGTTAAGTTGGTTAGTTAAGTCAATAGTGATAAGTTAAAGTGTGATTCTGTTTTCATGTTTAAAGAGAATTAAAAGTGACTTTTGTTTCAGTAACCATTTCTCGTGGTGAATATCTGCTGGGTCCTCTGGGCTCGTAACAACATTTCTAGAACTCGATGGAACTTCACAAGTTTCAGAGTTGTCAATGTCTTTATCAATATTTTTGACATCACAAATGACTAAAATGAGAGCGTTGAAAGTATTAAAAACAATTCATGAAGGTTGAAGGTATTTGCTAGTGATTTTTGTATCATTCTTATTAACAATCCCTTACTTTTTGTTCATTATTATTGTTATTAATTATTTTTATAGTAATACCAGAAAATAGTTATATGTTTGTACTATGTTTCTGCCACAAAACACCAAATTTCATGACTCATTTGTTAAGCTAATGTGGTTTGGATTGTACTAAGACGATAGCATACTGATATTCTTCAGTATTCTAATGGACAAAAGTTTACCTATAATCTTCAATAATGTAATTATAAACTCTTGGTTTAGCCAATTCCCTCCAGCATACATTTTCTTAAGCAACTTTATTCGCTTCCGTGTTCTTCCATTGCTGTTCTTGTGTACCTCCCTGCGTAGATTTGACTCTCTCCTCCCCCACTCCAACTCAGATTCATTATCAAAATGCTTGGCTACATTTACTGCTGAGCTTCCACAGCATCCACCTACATGCTTCACCCACCTACTTTATCCCTTTTCTCATCTGTACAACAATCTGTGCAACAATTACATCACTGGCATCTGCTAGAGAAAGAAGATTATCCAGGATATTCTAGCCACTTGAAGCAGGTCAATTATTCCCCCTGCCAATGCAATCTTTAAAGGGCTGGAAGTTATTCTACTACAAAAGCAGAGTATTAAACAGAAATAATATTTTGGGTTAATGAACTACATCAGATAAAAACTCATTGTTTATTGATTTGAAACAGTGGCCATCATCAAAGATGGATTTACTGAGTAAATCCTGCAATCTGTGTTTAGTTCAACTGAGCAGCTTAATTCACCAATAACTCACTCATTAATATCCAGTTTAGGCTTCACAGGAACATCATTGCAAATCTCATTACAGTCTGGGTCTTAAATCTGGACAATTCCAGCAATGAAGTGAGTGACCTCTCGAACTCCAGTCAAATTTACGTCAGTGGGATTCAAAGGCAAAACTCTTCATATTACGACGAATGAAATTGCTCTTTCTGTTGGAAGCCAATCATCTCAAGCTCGCGACTTGGTGCCAACACACCTCACAGCTGTATGCTTAGATTTAAGTTACTTAATTAATAACCTTCATTGATAGAGACAGCAATATTTGCTGAATGATTGCACCACAATCAATTCTGTTCAGCCTTTCAGAAAATGATTTAATTTCACCACTCTTTTCTATGTGACTCCACTGATCACAACACCCAATAAAAAGTTGGAATTAAGCAGACAAATTTAAATGTCTCCCATACCATGTAGGATATTGCATTCTATGACATTCAATCACCATCATTACAAAAATATTAAAGTATTCTTCCAGTAATCTTGAAAAGCACCATCTTTTTTTGCTGTATAAATGGGAGATAAACTGTTAACACAGATAAACTAATGATTGAACAAAAATTTCTGTATATCTTGCTGTGAAATATTCTTAAAAGAACAGGCTGTTCACTTATTGTACATACTTGCTGCTCTTGTTGTCTAATGGTTCCAGAAACATTACGTTGGGCCTGTAACATCTGCTGCTGGAAGAGTAAACGCTGGTAGCCCTGCAAAGTCAAAGTATTACTAATTTTCATTTCCATTTTTAGAACAAAATGCCAACAGAAATCTTGAACTACATCAACAATGCAATTCAAATTCATCTGGCACATTTGGAAAATTGTAATCAATCTTTTCAACTTTCAATGGGAGTAGCAAGTTTCAATGGAACTTTTTTGTTCTTTCCTAAACTTTTGCTGAGTGATTCATGTCAATTTCTTCACCTTAAATTTGTCAAAGTTCCAGTACAATCTTTGCATTAATTGAATCGACTTTTAATCTTTTTAAAAAAAATTACACTTAACAATGACAAATTCAGTTTCAACAGGTAGCAGTGATTTTGGTGATTCCAATGGAATAATACATTTCCATTCTAACACTTATTTCAATCAATTTCCTTGAGCAATCAAGCTTTTTCCAAAGCCTCAGCTGTGCAACTGTAAATACAAGACAAATTAGGAATCAGATCACAGAACTCATCTTGGCAACTAAACTGGCATTAATGGTTACGTAAGCAGCTGTCATGTAGCTGATGTTCAGAAAGCATAGCACACGGAGACATGATGCTTCATTCATGGTTTAATACAGAAGTAAAATGGTTCCCCCGTACATAGTGATGTCGTCATACGCCACAGGCACACGCATATAACACCTCATCTCTTCCCACCCCACCCCCCCACACACAAAATAAATGTTTTGTGAAAATAACATACAGGCAGCACTATCACTGAACTACAATAACTACATGTTGCATCTGGACTATTGGTGAGGATGAATAAATTATTAAGTATGTTCTATTAAACTGCCAAGTCACTGAACATCGTCCTTCAGTTGCTTGGGAGTATGATTTTCCCTCTGTGATCATGTCAGAGGGGTAGAATCTGTTGAGGTACTTTGCGATTTCTCCGGACTCTTTTCTTTTGGGGGTGGTAGCTCAGTTGGTGGTGAGGACTGTGAAGTTAGCCTTTGGCGAACCACATCCTGACAGTTGGTGGTGAGGACTGTGTTGTTGAGCGGGACGGCTTGGTCGAGACACGGGACGGCTTGGTCGAGACACGGGACGGCTTGGTCGAGACACGGGACGGCTTGGTCGAGACACGGGACGGCTTGGTCGAGACACGGGACGGCTTGGTCGAGACACGGGACGGCTTGGTCGAGACACGGGACGGCTTGGTCGAGACACGGGACGGCTTGGTCGAGACACGGGACGGCTTGGTCGAGACACGGGACGGCTTGGTCGAGACACGGGACGGCTTGGTCGAGACACGGGACGGCTTGGTCGAGACACGGGACGGCTTGGTCGAGACACGGGACGGCTTGGTCGAGACACGGGACGGCTTGGTCGAGACACAGCTTCATTCCTTGGAGGTAATCCTGGAACATTCACAGTACGATAGGCCCCTGGAGTTTCATCTGGAGTAGCATAAGCGCACGGAATTTCATCTGGTATCTCATCAGGATCCTGAGCCTTGGGTGTAGACATAGGATCATCCACCATTCTCAAATGATCGATGTGTCGTTTCCATATTTTAGTTCCAATCAGTACAGAACAAGAACAAGGACTTAGCCTTTTTAAGAACAACTCTTCTCATCCACAGTCCCCTATTATCCCAGTACTTATGTACCAGTACTGGTTCTCCCACTTATACAGATCTAGTAGACTTATCGGAGATGTAGATTGTTCTATTCAAAGGCCAATGTTCGGATGGACTGTGAAAAGCACTATTCTTAAGTTACGTCCAAAGATCAATACAGCTGGTGTGGGTATGGTGGGAGAGTGGTGGTAGTTCTATAGGCTAATAGGAAATCTGCATTTTTATGATTCCATGATGTATTTAGCATTTTTTTGACTTTCATGGCCTTCTTGAAGGTCTGTAGAAAACATTCTGCTTTTCCATTTGTGCTTAGGTGCTGACAAAATGTGCTGAATACTGTTATTTCATAAGAATAGCTTAAAAGCCTCCGATATGAACTGTGAACCATTATTGGAAACCAGTATGATCGGCAATCCATAAAATGCAAATATACTTTGCAATTTTTTAATGGTCTTGTCTTGTTGTTTTCCTCAAGTGTACTACCTCTGGCCATCGACAACAATGAGGAAGTTTTCTCCCATGAACAAACTAGCTCAATTAATGTGAATCCTGTGCCAGGGTTATGATGGCCATTTCCATGGATTTGCTTTGGCTTGAGGGACTCTGGGTTACACATCTTGTCAAATGCCACATCTTCTTACAGTTTGTTCAATGTCCATGCCTATTGAGGGCCACCAGACGTGCATACGTGCCGACGCCTTCATTTGAACCATCCCTGGGTAGTTGTTGTGGAGTTCTGATAATAGAGCTGTTTACCATTTTGTAGGGATGATTGTTCTGGTTCCCCACAATAACTAACCTTCCTCGATTGATAATTCACGGCCTTGGGCCACCCATTTGACGTTAAGTAGAGGACCCTTGATAGTAGAGTTTCTTTTTAATAGACAATAGACAATAGGAGCTGGAGTAGGCCCTTCGGCCCGTCGAGCCAGCACCGCCATTTTACAGATCATGGCTGATCACTACCATCAGTACCCCTTTCCAGCCAACGGCTCTGTATACGCTAATCTTTGTGAAAATGCCCACAAGGGTGCTCTGCTCTCTCTGACTATTCCATTCCCCCTCTCCTAAAGTCACCCAGCTATCTGCCTCCTGACTTTTGGGAGTGACACTCTCCCTGAAACTCCTCTCTTATCACCCTCTCTGCCTCCCAAATGTTCCGGAGTTCATCCAGCTCCAGTTCTCGGTTTGTCAGGAACTGCAGCTAGAAGCACCTTTTGCAGATGTTTTTTGTACTTCTTTACTAATTGTTTTCACTGTAATAGGTAAATGGTGAAGTTGTTCTTGACCACCATCTACCATCCATTTAATTATCTCGTCTTCCTATTTCATTTCCAGTAGGCCAGGTGCAATAACGCATCAACATGGTTTTTATGTTTATGGTCGTACGCGGTAAGCAACATGGTCCATCTTTGAATTCTTGTTGCCACGAGCACTGATATCCCCTTTTTAGGGCCTCGAATCAAACTTTACGGTTTGTTGTTGGTTACCAAAGTAAACTTCCTATCATATAAGTTTTGGTGGCATTGTTTGACACCAAGCACAATGGCAAGTCCGTCTTTTTCCAGGTGTGCATAATTCCATTCACAACTCATCAGATATCGGAAGGTATAAGTCACTTATTATTCCCCTTTAACAGTTACTTGTGACAACACCACTCCTAATCCTATTGGCAATAGTCTACTGCCAGAGTAACTTTTTTGATTGGGTCATAGTGGACGAGAACATTGTCACTTGATATTAGTATTTGTTTCAAGCGGTCCACTGCATGAGTAGTCTCGTAATTCCAATACCATTTCTGGTCTTCTTTTAAACAGTTGGTTTAGTGGGCTGCACAGCGTTGACATATTTGGGATGTGCTTCTGATAACAGTTAACAAATCCTAGGAATGATTGCAATTTGGCTTAGTTTGTTGGGTAAGGTGCTCTGCGGACCCCTTCAGCAGTAAGTATCCATTCGTACTCCTTCGTTGTTGATTGTAAAGCCCAGATATGTGAAGGTGGTACCATAAATACATTTTGTTTTGTCTTGGCGCAGCCAGACGTTTGCTTCTTACAAACGGGTTAGGACCTTTTCTAGATTGGATAGGTGCTTCCAAGTCATCTCAAATGGTAAAACTTACTGTCAAAAAACATAACAGCAGCAACCACAAAAAAGTAGTTCACAAGTCAGGCAGAATCTCTCTTTTGATTCAAGGAATGAACATGAAAAGGAAATAAACCAGTTATGCTTAAGGTGACAAAGAAATATGCAGAATTCTTTTGTAGTTCTGAACAATATAAAATAATAATGCACTATTATTTAGATGGTTTTGATGACACAAATTAAATAGATACATAAAAACCATTACTTACCAGCTGCAGCTGATAAAGTTGGTTTAACATAGTCATATGCTGAGGATTAATTGGCGAGGCTAATAGTGCAGGGTTGAGACCCATGTTTTTTGCTGCAAATTGCAAGAGCTGTGCTTGAACCTTAAGAAATCAGAAAGATGCTAAAGACTATATATCCAGAATTATGCATGTTTTCTCCAAAAATAAACCAATGATGACAGGGGTTTCAAAAACATGTAGCTTTTAATATTTTGTACAGAGCTATTGATTAAAAATTTCAGATCCATGACAAAAAAAAATTTGTATAATTTAATTAACACAGATAAAATACAAAATGTAATAATATAATTTAAATGAGTTTGATTATGCAGTAGTTTCCAGGGCAGGTTAACATAGCAGTTGGTGCAACACTATTACAATGCCAGCAACCTGGTTTAAAATCCAGCACTGTCCGAAAGGAGCTTGTACATTCTGCCCATGTCTGTGTGGGTTTACTCTGGGTGCTCCAGCTTTCTCCCACCTTCCAAAAGCACATGGGATTTGGAGGTTAATTGGGGTATTTACCATCTATTTTGGTGTATAGGTCAAGTTTTGAAACCCTTAAAAAGCACTCAAAAATCAAGTGTCTTGGTTTTTCTCTTGCCAGTCGTATTATATCTAACCATATTTTTCTACCCTCTTCATTAGATACAAATTTTATGGATTGGTATAGACTGGGAATTAAAGTTTTAAAGATCTTTTTATTCGAGATCATTTTACTTCTTTTGAACAATTGAAAATTCTTTTGAAAATTCAAACTACTTAATAGTCATTTTTTTCCAGATATTTACAAATCAAGACACTTTGTTCTGTTCAATTTCTCTGATTTTCCATTAATTTTTGAAACAAACATTCTTGATTTATTCTTTGACTTTCAATTGTCTCATAGCGAGGCTCAATATAATTATTTATAATAATTTGATGGACTCAAGAATAGCTTCGCTAGTTAAAATCAAGAATGATTGGGAATTTGATCTGAATTTATCACTTGCAAAGGAGAACTAGGACACTATTTTAAACTTGATCAACGAGTCCTCTTTCTGTGCATGACATTGTTTGTTGCAATTCAAAGTGATGCACAGAATTAAATGATCTTGCTTTTATTCTGTTATTGATCCATTATGTGATGTATAAAATCTTTGAGGCTTTACTGACCCATCTGTTTTGGGCTTGCCCGAGTTGAGAAAAATTTTGGAAAAATATTTTTCAAACTTTATCAGAGATTTTTACGATCAAATTAGAACCATGCCCTTTAATTGCTTTATTTGGTTATTCACAAGAACAGGATATATCCTTGACTTCATCTCAAAAGCAAATTTTAGCTTTTACCTCTCTGATAGCTAGACAAGTAATTTTGATGAAATGGAAAGACAGCACTCCACCTATTCATACTCAATGATTACATGATATTATGTCTTTCCTAAATTTAGAAAAAAAAATCAGATAATAATGTTAAAAATGTAAAGTTTAATTTTCATCAGATGTGGGGCCCAATGATGGAATGCTATCATAATTTCAAGAATCTAGATGTTTGGATGCTCCTGAGATGCGCCGTCTGATTTCTGATTGTCGTCATTCAATTCGTCTATATTTTATTTATACCAGCTGACCTTGTTTAGTGGGAGGGGTTTGATTAAATGGGGAAGGGGAGGGTTTTTTTATTTTTTAATTAAAGTCATATCAAATAAATCTAAGTTGAATTGAAAATTCTAAACACTAATTATATTACAGAAGATAAAGTTACTATCTGAGATGTACAAATTCTCTTTATTTTAAAAAATAAGGGAACTTTATTTATAACGTTATTTTAAAAGAAAGTATTTTCTGGTCTCAAGTTTTACTGTTTATTTATTCTTTTTAAACTCTCCCCCTTTCTGGGGAATTCTTCTTCTTTTCAATATTATCTTTGATAATATTATGAAGCAAGTGTCAATTGTTAATTCAACCTTAGATTCAATGTTTTAAATTAAGTTTTAAGATTAAGTTAACAAATGATTTGAGGCTGTTTTTGATTTAAAATTTATGTACATTATGTATATGATATGACTGAGGCCATTCACTAGATTATTATGTAAACTTTTTCATTAAACTCAATAAAAAATTTTAAAAATCAGGTGTCAACTTATATGCCAGATACAAAAATGAAACCTTAAATTCAACTAAAAAAAAAAAAAAGGTCAACGTAGATTCAGAGCATAAACGACCCTTCAAGCACCAAAAAAACGCCAGCCTACAACAAATGACCTTGCGGAAGTTACTGGATTTCTTGGCCACTTCTATTACTTTTGACTTAAAATTCGCTTCATACTTTCATCATTTTGGTGGAGGTTCCTTGATAACAACCACCTTCTGGCAACGCCCAACAGCTCAGTCAACGCGATTTTTGGGGGTGGGGTTGACTTATACATCCGATACATGATAAAGCCATGAAAATGAGGCTGAAAATGGAGTCCCGGCTTATCTGAAGGTTAACATATGCCAAAATATACTGTATATAGCATGGGCTTGCAGGCCAGAAGGTCATGCTGTATGTCTAAATTTTTAAAAAAATTTAATAAAATTGTGTATTGAGACACCAATAAACAATTGGTTTCATGAAACCATGATGGATGAGAAGAAGATGGAGGGTTATGGGCATTGTGCAGGGAGGTGGGACTAGAAAGGGGTGTTTGGTTCGGTGCGGACTAGAAGGGCCTAATGGCCTGTTTCCGTGCTGTAATTGTTATGTTATGTTATGAAATGTAGTTTTCTGTGGTGTTGAAAATTGGCCATTGATTAAGGGCAAGATAAATATTGAGACAACACCAGATATTAACAGAGTATTTAAGCTACTTTTTCATGACTTGTAACATTACAAACCTGAGGGGATAGAAACTGAGGCACTTGAGCACGAAGACTAGGCTGGGATGAGTTAAGAGGTTGCACTGGCGGCTGCTGCATGGTCCTGGCTTGTGCTGCTCCACTATTGCCAAACATACCTAGATTGCCACTCTGTTAATAAAAATAACAGTTTGATGAATATCAACTGATCGTCATGCA
Organism: Narcine bancroftii; assembly: GCF_036971445.1. Classification (NCBI taxonomy): domain Eukaryota; kingdom Metazoa; phylum Chordata; class Chondrichthyes; order Torpediniformes; family Narcinidae; genus Narcine; species Narcine bancroftii. The sequence continues at coordinate 369,873,657 of NC_091471.1, forward strand.
TTCAGTCAGCACTGGTAACCACAGCGGAATACATCTTCAATTTCTTTAGTGTTACAAACTTCAATATTAAATGAGAACAAGGATATATTATGCTCATTTGGCTTTTTTTAAAATTAAAGGACTGGTCACAAATAAAGAATCAGAAATGAGCCCTTGTGTTCCACCTCATCCACGCCCATCAACAATGATTCTATTTGTTTATCCGAGACCTGCATCCCAGTACTCTTTTCTTATCCAAGCATCTGTCCAAATGTCTCAACTTGCACCAAAAAGTCAGCACCTAGTGGAGGAAAGACCTATCCTTCTTATCTCACGCAAATTTCTCCTCTCACCTTGAAAGTGTGCTCTTTAGTTTTCGGGAAAAAAGATGACTGCCTCATTTATGTCCCTCATGCTTGTGTGGACTCTCCTTTAAACTCCTATGCATCAGTGAGAATTACCAGTCTATCCGATCTCTCCTCACAAGTACAGCCCTCAATTCCAGGCAAGATCCTGATGAATTTCTTGTTGCTACCACATTCTTCCAATAGTGTGGCAACCAGAATTATACACAATATTCTAAGTGTGGTCTATTCTAAACCAAAAGAAAAATAATGTAAGTGTGCTAATTTAATTTGGTAACAAGATAATATTTAACAAGTGATTAAGCAGAATTATTTTCTTGCTTAAACACATAATCTTGAGTGTGTACAGTGTCACTCAAGGACTTGGAATTGGTTGGGAATGCCACTGATTCTGTGCTGAACTGGTTCATGGGGTTTAGTGGTGGTGCTCTCGTTTCTTGCAATTCCCCCAGAGTTATGCAGGGGCATCTACCGAAAGAAGCTGTGCATCTTAGGTCTTAACATAATGTTAGATTATATTCAAATACGCAACCCCTCAATTATTCTAAATAAGATTGAAATTTCAACAAAAGAAAAACCAGAAGTGGCTTAATTTGATTCCAAAATTTAGCATGCAATTTTTTTTTAAATGAGTACATGTGAATAAATTTAATTTTCACATGACAGTAACCTTTTCAACAAATCTTTTTAAAAAAAAAATGATCAGGGAACATTACAAACTATTGTATGGATAGTATTTTCAGAAGCTAGTCAAGATTTTTTTTCAAAATATCATTCAAGAATGATTTCCAAATAGCAATCCATTCTTCTAGTTTATAGCTGCAAAAATGACCATACGGATTTCAGCAAGGGGAGAAATAATGAGGAAAACATTAAGTACATCTTTGAAGTCATATATTGGAATAGCTAGTTCTTTAAAATAATTGTTTATAGAATTCAGTCAGAAATTAATTTTATTTTAAAATGGACCAAATGCTCACAGGAATATAAAGACAGTGATTACAACATTTTTAGAAGGACAGAAGAAATAATTTCTTGTTGCCTAGAAATATAATGCATTTATAGCCAGATGATGAGGAGGAGATGAGGAGGATATAGTTATTTATTTTTAATGGGTCTAGAGGGTTTCCCAACCCCAACCAACCAATTTTCCCTTGCAACCGCTGCAATCGTGTCTGCCTGTCCCGCATCGGACTTGTCAGCCACAAACGAGCCTGCAGCTGACGTGGACTTTTTACCCCCTCCATAAATCTTCGTCCGCGAAGCCAAGCCAAAGAAAAAGAGAAAGAAGAGGGTTTCCTGAAGACATTTAATCATAAAGAACTAACCAGGAGTCAGAATCATACAGTATGGGAACAGGACATTGGGCCCAACTTGTCCATGCTGACTTGTGGGCACCCTTCTGCAATCATGCCAGCTCCCTGGTACATGGCATGTCAAGTCAGGAAATAATCTAGAGATCCAGACAGTTAAATGCTATCATCCACAAAGTTTCAACAAGTGCATTCATGTATGAAGAAGTTCCAAGTCTCCTCTAAATCTTCTCTACCTTAACCTAGTTTATGTTCTGTAGCCTGACATGATATTGAGAAATCTATTTTGTGTTCCATAATCATGCCCTCTTATCCCTTCTCTGCTCAGGGGAGAATAGACTTAGATTTTGCAGTTTTTCATTACTGAACTGCTTTATCCCAGGCAACATCCTACTGAGTCCCCTCTACACCTGGTCGAGCAATTTCACATCTTTTCTGTGGCATGGTGACTAGAAATACATGCAGTATTCCGGCTGAGGTCTGACCAAGGCATCACAAGTCAGAGCATAACTTCCCTACTTCAGTATTGAATACTGTGACTAATGAATGCCAGCATTCCATGTGCCACCCTAACAACATTTTTTACTTGTTTGTCCAGCTTCAAGATCTATGGACATACTCTAAGGTCTTGCTATTCCTCAATAATCCTTAAGACCCTAGCAGAGAAATGCAAGGTGAGGCATCTGTCATTTTCCAGCCCATTTCATCAATGCATTGACATCATTCTGCAGCCTCAGAGAGCCATGCATAATATCTTGGTGTTATCCACAAACTTACTGATCCAATATTCAAATCATTAATGTATATTACAAACAGCAAGGAGTCCCAGCACCAACTGTTGTGGAACACCACTAGTCACAGATATCCAATCACAAAAACAACTCTCCACCATCACCCTGTTTCCTATTGCCAAGCTATTTAAGATCCAAAAGTTCAGATTTTTTTTGGTCAGAATACATACATGACAGCACATCCAACCCGGAGATTCTTTTTGTCCTGCGGGTCAGTAGTGCAAAAAAACTGCCCTCAAGAAAAGATACCTATGCAAAACAGAGAAGTGTAAACAAATTAAATAATGTAAACAAATTGACTGTGAAATACAGAAAAAAAGACTAATAATGTACTAAGAAAGAATTGTTAAAAGATTGAGTCTGTTTAGGAGTCTGATGGTGGAGGGATAACTACTGTTCCTGAACCTGGTGTTACGAGTTTTGTGGCACCTATACCTCCCGAGGACAGCAGTGACAACAGAGCTTGTGCTGGGTGGTGCCGATCCCTGATGATTGCGCTGCTCTCTGACAGCAGCATTCCATGGTGGGAAGAGTTTTGTGTCTGATGTACTGGGCTGTGTCTAGTGCAGGGCTTTCCACCTAGAGGAATTGGTGTCCCCAAACCAGGCCATGATGTAGCCGGTAAGCACACTTTCCACTAAACAGCTACAGATGTTTGTCAAGGCTTCTGTTGTCATACCAAACCTCCACAAGCTCGAAGAAGTAGAGCCAGTTTTCCAAGTTGCACTGGATTACATGAGGCTCAATCTTTTGGACCAGTTTGTTATATGGGGGTTATCAAGAGCCTTACTAAATTCCATGCAAGTCATCAATACGTCTTCAAGGATCTCAATCAAAATGATCAAAATCACATTGGTCATGTTTCTGATTAGTATCCAACTTTCCAAGTGATCATTAATCCTTTCTTAGAACTTTTTCCCTCCCACTGATGTTTGGCTCACAGTTTCTATACTTCACCCTGGTGTCTTTTCTGAAAAGAGAGGCCATGTTTGCTGTTTTACATGATCTGGCAAATCATTTTTGTCTAATGAAGATTTAAAAGTCTCCACCAGAGCTCAAACAATACCCTCAGAACAGCCCGGGATAAAGTGTACAATTTGTTCCATAATTCTATGCACACTCACTATTCTTTGCACATTTAGGATCATTTTCCAAGTAAGAGTTTGAAAGGTAATTTTATTAAACCAAACACAGAGGATCATTGAATGAAACAATCAAAGAAGCAGAAGAAAGCAGACAATTTGTTTTTCTTTGGGTTTGAAAATGAATCTGGCAGAGCATTTGACCAATAAACTAAAAAAAAAATGCAATTTATTCCCCATGAGTTCATGCAGATTATACATTAAATGTAAATCTTTGGGACCAGTTTGTTACATGGGTTATATGGATGAGTCAGCATATAGGATGGAGATTGAAAACTTGGCTGAATGGTGCAGCAACAACAACCTTGTACTCAATGTCGTCAAAACTAAGGAGCTGATCGTTGACTTCAGGAAAAAAAGCCAGAGGTTTACAATCCAGTGATCATTGGGGGGTTCAGAGGTAGAGAGGGAGGGAAAATTTAAGTTCTTGTGAGTCACTATCTCAGAGGATCTTTCCTGGACCCAACACACCAATGGCATCATGAACAAAGCATGTCAGCGCCTCTACTTCCTCAGGAGTTTGCGGAGATTTGGTATGATACCGAAAACCCTGGCAAATTTCTACAGAAGTGGTGGAATGTATGCTGACTGGCTGCATCATGGTCTGGTATGGAAACACTAATAGCCCTGTGCATAAAGCCCTCTAAAAGGTAGTGGACACAGCCCAGGACGTCACAGACAAAGCCCTCCCCACTATTGAGAATATATACAGCAAACGCTGCCATTGAACAGCAGCAGCAATCATCAAAGACCCACACCACACACCTCATACTCTGTTCTCGCTGCTGCCATCTGGAAAGAGGTCTAGGTGTCATAAGACTCGCACCACCAATTTCAGGAACAGCTGCTCCACCATCAGGCTCAACGACAAACTGAATCAGGGACTCATTTAAGGACTCTTACTTGTGCACTTTATTGATATCTTTTTGTTCTCTCTGTATTGCACAGTTTATTTACATTCATTATCGGTTTACAGTTCTTTGTTTACATGTTTAGCTGTGTAGTTTTTATTGCACTAACAATTATGATAATTTTGCCATGTCTACAGGAAATAAGAATCTCAGGTTGTCTGTGATGTTATGTATGTACTCTGACAATAAATCTTAAATCTGACAAAAATATTAAATAAACCCAAATTCAAAATGCACAATACAAAGTAAATCACACTGGACAAGGAATACAATGAATGACCGCTTTATCAAGAATGCCAAATTTGCCATCTTAATATTCATAAGAAAATACAATTTTATAACAAAGGAATATCAGCTTTGTTGAAAGAATTATTTGTGAACAACCATTCTTACCTGTCTAGAAGAATTCAAGTTTTGCATGCCCAGCCCCGAGGCAATGGCACCAAGGGCCTGATTAGGGTGTGCACTGTTTGAAAGGGCAAGCTTCAGGCTTGGTGAAGGCAAAAATGGTGAAGTAGGGGACTCTTCCACTAGGCCGCCATCCTGATTGGAGAAAAACAGGGTGAGCTACACAGTGCCAACTAAGGCACAATGTGATTACGTGGTTGTGAAATTGTAGCCATAGTAGTTTAAGCAAGAATGGGTCAAAATGTAGATAGGAAATGCAGATTTGAAAAAGGTAAAAGACGGAAGAAAAAGAAAAAAGTTTTAGGTGCAGGACCAATAACTTTATATGCTATCTATGATGTAAACATATTAAAAACAGCAAACACTGCAGGAGTGAAGAAACGGTAGGTAGGACAAGACACCAGGGACAGTACATTCAAACTATTTATCTTAAATTTTAAGTTTAAGTTTCACTGCATGTTACATCATTCAGCTTTGATTTCAGTGAACATTATTTTATTATATAAACAAATACAGCACTTTTAGACAAGTCTGTTACACTATTGATTTGAAGAATTCATGGTTAGTAAACAAAATGTTTTTACATGGAATAGTAGTCAAATGGATTTGGAATTAGAGAATCACCATTGAAAAGGATTTTAATGCAGGAAGTTTAGGGTGGTCAGGACACCGCTTCAAATTCAATGTCCCAGGCAACAGTGCCTTGAACTGCACCAAAATTAATGGACCACTCTAAATTTGCTTTTATGGTCATATGATCTAGAAGATGGAATTTAACTCTCTCACTGGGAAGTTAAACCAGAGCATGACTTGCACAATAAATGGTGAGGTCCTGCAGAGCGTTGTAGAACAAACATCTAGAGGTACAGGTCGATAGTTTCCTGAAGTTGGTGTCACAAGTTGACAGGGTGGTGGCGAAGGCATTTGGATTACTTGCCATCATTGGTCAGGGCATTGAATACAGGAGTCAGATGTCATGTTATAGATGTACAAGACATTAGTTAGACCATACTGGGAGAATTATGCAGGTCTGGTTGCCCAGTTACCGGAAGAAAAGGGTCCAGAAAAGATTCATGAGGATTTTACACTGGAAGGCTTGGGACCAAGGAAAGCTGCCTCAGGACCTTCATGATGCCATCATCATCACCCTGTACAAAAACAAAGGCGAGAAATCAGACTGCTCAAACTACAGGGAAATCACGCTGCTCTCCATTGCAAGCAAAATCTTCGCTAGGATTCTCCTAAATAGAATAATACCTAGTGTCGCCGAAAATGTTCTCCCAGAATCATAGTGCGGCTTTCACGCAAACAGAGGAACTACTGACATGGTCTTTGCCCTCAGACAGCTCCAAGAAAAGTGCAGAGAACAAAACAAAGGACTCTACATCACCTTTATTGACCTCACTAAAGCCTTCAACACCATGAGTAGGAAAGGGCTTTGGCAAATACTAGAGTGCCTCGGATGCCCCCCAAAGTTCCTCAACATGGTTATCCAACTGCACGAAAACCAACAAGGTCGGGTCAGATACAGCAATGAGCTCTCTGAACCCTTCTCCATTAACAATGGCATGAAGCAAGGCTGCGTTCTCGCACCAACCCTCTTTTCAATCTTCTTCAGCATAATGCTGAAACAAGCCATGAAAGACCTCAACAATGAAGATGCTGTTTACATCCGGTACCGCACGGATGGCATTCTCTTCAATCTGAGGTGCCTGCAAGCTCACACCAAGACACAAGAGCAACTTGTCCGTGAACTACTCTTTGCAGATGATGCCACTTTAGTTGCTCATTCAGAGCCAGCTCTTCAGCGCTTGACGTCCTGTTTTGCGGAAACTGCCAAAATGTTTGGCCTGGAAGTCAGCCTGAAGAAAACTGAGGTCCTCCATCAGCCAGCTCGCCACCATAACTACCAGACCCCTACATCTCCATCGGGCACACAAAACTCAAAACAGTCAACCAGTTTACCTATCTTGGCTGCACCATTTCATCGGATGCAAGGATCGACAACGAGATAGACAACAGACTCGCCAAGGCAAATAGTGCCTTTGGAAGTCTACACAAAAGAGTCTGGAAAAACAACCAACTGAAAAGCCTCACAAAGATTAGTGTATGCAGAGCCGTTGTCATACCCACACTCCTGTTCGGACCGGATCATGGGTCCTCTACCGGCATCACCTACGGCTCCTAGAACGCTTCCACCAGCGTTGTCTCCGCTCCATCCTCAACATTCATTGAAGCGACTTAATCACCAACATCGAAGTACTCGAGATGGCAGAGGCCGACAGCATCGAATCCACGCTGCTGAAGATCCAACTGCGTTGGGTAGGTCACGTCTCCAGAATGGAGGACCATCGCCTTCCCAAGATCGTGTTATATGGCAAGCTCTCCACTGGCCACTGAGACAGAGGTGCACCAAAGAAGAGGTACAAGGACTGCCTAAAGAAAGCTCTTGGTGCCTGCTCCATTGACCACCGCCAGTGGGCTGATCTCGCCTCCAACCGTGCATCTTGGCGCCTCACAGTTCGGCGGGCAGCAACCTCCTTTGAAGAAGACCGCAGAGCCCACCTCACTGACAAAAGACAAAGGAGGAAAAACCCAACCCCAACCAACCAATTTTCCCTTGCAACCGCTGCAACCGTGTCTGCCTGTCCCGCATTGGACTTGTCAGCTACAAACGAGCCTGCAGCTGACGTGGACATTACCCCTCCATAAATCTTCGTCCGCGAAGCCAAGCCAAAGAAAAGGAAATAGAAGTAGATAAAAATCATTAAGATCACAGATAGGTGAATAGAGACAGCCTCCAACACCCCTCCCCACCCCCCAAACAAAGAGTAGGAAGTCTAAGATTAGAGGGAACAAATTCAAGGTGGGGGGGGGGAAATGGGGAAAAAAAACATTCAAAAGGGCGGCACAGTTAATGCAAGGGTGGTACTTTTAGCATAATGTTGTTACGGCGCCAGCAATTGGGATCATAAATCTGGAATTCCAGCATGTAACAGAGTCGGTCTTTTGCTTTTCAATGGTAATCAAAAACACTCCCAAGGGAAGCAAAGGCAAGCTTGCAAAACAATTAATATTGAGCTGCTCAGATATTCAAAATAAATACAAAAACATTGCATCTCAGGATTTTGTTGGTCAAAAGTTTTGCTTAAATTTTATGTTTCCACATAAAATTTGACTCTTGAACGCAAAAACATAATAACACTGAGAATACAGCTGGGGATAAAGGTTGACAACTGACACTAAAAAATAATTCCAGTGTAAAACTTTTTCTTTTAGTTATGAAGAATCCTTCTGTCCCCTCCACATCCGATAGATGACAACAAACATTTATGCAAGACCTCAAATTTTACCAAATTGGTTTTCTAGAGCAGCACCCCTTTTATTCTTCAAGTACAACTATCACCAGAGATAGTTACCCCCTCCCCCATTTTCTCCCAAGAGCTTTTGTTCAGTAGGAAATAAAATTCATCATCAGAATCAAATAATACTTCTTTCCATCGCCAGTTAGCTGCAACAAACCTTGTCAAAAAAGGTGGGGCGATCCACGGAAGACTCTTTGGAGATAGAAGGTGGTCGGCAGCCCAGTGGTTTAGAAACGATTCCATTGTAATCTGACATTCCCATCCCACGTTTGTCCATCTCCACTTTCTTTTCCAACAGAGCACCTGGAAAAGGGGAAAATCCATCTTAACACAAAACAAAAAGGAAAAAAAAACAGAAGACAAACATTAACTTCAACTAAAGACACAAATACTTGGAAAGAACAAGTTGAAATTGTATCAAATATCCACTATACAGCCACATGCCAATTAAAGCCATTTTACTTGAGCTTTAAAGATCAGAAATTTCTCAAGATTAAAAAGGGAGTCGGAAGGTAAATTACAATCATCTGGTAACAGAATAAAGGAATAATTGATATTTCAATTGTTATGTTAAAATTAATAAAGGAAGATGAAAACAGAACTGATCCTTTAAGAATTTTGCCACATATGCAAATAATTTTGCATTTTTCAATTTTTTTAAATTCCTTTTTATTTCATTAATTTAACAAATTAACATTGTAACATTGAAGATAAAAGAACAAATGAGAACCCAAAATAGAATAAATATCAAGCAAAATAGAAGTGGGAAGGCTGAGGGGTCGTGAGAACTACTAGCACTGATTACACAGACAAGGCAACTGCTACTGTCACGTCCAAAACGGGCATCAATAACCAAAAAAGAGGGATTCTATGAAGGTTAAAATTAATCTGAAACACTGAACTCGGATGCAAAATCAGCTGTCCATTTCAATACTTTACACATTACACAACCAAACAGGTAAAGGGTAACCTAACACTCAACAGAAATTGAGAGTAAAATCATTAACAATCACAATGAATATAACTGTAGGTTGGGGATGTAGCAGGGGATAAGATTCAGTGAAGGAGAAAAATCAAAGCACCAAGTAAGGAAACAACACCGAGAGAAGGATCTATTGAAAGTAAGATACAACCATATGACCATATAACAATTACAGTTCAGAAACAGGCCAGTTTGGCCCTTCTAGTCCATGCCGACCACCTAGTCCCATTGACCCACACCTTTCTCATCCATATATCGATCCACTGCCAAATTGTACAACATGTGGACTTCAGTGATATCTTGGATGGCAATCATACATCTAACAAGGCCTGAAACAAGCAAGATTTGTTATTTCCAAACATTTGCGGGAAGGCAAATGACGGGTACTGCTCAGAAATTTCACTGAGAACAAATGTCAAGGTCACATCTCAGACTTACCCATAGCCTGATCAAGATTCAGGTTATTACATTTCAGAGCCTCTTCTGCTGGTTCTCTCTGTGAATGATCATAAATGCCATATTTAAGTACTTGCATGAATTATGTCAAAAACAAAATTAACTTCATTATGGAGATCAATATTCTCAAAAACACTGAAGACAAAATAAACTTTGACAAATAACTGAAAATTGATGAGCATTACGATCAGTTTGTTCACAAAAGTGTAATTTCCAAAATACATTTGCCCTGAATGTTTCAATAACACACCTGAATCTAGTACTGACAAAGATTACCAAGATTCTATCTGATCAAGATGGTCATTTTAATTTGAAAGTCACAAGTTTTTGATAAATGTAATCAACTATTATTTCACAAGAACACAAAACATTTCAAGCAAGCTCGGTTACAAAATCTGCATGAATATCCAGCTAAACACAAACACACCTAATTCCAAAAAAACTTAAGTCAATTAAGGCAGTGTGAAAAGTTACTTTTTTCTACCTTTATTGAAATAATTTTCTCAATCAATGAAAACATGAGTAGGAAGTTTTTTTTAAAATGAAATTGGGGAGGTAATTCAAAGCAACAGGAAAAGGCTATTTACCAAGCACCTCTAATAATTTGTTGCAATTTTCCAAAAGAAATTCCTGTGGATATACTGTAAATCTTGATAACTCCACAAATTTTTTATGTAAAAAGTTGATACTGACTTCTACTCAATCATGACTAATTTTAACACTGTCCCCATGCCTTTTCACCCATTTAGTTACAATAATTGATATTTCTCTATTACACAAAGCTTTTCAAACTTTGAAATTCTCACCAAGTTAATAATTCAAAATCGAATGTATTTGATGACTACTGACAGTTAGCTAATCACCTATAAGTAAGGGATTCTACTCAAATTACAAACTCACTTCACAAGAGATTATTTGTGCATGTACTTGTGTAGCCCAATAGATTCTTTTTTAAAAAGAGTACTTACAGGAAAACCCATATCAGTCAATTGTTTTATCAGGCGGTTCATAAGCCAAGTCTCTTCTTGCTTATTGGATGCTTTTATACCCTTCAAAAGCAAAACAATTTTTAAGCAGCTTTTAAACATTACCAAAGGCAGTCAAACTACTGCCTCTTCTACCACAAAATATCCATTTTGACAAACCACCTAAATCTGAAAAAAAGTACCTTCTGATGCACTTTCTTGCTCCAGGCTGAAGAATTACAGGAAGAGTTGCTCTCCTGAGAAGCTACGTTATTCCACATTCCCATCTCTCCCTCATCTTCTTCCCAGTTAGAATGATGGCTACTATTGAGGGAAATGTCATCTCCACCACTGGCCCAACTTTCTTGCATAGTTTTAGAAGCTGCGCAATATAAAGAGGCAATTTTAAATAATGCTGAAGTTGGACATCGATAATCCTTGTAGAAAGTGGTGGTCAAGTTTGGCAACTGTTTATAAAGAAACATCCCTGCTGCACTCAGGGTGACAAAAGTTAAATTTAACATTATTTAATCAAGTTATTCTACATGCATTACAAGAACTTGCATATCCACTGGTCCTCAAGATGAACATAAAACATACAGCACATAAACAGGACCGGTGGTCCACATACTGCACCAAACACGATGCCCAAGTTAAAGTAAAGCTACGCTGCTTGCACATGATAGATAGTCCACGATTCCCTTCAGATCCATAGATCTATTGAAAAGCCTCTTAAACACTGCTTTGTATCCACTTGCATCACTATTCTTCACAGCCATCCCAGGCATCCTCCACTCATTGTGGACAAACTCTGGCCTTGCATATTTTCCTTCAATTTTCTTCCCCTCACTCACCTTAAACACAAGTTCGCCAAGATGTAACATTTTACCCTGGGGGGAAAAAAAACTCTCTATCCTATTAATGTCTCTATAATAATCAGGTCACCCTTTAGCCTCTAGAGAAAATAACCCATGTTTGTCTAACCTCTCCTTATAGCTCATACCCTCTAATCAAGGCAACATCCTGGTAAATCTCTTTTGTACCCTTCCAAAGCCTCCACATCTTTTGTGTAATATGGCAACTAGAATTGCACATAATAGTCCAAATGTAGCCAAACCAAAGTTTTATTCAACTGAAAAATGACTTATTTTTATATTCAATGCTCGACCCAATGAAGGCAAACACACCTTCTTTATCACCCCACCTACTTTCATAACCGTTATCAAGAATCTTTGAACCCAAACCCAAGATCCCTCCTCACATCAGTTTTTAAAGAGTCTTCTCAATCACTTTATATATTCCCCTTACACTTGACCTCCCAAAGTGCAACATCTCACAATTGTCTTGATGCAACTGTATCTGCCATTTGGCAACCCACATATGGAATTGCTATATTCTTTGGTAGAGCTGTGAATTGAGTTGAGAGCTATCAATCTAATGTCATTTGCAAACTTACTCACCTACATTTTTCATCTGTTACTTTTATAAATCAAAATCAACAGGGGACCCTACAGCAATCCCTGCAGAAACTACTAATAATAGGCCTCCAGCCAGAATAACACACTTTCACCACTACAAGTAAGCCAATACCAAATCCAAACTATCAATTCACCAAAGATCCCATACACCTGTACCTTCTGGATCAGCGTATCATAAGGGACTTATCAAATGCCTTATTGAAGTCCACGTAGACAAATATCCACTGCTCTATCCTCGTCAACCACCTTTGTCACTTCAATCATATTTGTAAGCGGTCACCTGCCCCACACAAAGCCATTTTGATTGTGCATTTCCAAATGTTCTAATATTTTCCCTACCACCGATGTCAGCATCAATGGCCTAGAATTTACTGAATAATTCCTCTTTCCCTTGTTGAACAGAGTTTCAACATTGCAAAGCCTCACCAAATTGCATTTAATTTGAATACAAGCCGTACTCTGGTGAAGTATTCAAAGTTAATCTGTGAGCATTTAAGCAACTGATTGGTCGAAGTTCTTGCAGAAAATCCTTGCTCTTATTTTATTACCTGGCTTGCACATTGCTGGGGCAGCAGTGGGAGCATTCCCCCTTCCAAAGTTCCCCGTTGATTCCACAGTATTATCTCCCCACCCAGAACTGCCATTCGGAGGCTTTCCCCATGCTGAAGTCCCGTTATCGACTGCAGTTGATGGAGAAGGTGGCTCGCCCCAAGAATTCTCAGTCTTTGTTGGAATGCCGAGTGTTTCTCCCCAACCTGCAAAAATATTAAACTAATGAAGACAAGCTAATGCATTGTTTGAAAGGTTTTTTTTAAATCTTCTTATCCCTGTAATCATAATTAGCTCATTACAGCTTTAATGTTAGCTACATCTCAAAAAGAAATCCCAATAAAATTGATTTTTTTGGAATATGAAAGTGGTGATTAGTCTTGTTAACACAAATGTAAAGAAGGTCCAACATCAGAAGAATTTTTGCTTCCATGTACCTGCATGGACTTTTCCTCTTTTTTTGTTTCCTTTCTATTTATTGTTCCTTGTGGCTCAAAACAATATACAGACCATCTTGATTTTAGTTTGTTACCCTGAAAAATTCTTGCCTAGTTAGAAGTCCATCATTTCACTCATTTTAAGCATAATCTGTCAATCATCCATTTTATATGTAATATATGTAAATGATATGGAACAATAATAGGATGAAAATTCCATTGCCAGAAAATTATTGAGATTCTTAGAAATCAAGAGATTTTAGCCACATGTAAACTTAACTATTAACTGATCTAGCTGATGTAATAAGAGATTTTAACTTCACATTCTGTCATTGACCCAGAACCCAACCAAATAGGGATCTGAAAATGTCTTTGCCAAATAATTACCTATGTACAGTAGAAGGTTGTCCATGAAACACATTAAAATGAATATTACAATTCTAAAACTGGAAGGCAATGGATTGAACATTTAAAAACTGAAGTGGATAAATCTCACCAAATTTTGGAAATTGCTTAATTTGCTGTTAACAGCCACTTTCAAGGCTGTGGTTCTGGACTTGGACACGAGTACTGAAAAATGTGGGATACAATAGATCAATTTGGAAAGCAAAACTTCAGAATCAGGATTTATTTTCATGAACGAGTCATGAAATTCGGTGTTTACAATCTTACAACATTACTAAAAAAAACAAAAAAATCATTGCACACGAAAAGGAAGGCAGTGTCTTTGGTTCTGATGGAAGAGGGGAAGAAGGATCCTTGTGCTCTTGAGTATTCGCCTTTAGGTTCCTGCTTTTCGCCAATGGTAGCAGAGTGAAGAGGGCTTGACTTGGGTGGTGGGGGACTTTGAGGATAGAGACTGCTTTTTTTAAAAAATATAAAGGCACCTCATGTAGATGTCCTTGATGGAGTGAAGTCTGGTGTCTGTGATGACGCAGGCAGAGTTAACAACCCCCTGGAGTTTACTCTTGCCCTAAGAGTTGTGCCTTCATACCAGGCAAGAATGCTCTCCACAGTACACCTGTAGAAGTTTATGAGAGTTTTCAATGACATATCGAATCTCCTCAGATACCCCACAAAGCATAGTTGCAGACAAGCCTTCTTTGTGATTGCATCAACAGTGAGGCTCCAGGACAGATCCTCAGAGATGTTGACACCCATGAATTTGAAGTTCTTGACCTCTCCACCACTGAGCCCTCGATGAGGACTGGGTCACGTTCCTCTAACTTCCTCCTGAAGTCCACAATCGTCTTCTTGGTTTTGCTGATGTCGAATGCAAGGTTGTTGTTGTCATTGCACCATTCAATGAGCTGATCGATCTCCCTCCTGTATGCTTCCTCATTGCAGTTTGTGATTCTGCCGACACCTGTGGCGTCATTGGCAAACTTGTAGACAGCATTGGAATTGTGCCTGGCCACACAGTCATGGGTGTATAATTAGTAGAGCAGTGGGCTAAACACGTATCCTTGGGTGCGCCTGTGTTGATAATCAGTTAGGAGGAGACATTGTTTCCAATTTGTAGTGACTGTTGCTTTCCAATGAGAAAGTCAAGGATTCAGTTGCAGAGTTAGGTATAGAGGCCTAGAGGGCTAGCACTGAGGGAATAATGAAGGCCAAGCTGTAGTTGATGAAGAGCAGCTGTATGTTTGAATTGCTGTTTTTTAAAATTTTTTAAATTTTTAATTTTTCACACTATGAACCATTTTAATCAAAATACACACAAAGATTTCCCTCTTGAATATACAGTGTCATTTTCTCCCCTTTATCCCCTCTCCTTTCCCTCCCTCCTTCCCACCCCCTCCAAACCCATTAAACGTTCAACAGATACAATACAATAAAACCATTAAACAATGTCATCACACAATGAAAATGAACAAAAAAAATGTGTCATCTACTTTTACACACTGGATCAGTTCATTTCGTCTTCATCTCATTCTATCATTTTAGGGGTTGGAGGTCCGAGGCAAGCCCTCTCTGTTGCGTTCCATGTACGGTTCCCAAATTTGTTCAAATAATGTGACTTTATTTTTTTAATTATATGTTATTTTTTCAAATGGAATAGATTTATTAATTACCATTGCTGTACTCTCAGGCTCTCTTCTGATTTCCAAGTTGACATTATACATTTTTTTGCTACAGCTAAGGCTATCATAATAAATCTTTTTTGCGTTTCATCCAGTTTGAGGCCTAATTCTTTACTTCTTGTATTACTTAGAAGAAAGATCTCTGGATTCTTTGGTATGTTGTTTTTTGTGATTTTATTTAATATCTGATTTAGATTTTCCCAAAACCTTTTCACTTTCTCACATGCCCAAATTGCATGTACCATTGTTCCTGTTTCCTTCTTACAGCGAAAACATCTGTCTGATACTGTTGGGTCCCATTTATTTAACTTTTGGGGCGTGAGATATAACCTGTGTAACCAATTATATTGCATCATGCGTAACCTCATATTTATATTTCTCATATTTCTGGAGCATAACTTTTCCCATATTTCATTTTTTATCTTTATGTTTAGATCTTGTTCCCACTTTTGTTTGGGTTTATAGCTTATTTCATCATTTTCTTTCTCTTGCAGCTTGATGTACATGTTCGTTATAAATCTTTTAATTATCATTGTATCTGTAATCACATATTCAAAGCTGCACCCTTCTGGCAATCTCAGTCTGCTTCACAATTTGTCCTTTAAGTAGGTTTTCAGTTGGTGGTATGAAAACATTGTACCATGAGTTATTCCATATTTGTACTTTATTTGTTCAAATGATAATAAATTATTTCCCAAAAAAACAATTTTCTATTCTTTTAATTCCTTTTCTCTCCCATCCTCTAAAGGAAATATTATCTATTGTGAAAGGGATTAGTTGATTTTGCGTCAATAATAATTTTAGTAGTTGGTAATTTGTTTTTTCCTTTCTACGTGAATCTTCTTCCAAATGTTGAGTAAATGGTGCAGTACTGGTGAACTTTAATATTGCACCAGTTTTTCATCCCACTTATAAAGTATATGTTC
Source organism: Narcine bancroftii (assembly GCF_036971445.1). Taxonomy (NCBI): domain Eukaryota; kingdom Metazoa; phylum Chordata; class Chondrichthyes; order Torpediniformes; family Narcinidae; genus Narcine; species Narcine bancroftii. The sequence continues at coordinate 369,889,808 of NC_091471.1, forward strand.
TGGTACCTTCTACCCTATTTTATCTAACTCTATCTTGGTCCAATCTGGTTCTTCCCTTGTTTGATAAAAATCTGATAGATATCTTAATTGTGCTGCTTTATAATAATTTTTAAAGTTTGGTAGCTGCAAATCACCTTGTTTGTACCATTCTGTTAATTTATCTTGCACTATCCTCGGTTTCCCCATTTTCCACAAGAATTTCCTTATTATTCTCAAGTTCATTGAAGAATTTCTCTGTTAAGGGAATTGGTAACGATTGAAATAGGTATTGTATCCTTGGGAAGATATTCATTTTAATGCAATTTACACTTCCTTTCAGTGTTAGTTGTAACTCTTTCCAATGTTCTAAGTTATCTTGTAATTTCTTCATTAATGGCTGATAATTTAATTTGTATAGATGGCCTAAATTTTTATCTAATCCCTAGGTATCAGATTGCTTGTGCTTGCCATTTAAATGGTGATTCTTTTCTAAACTCTGTGTAATCCGCATTATTCATTGGCATCGCTTCACTTTTATTTGCGTTGATCTTGTACCCCGATTTTCTCCATATTCCTTCAATTTCTTATGTAGTTCTTATATTGATATTTCTGGTTCTGTTAAGTATACCATGATGTCATCTGCAAATAAACTGATTTTGTATTCCTTTTCTTTTATTTTTATCCCTTTTATTTTATTTTCTGTTCTTATCAGTTCTGCCAGTGGTTCTATAGCTAATGCGAACAGTGAGGGAGATAGTGGACATCCCTGCCTAGTTGACCTGCTTAATTTAAATTGGTTCGATACATATCCATTTACTGTCACCTTTGCCAATGGTCCCTCATATAATGCTTTAATCCAATTAATATATTTCTCTGGTAGGTTGAACCTCTGTAGTACTTTGAATAAATAATTCCATTCTAACCTGTCAAAGGTTTTCTCTGCGTCTAAAGCAACAGCTACTGTTGGTATCTTATTTCCTTGTACTACATGGATTAATGAACTTACAGATATTGCCCGTTGTTCGTCTTTTCTTAATAAATCCAGTTTCATCTAGTTTTACTATTTTTGGTACACAGTCAGCCAATCTGTTTGCTAATAGTTTAGCTATTATCTTATAATCTGAGTTGAGTAGAGATATTGGTCTATACGATGGTGGTGTTAGTGGATCTTTCCCAGTCTTTGGTATTACTGTAATTATTGCTGTTTTACATGAATCTGGCAAGATTTGTGTTTCTTCTATCTGGTTCATTACTTCCAGGAGAAGAGGAATTAATAACTCTTTAAATGTTTCATAATATTCTATTGGGAGTCCGTCCTCTCCAAGCGTTTTATTGTTCGGTAGCTTTTTTTAATATATCCTATATTTCCACTATTTCAAATGGTTTTATCAATTTGTTTTGCTCCTCTTCTTGCAATTTTGGTAGTTCAATTTTAGCTAAAAACTCATCTATTTTGTCCTCTTTCCCTTCATTTTCAGTTCATTATAATTGTTCATAGAATTCCTTGAAGTTTTCATTGATCTCGGTTGGGTTATATGTAATTTGTTTGTCCTTTTTCCTTGATGCCAATACTGTTCTTTTAGCTTGTTCTGTTTTAAGCTGTCAGGCTAGTATTTTGTGCATTTTTCTCCTAGCTCATAATACTCCTGCTTTATCTTCATTATGTTCTTCTCTACCTTATACGTTTGTAATGTTTTGTATTTTATTTTTTTGTCCGCCAATTCTCTTCTTTTTGTTGTATAGTTTTTTTGCTGCTAGTTCTTTTTTCTGTATTTACTATTTCCCTTTCCAGCTGTTCTATTTCTCGATTGTAATCCTTTTTCATCTTAGTTACACAACTTATCTGCCCTCTAATGAAGGCTTTCATTGCATCCCATAATATAACTATATCTTTCACTGATTCCCTATTTATTTCAAAGTACATTTTAATTTGGCGCTCAATAAATTCTCTAAATTCCTGTCTTTTAAGTAGCATGGAGTTTAATCTCCATCTATATGTTTTTGGTGGGATGTCCTCCAGTTCTATTGCTAATAACAGGGGTGAATGATCCGATAACAATCTAGCTTTATATTCCGTTTTCCTAACTCTCCCTTGGATATGGGCTGACAACCGGAACAGGTCAATCCTTGAGTATGTTTTATGTCTACTCGAACAATATAAGTATTCCTTCTCTTTTGGGTGTTGTCTCCTCCATATATCCAAAAGTTGGATTTCCTGCATTGATTTAACTATAAATTTGGCCACTTTGTTCTTTTTTTCTAATCTTTTGTCCAGTTTTATCCATCTTTGAATCCAAAGGTTAATGTCCCCTCCTATCAATATATTCCCCTTCGTATGTACAATCTTCAAAAAAATATCTTGCATAAACTTGTGATCCTCTTCATTAGGTGCATATATATTGACCAAATTCCAGAATTCTGAATATATCTGACACTTCATTACATATCTCCCTGCTGGATCTATTATTTCCTCCTCTATTTTAATTGGTACATTTTTATTGATTGATATAGCTACACCTCTGGCTTTTGAATTATATGATGCTGCCATTACGTGCCCTACCCAGTCTCTCGTTAGTTTATTATGTTCCACTTCAGTTAGATGCGTTTACTGCATGAATGCTATATCTATTTTTTCTTTTTTCAGTAAATAGCCTCTTCCTTTTGATTTGGTTATGTATTCCATTAATATTTATAGCCATATAGTTCAACATGGCCATCTCATACTCTGTTTACATCTAATTTCCGCTTCCTCACCACCACCTTTCCCCCATTTTCATCTCTGTTTTCCTTTTTTGAACTCAATGTATGACAACACTTCTAAAACATAAAATACTTCAACCACTTCCACATCTAAAATTCCTTCAACCCCAAGTGTTTCCCCCCACCCCCTCTGAGTCACCCCTTGTCCCTTGCCGGGCAACCACAACTCCCCTTTCCATTCGGACTGAGAACCTGTTCGCAAGTGTTAACTGATTTCGCAGTGACTGTTATTCTCTCCCACCCAACCCCCCCCAGAAAAGACTTATCTTCACATTAAAACAAAGCTCCCTATCTTTTCTTCTTTTTCCCCCCTTCTTCCTTACTTCCCTTCTTTAGTTTTTACTTATACATTATTTTTACATCTTTATGTGTAGTTTGTCACCGTTCTTCGTTCTTGTTACATCTCTTCATCTCTCTTTCTGTCCTGCAGGCGTTTTGCATATTCTCGTGCTTTCTCCGGATCCGAGAACAGTCTGTTTTGCTCCCCTGGGATAACTCTTTTAAGCTGTTGGATATCTTAACATAAATTTATAGCCGTTTTTTCCATAGGATTGATTTTGCTGTGTTAAACTCCTTCCTCTTCTTTATGAGTTCAAAACTTATGTCTGGGTAGAATTTTTTTTGACCTTTGTACTCCAATGGTATTTTGTCTTCTCTAATTTTATTCATTGCCTCTTGTCGTGTATCTCAAAAATTTTACTAAAACGGATCTTGGTTTTTGTTGTGACTGTGGTTTTGGGGCTAGTGCCTTTCTATTTCCATTTCTTCCTGCATTTCTGTCGTTCCCAGGACCTTCGGGATCCATTCTTTTATAAATTATTTCACATCTTTGCCTTCTTCATCTTCCTTTAGGCCCACTATCTTTATATTGTTTCACCTACTATAGTTTTCCCACTATATCCATCTTCTGAGCTAACAACTCTTGTGTTTCTTTAAATTTTTTGTCACTTTCTTCCAATTTTCTTTTTAAGTCGTTCAGTTCCATTTCTACAGCCATTACTCGTTCTTCCACATTTTCTAATCCTTTCCCTACATCTGTTATGACTAGCTCTATTCTACTCACTTTTTCTTCTGTACTTTTCATTTTTCTTTTCATTTCACTAAATTCTAGTGTCAACCATTCTTTTAATGCTTTCATTTGCTCTTGAATTTTTTTAAAAATCTATGTCCTGTCCATTCATTTTACCTTCTATTCCTCTGTGCAGAGATAAGTGTTCTTTTTCTTCTTCTTCTTCTGTGCCTGCTCTTGGGTTTGTGTCTTCTACTTCTCTTCCTTGTATCTGTGTCTCTTCTGACTTTCTTGTTGAGCTGCTTGCCTCAGTTTGTTGGGTGTTATTTTTCATGGCTTCTTGATGTTGGTCCTCTTCTTCTGGGCTAGTTATCTGTTGGGCCTCCTGCTGCTGTTTTTCTTTCTCATCACTCCCTTTTCCATTGCTTTCCTCTTCTTCCAGCTGAGAGCCCTGCTGTCGGGCATCTCTCGGCTGGTCGTGCTGTGTAGGTTCACTCCACAGCTGGGCCCCCCTCCCATCGGAGTTCTCCTTTTCCTTGTTGTGTGCATTGTGCACCTCTGTTTGGCTCAGTGAGCCATTTTTGCAGTCCCGCGGTCACGACCCTGTGGGGTCTCCACTAACCTCAGGGAGTGGGTTCCTCTGTCCACGGCGGATCCCTGCTTCTTCATGCAGGTAAAGCCTTCTCCTTTCTCTTCTGGTGTCTTTCCTTCTTTTTTCACATTGCTTTTGGCTTTTCTTTCTTAGGTGCCATTTTTTTTCTTTTCTCCACACCTTTATCTTTTATTTGTTGTGTTTTATGTTTCTTGAGCTTTGAGTTTCCTTCACTTTTTTTCTTCTTTTCTGGAGAGGGCTGGTATTCTCCTACCGGCCACTACTTCATCACGTGACTCCTCTTGAATTGCTGTTTGAGGTGATCCAGAGCCAGCGATATTGCATCTGCTGTGGAGCGATTGTGAGGATAAACAAATTGCTGCGAGGCTAGATCTTTGCCTAGGTACATGTTAATTCTGGCCAGGATCAGCCTCTCAAAGTATTTTATCGCAGAAATTAGTGCTACTGGGCAAAAGTCATTGAGGCAGCTCACACTCCTCTTGGGTACCATGATGATGGATGCCCTTTTGCAAGTTTCCTTTACCACTGGAGTGTTCAAGATACTCCGATATACAGTCCACTCTTCCTGAAAATAATCTCAAACCCTGTGCTGTGTTAGACCTTCCTCAGACCCAATTAGGAATTGTATATAAACTTGAACAAAATAATTTTACAAATCCTGAATTATATTTTGCTGCATATTTAAATTTTAAATTGTTTATTTCAATTTTGATCATTTATAAAATATCCAAATACTAGGAATACCTAAAAGCACATTAAAATATTTGCAGGTTACATAATTGGCAGATCAGCTTTAACTTTATCAGTTATCTGGCCTATTCAAGACACTTGAAGAATTGTACTGAGCCAAAGACCCAGTCACTGTTCAGACCAGTAAGATGAACTTCAGGAAACAGAGGACCAATGACCACAGGTGAGTGTGGAGATTGATTCCAAGAAAAGGGACCACATGATCCAGTCCAATAGATTCTGCAGCTCGGCTTCATTTTCAATTTTAGTGGAAGGAAAAATTACAATATACTGAACACGTAAAACATTAAGATTAGAATCATACAGTTCAGAACAGTCCCTCTAGCCCATCTCATCCACGCCGACAAAGTTGGCATTCTGGGCTAGTCCCATTTACCTGCATTTGTCTCCGATCCTTTCAAGCATTTCCCATTCATCTATCTGTCCAAATGTCTTGTGAAAATTGTAAATGAACCTGCTTCTAAAGGTACCTCTGGCAGCTTGCTCCAAATATAGTCTACTTTCTGATTCAACAAGTACAAAAGATTTTAAGATCAAATCTCCTTTCAGCTTTTCAATTCAAATTTTAGATTTTAATTTCTTATAATATGCTAAAGCTATTTAAATCAAGCTGAACACAGAATACTTAACCTTAGCACATTGAAGTAGGTAGCCACAAGGGGGCAAAAAGATCAATCTCAAACTGCATCCATGTCGGCAACTTTACTTCAACTGATATTTTGCCTCCTAATTATCAAAAATACTCATTTGATTTGAATATTATAGTTTATATTCTATTCCAAAAAAGTTGATCCTTTCTGTAATTTTCTTGTTACCATTTTATATCAACCTGCTGTGTCTTTCAAAAGACAATTGCAAATTTCCATGCAATTTATTTCAAAGAACTTCTATTTGCCATTGTATAAATTGTAGTTCAAGGCAGATTTACACACACTAACATAATATGCAGCAGGAATACACATTCTTGGAAATTAGTCAGACACAGGTCACTATTTACTTTGCCTATATATTTGACTGTCAATTCAACCAAGGTCAAGGAACAGAATGCAATACGATATCACTGTATCTCTGTTATATAATGAGCATGCTGCCATTAAAAAAAAACCCCAAAAATTGAAAGGTGTTAATTGACCAAAAGACATAGGAGCAGAATTAGACCATTAGGTCAATCATGTCTACTCCGCTATTTGATTTTGAATAATAATGAGACCTAAGTTAGCCCTAAAGAAATTGGATTGCTTGAACCTTCTCAAGGACACCTGTGCAAATAATTTCATTGATATCCACAAATTCATGCAACATTTGCACAATACAGTCATCAAGATCCATTTTTTGGAAAATAAAACCATAGTACTTAAATCATAGCCACGTGTTAAACTAGAAAAGAACAGAATATTGTTCTCATCTGCAGCGAAGGTTTTAAAGGAGGCAGAAATAGCAATGAACATAGCTCATCTCGACAGTGAATGATTACAATTAAGTGACTTAATAAAGCAACAATCACCACACCATTATCCAGGTTGTTTTGACAGAGTTGTCACTATTTTGTTCTGCAGTAAATATGGCTAAATTTTGCTGTATGCTGGTAATTCTTGATGAATTGCAATTCCATTACATAATACACTCCCAATATTGCCCAATGATACAAAAATAACTTATTGTCAAGTAGCTTCCATGGGATCCATGGAACCTTGGCTGTATGGATAAAAAAAATGGCTTGCAGAGAGTAGTAGTGGAAGGAAAGTATTCTTTTTGAAGATCAGTGACTAGTAGAGTACCGCTAAGGATCTGTTCTGGAACTCCCTACTCTGTGATTTTTATAAATGTCCAGAATGAAGAGGCGGAAGGATGAGTCAGTAAGTTTGCAGATGATACGGAGGCTGGAGGAGTTGTTGATTGATTGAAGGTTGTTGAAAGTTACAAAAGGATATAGACAGGATGCAGAGTTGGGCTGAAAAGTGGCAGATGGGTGTCAATCTGGATAAGTGTGAAGTGATGCATTTTGGAAGGACAAATCAGAAGGCTGAGTACAGGGTTAATGTTCTGTTACTTAAGAGTGTGGATGAACAGAGGGACTTTTGGGTCCAAATCCACACATCTCTCAAGATTGCCACACAGGTTGATAGGATTGTTTAAAAGGCCCATGAGATGCTGGACTTCATTAATAGGGGGGTTGAATTCAAGAGTAGTGAGGTCATGTTGCAACTCTACAAAATCTCTGGTGAGACCACAATCAGTTCTGGTCACCTCATTATAGGAAGGATGTGGAAGCTATGGAGATGGTATAGAGGAGATTTACCAGAATCTTTCCTGGATTGGAAAATTAGTCTTATGAGCAGAGCTGGGATTTTTTTTTCTTTGGAGTGTAGAAGGATGAGAGAAGACTTAATAGCAGTCTACAAGATAATGAGAGGCTTAGATAGGGTGGACAGCCAGTGCCTGTTTCCTAGGGCAGGAATAGCAAATACCAGAGGACACGAGTATAAAGTTAAGGGAGGGAACTTGAGGGGAGACATCAGAGTAAGTTTTTTTTTAAAATATATAAACACAGAGTTGTAGGTGCCTGGAATGCCTTGCCAGGGATGGTGGTGGAGGCTGAAATATGGGTTACGGGAAGGAGAGGGTTTAATACTTTTTTTTTTAAAAAAGGAATATATGGGTTTGCACAACATTGAGGGCTGAAGGGCCTGTACTGTGCTGTAGTGTTCTGTTCTAGCCAGTTCCTTTATAACCAAACACAAATTGAAAGGTAAACAATTTTTAAAACTGTACATTTATAGGAAAGGAGAGATGATCTATTTCAGACACATGCTCATTGATGGTGCTCTTTTTGGAATTGGTAATAAATGTACAAATTTAATTGATGTTAAGTGCATGAAAATCCATGTGTTAAGTATTGAGCAGTAATTGAGCAACTGACATGCAAATAGTTATTATTAAACAAGATACTTGTAATCATAGACAGTAAGCATGAGAAATTAGTCATGAAAACCATTAATTATAGCAATTGAATGTTGTTATTCAAATTCTATTTTAACAACAAATTACATGGGATGCAAATTTTTGACTTTTCCCCTTAAGACCAATCCTCTCACTTCAAAAAAGTTAGGGGACAGCAATATTTTGGAATTGACAACCATTCTTTCGCATAGAATTTGTTAAATAACCTAATGAACAAGGTCTAAATTTTTATTTTTACAAATACTTGATTCCAAAAGTTTGTGGAATTAAATGCAATGAGGCAAAAATATTTTAAAAATTAATTAGCCAAGAGTACACAAAAATGTAAGGGTAGAAATATTTAGAATACTACTGCTATATGGAATGGCAGCACAATTTAATGGTATTGGGATTAACTATTTTCTATTTGATTTCCATTTACAAATTTGAATCTTGAATTACAAAGTACAAAGAGCACATTAAACAGCCACAGTTACACATTTGACAAATGAGCAGAGAAAATACATGAAAAATATAATTTTGCAAGAATTATTTCTGACAAAATTAAATTTTTCATACATGCCAACATGAATGTTTTGGTATCAACCCAGATGCTGCAGATATTTTTGATATATTTAGGGCTGAAATACTATTGAGCATTATTTTCTGATTTGTAATCTCATTTTGTATACCTATTGTCAGAATCTCTCAAATATTCCTGCTGTTTCAGAGATTCAAAAAAGGTAAAATAAGGGGCGGCATTTGACTCGTGATACTTAATGCCAACATCCAGCACAATAACAAAATAACGCAATAACAAAATACTTCAGGCGTTGAAATTAGAAACAAAATGCTACAAATACTCAGGAGGAGCATGTGAAGGAAGACAAATGCTATTAATGTTAAATCAGCAAATTATACTAATTGACAACAAAGTTGAGCTGCAAAGAGTTGGGAGGATGCAGCCTGTCCATTTTCCCTGGAAGCCACAGCAGTTGAGCAAAAAGTATTGAAAATAGAAAATAATGCATGCAAATTTTCACATTTTCTGCAGGACTAACAACATCCGTTTTGGCAGTTATATAGGGGCAGGTGAGACCACTTCTGAAACACCATGTACATCAGATTTTCCTCCTCAAGGGAGGAGGTTTTTCGAAGAGGAGTGCATGGAAGGACTTGCATGGGGGAAAGTGAGGGGGGGGGGGGCGGGGGGGAAAAGAGAAGGAAAATAAAGGGGGAAGAATTACAGTACCCAACAGGAGATGAAGCAATCTGAGACATTACAGGGAGGGAGAAGAGAAAAATGGTTGTCAGTCTCCAAAAAAAATCTTCACTTAAATATTGTGAATCTTTGGCATTCTCTACCACAAAGGATGATGCCGGAGCAGTCACGGTATATTCAAGGCAGAGCAAGATAGATTTTAAGATATTACAAGAATCAAGGACTATCAATTAGTGCAGGAAGTTGTCGAAGAGGAAGAAGATCAACCACAAACTTACTGAATGGCTTTTTCCTGTTTCAGTATCTGTTGTCAACACCTCCCTCCACCCCAACCTCCCCACCCCAATATTAATGACTTGTATGGCATTTCCAGCATTTTAACTCTTTATCTGGGTCCACATGACCTTTAATTCTGAAACAAACATTCAGAACAAGTCATTTGCCTTCTTCATTTTCAGACAAAAGTTTTGAAAAGAACTGTGATCAGTGTTTGAAAAGAAGTGTCAAAAATTACTTCAGTATTGCATGAGTAAGCTTATAGATCATCAAATAACAGTGCATTTCTTTCTTGTATTAGAAAAGAAAATTACAAATTTTCAGATACTATTTTCTTTTGCAGATATTCACTCAATTCCCACGTTTATAAACGCATCATTTTAAACTAGTCTTACCGGGAGCAAGTAGTGGAGAGCGGTTTTGTGTGGCAGATGATTGATGAGGCGGAGGTGGTTGCTGTTCGGTCACAGTATTGTTACTGCTTTGATTCACAGGATTATTTCTATCCCACATGTTTACTGCCTTTTTATAATTGGTTGGGTCTCCCCAAGCTGAGGTACCATCGTCTATCTCTATTTTGCGGCGAATTGATGGTGGAGAAGGCTCTTCCCAGCCTGTAGGTTCATTGTCCTTCTGTTTTGTTGACAAAGGTCCACCAACCCAACCTGAATTAGTCTGTTTAACAGAAGCAGCCCCTCCCCAGGTGCCAGCATTATTATCTTGAGGTTTATTTCCCCAGTTCTGTGATGCATTTGACTTTGAAGGCTCTCCCCAGCCTGTATTTGGGTTTGGCTTGTTGGTAGTACCATTACTCCATCCACTGGTCTGTGATCTGGTAGTCTCATTCCAATTAGGCATAGATCGGTTATTTTCACTATCCCAACTAGACCCATTTTTCTTTCCTTCAGCTAAAGGTCCTGTGGAAGAATCAGTCCAATCCCCTCCTCCACCACCACCACCACCACCCCCCCCTATCACTCCACCTCCTGATGTCCAGCCTTGATTAGTTTTCTGCCCTTCAGCCCAGTGCTGAGGCTTTGGCTTCTGAGAATCCGCCCAAATGGGTGGCTTCTCCTCCTGGCTCGAAACTCCACCCCAGGCATGACCACTTTTGGCTGTGGCAGCAGCATTAGAATTTGCAGAATCCCCCCATCCCCCTTGGCCATTAGATACTTTATCATTCCAACCTGTATTACTGGACATGAGTGTTGGTGGATGGTTTCCCCACCCAGATACTGTAGAGGTATTAGTACTGCTCATAGTGGACCCATCACTTCTTCCCCCTGAGCTTGAAGAGTGGGCAATAGCTGAACCCCAAGCCTCAGTTCCATTGTCATTTTTTCTCTCAGACCTAGGAGATTCTTGAATTTCCCAAGAAATGTTCTGCTTTACTGGCGTCTGGCCCCATCCAGTATTACACAAAACTCTAGGATCGTGATCAGACTTTAATACAACATTCTGGACCAGCCCTTGTTGTTCAATTATTCCTTTGTCGTTCTTTCGCCGGCTGCCACCATGTCTTCCTCCATTCCTTCCAGTGCTCCCTTCATGATGGCTACCACCACTTTCATTACTTCCTTCACTACCAGTGGTACCCAATTCAGAAGGTTTCACCCAAGAGTTAATTTGTTCATTATTCTGTTGCAAAACAGGAGTTTGGCTACTAACACAAAGGCCCTCCCATGCACATGATCCTTTTCCATTACTATCTGCTTCATTAGTAGAATGCTGGTTTGAGGGTTTGCCCCATTCTCCATTCACACCATTGCTGGTGTTCCTGTTGGATGATGTGTTACCCCAGGTTCCATTGTTACTGGGACCAGAGTGCAAGCCCCCAATGGTGCCAGCCCTCGTCCATGGCAGTACCCCAGGACTGGTAGGGGGACCAGAGTCCCAAGCATTGCTTCCACCATCCTTTTCTATAGCACTATTAGAATTGTTTGCTAATGTTTGCTTAGCACTTAAACTTAATGCAGAATTCACAGTGTCTCCATTCCCCTGACTAAATCCAGAGTTACCATTGGCGGCTGTAGGATTAGTGTGTGGCACTCCCCACACGGAGTTGCAAGAAGAATTGTTCATCCCTTCGCCATTACCTCCACTGAGCTGAGAAACTGCAGATTGCCCATTGGCACCAGGAAGGTTTTGAAGATGGGATGGGTTTATTGCACCCATGCTTACAGTCATTGCCCAGCCTCCTGGTACAGAAACATGAGGCCGTCCATTTGCTTGGATTGCATTGACTGGGTTTGGTGAGGAGTTTGTGGGGTTAGTGTTATTTGGTCCATCATTGTTAAGGTTCTGAGGTTGTATGCTGAAAGACACATTCTGTGAAGTGGATGTTTGTATTTCTGTGCTTTCCTGCTGCAGCAAATTTCCCCAGGTATTCAATGTACCTGTCGGACCATTATTGGAGTGGCCGAGATTCTGATCAATGGAATTACTGGGACTACAAACAGTCAAAGCATTTCCTCCTACAGTTCCTTGAATATCTTGCCCAACAACAGGCCAAGCTGCTGGGTTGGCATTAGGATTAAGATTCAGGTTAATGCCAGCAGTGGATGTAGAAGTGCCCCAACAGTTTGGATTTACACTCACAATGCTATCCATCTTTCCAGTTCCACTGGTAGCAGAGCAGTGGCCTATACCGGGTGCAGACCCCGAGGCAACAGCCCACACCCTGGACGAATTTCCATTTCCACCATTTGCTCCACCTCCAATGGCACTCTGGTTTGAACTGCTTTGGACAAGTGCCCCATTACCGCCATTATTGCAAGTTTTATTCTGTCCATTGAAGTTGCCTGGTGCACTCCCTGTAGCCATACTATTAGTGTCAGAGCCACAGTTTGAGGCAGAGTCAGTCTCTGTGCATTCTGAGGCAGTTTCAGTCTCGTTTCCAGAAATGGAAGGCCAAGCCTCTTTGTCACTTCCGTCTATTATCACTTTATCCCAGAGGCTGTTTGGTTCACTTCTAAAGGGGGATTGACCCCAGTGCGAATTTTCATAATGAGTTCCCAAACCAGTGTGGCTTAGATCTGGAAAAGAACAAAAGCAGAAGTAATCATTTACAGCAACTAAAATATGGCACTATGCAGTTCCATGTCATTTAAAAATTCTGCAAACTAATTCATTTCCATCAACTTGTTTTGATACAACTTTAAATAACATACTTAAAATTTATGATCCCTGAACAAAATAAAAATTAACTAGAGCTGCAATTAGAGATCATACTATTGGTGATCTGATGAAATATTACATAGCAATAGGCAAAAATCAATTTTTTTGGATACTCCACAGTGTGAAATCCTCAAAATTCAAACTAAGTTAAACTACTTCAGACTTTATAAGAGTCTAACAGGCATTGCCAGAGAATAATTTTAAAGAACAATTGCAGCTATTCTTTCTGCCCTTTTGGACACGGTTTTCTCCTTGTTAAATTCAGACATTCATTGAGTTCTGCAGGCACAACTCATTCTCAACAATTTTCGTTACAATGTTAGGGAGAGATAAAATTTAAGCCAATCAAACTGCCAAGATGAAACTCTACAACCTATTGAAAACCTACTGCTTCATTCTATCTCCTTTGGGGAAAGAAAAACTGCAGCGCTACGGGAGCTGCTGCAACAGATAGACAGCACTCTCCCGTGGGGTCCAACCACCTAGTCCGATTGCTCTTGGTTCTGTACAGGCTTTAAAATGGCCCATTAAGGAACCAGATGGTGGTTTATTTCAAAATCCTGTAACCGTATGGCCTGGGCCCAAGGGGTTGCAGATTCCGAGGAGGCAGGGGACTGGCACAGGGCACCAGAAAACGGGGAGACCACCCCATGTTTGCAAAGGATATGACCCCATGGGACGGTGACCACAGTGGTAGTGAGGGGCTCGAAGGCTGAAGTACACACAGGCAGTGGACAGTTGATGAGGCGAAGTGAGAAATCCATACAGACTGCAGGCACCAGGAGTCAAGAGACTGACTTGACTGCTGGAGTCTGGCTGAAGGGGTACCAGTTATCGGAAACAGAATGTGAGATGGAACCAAAGGCTTCCTGATCATGCCATAAGTTTGGATCCGGAGCTTGGGGTGCCGATAGTTTGGACAGAAGGCTACGCGGCTGAGAAGGCTGCGGTAGCGCTGGAGGCGAATCCAGTGCGAGTCGGGCGGGCGAGAGACCGGCAGCGCGAGTGGAAGGGGGTGGGGGTGGATATGGCAGCACAATTCTGGCTTTCCAAAATCTGGAAAAATCCAAAATTCAGAACACACCGTCCCCCAAGGGTTCCGGTACTAATCATTGAAAGTGGCTGGGAAGGGGGAGAAAGCCGTGAACAAAATATACACGAAAAGCAAGAAAGTCCTCCGAGTCCGTTTATTTCTGATTACCACATTGGAAGCAGGATATGAGGATGAGAGGGGTCCAGGAAAGATTGAATCACATGTTGATAGGGTGGTGAAGAAGACATTTAGTATGTTGGCTTTCATAAATCAGAGCATAGAATACAGGAGTTGGGATGTTATGTTGAAATTGTTCAAGGCATTGGTGAGGCCAAATTTGGAATATCGTATGCAGTATAGAGAGAGAGCAGAGGAGGTTTACAAGAATGTTGCCAAGGTTTCAGGGTTTGAGTTACAGGGAAAGGTTGAGCAGGATGGGACTTTATTCCCTGGAACATAGAAGGCTGAGGGGTGATTTGAAAGAGGTATTCAAAATTATAAGGGGGACAGATAGAGTCAATGTGGATAGGTTTTTTCCACTGAGAGTAGGGAGATTCAAACAAGAGGGCATGGATTCAGAGTAAAAGGGGAAAAGTTTAAGGGAATTTCTTCACGCAGAGAGTGGTGGGGGTATGGAATGAACTTCTGGCAGTGGTGGTAGAAGCGAGCTCGATGTTAATATTCAAGGAAAGGTTGGATAGGTGTCTGAACGGGAGAGGTGTGGAGGGTTATCGGCCAAATGGGGGTCAGTGGGACTAGGTGGGAGAAGATGTTTGACATGGACTAGTAGGGCCAAACTGGCCTGTTTCTGTGCCGTAAATGGTTATAAGATTTATGAGAACAGTTCCTGAATTGAACAGCAATAAATCCAAATACAGATTAGTGGGGTTATTTTCTTTGAAGAGGAGGAGAAATCAGAGGGTCTTGAACAGAATGGGCTTTGGAAGGTCCAAGGATTAGAGGTGTCAGGTACAAAATAGTGTTTGAACCTGGAATGCACTGCCTACAGATACAGTGAAGTCAGATTCCATTGTGCCCTTCAAGAGAGGCAGATAAACACAATCATGAAACATTTCAAAAGACTACAGAAGAGGTCAGGAGTGAAACTTGTCAGTGTGGACAATATACTGAATGATCTTCCTTCAGAATGCTCATTATTCTAACATTTAGGAAATTATGGCAATCAAGCAAACCCTATGGTTTTTGGAGAAGGAACATTTAATGCATTATTTCCAGTTCTTTGAAGATAAAACAAGAGTGGAAAAAGAAACAATAGATGTCATTTATTTTGTTTCCCCCCACCCCAGAAGACATCATTAAGATGCTGTATAATTAAAAGTTTATGAAAGACGAATAGTTCGAGGCACTGAAGGTCATATAATGATTTGTTTCAGGAATTAGATAACAAAAACCCGAGTTAGGATGAGAGGATCATTAGCTATATCGAATGTTAGTCCCCTTACTGAAGGAGTAAAATGCCACATTGGAGATAAAGCAGATAATGTTTATCAGGTTGAGTCCTGTACCAAAAAGGGTGCTGCACTGACAGAATATTGATTTTGTTTTAGGCCCATTCTGTTCAACATCTAAGTTACAACACACAATTCTGAACAAAATTGAGATTGTGATGGTGAAATTATTGTATATTTCTCTTTGTGTGATCATCTCAAACTTGAGGGGACAATTTCAAAATAAGGGATCACCCATCAAGACCACGAACGTCGAATTTCTTCTCAGACTTCCTGGAATTTTTCATCCTAGAAAGCTATATAGACATTAAGTATTTTCTAAGGGGAGAATGACAAGCTTTCACATCATTTGGAAGTCAAAACAGAATGCAGAGCATGTGGAGGCCAAGATTTCATTAGTGATATTCTTATTGAATGTCAGATCAGTCAGTATCAAGAGGCCAATTTACACATTTTTCATCTATATTACAATTCTACATAAATATTTATTTCTAAGACATTAATTGTTGAGCAGATAACAGTATCAAACTGAACAGATTTGTGTACTCAGAAAATTCAAGCTATCAAAAAGAATTTTCATTGAAGCAGCCCAAATGAAATCATGTTCTCATGATGGTTATTTCAACAAGGGTTAAAATTGTTCTCCTGAAGCAAGATGGAACATTTCAAGAATGGGGCAGTTACTACAACAACTAGGTAAATAATGGCTTGGTAGGAAAGCAGAAATATCAGAAATAACTCCTTTCATTATAGTTATCGTATCATAAAAATGAGACAACTAACCCTCAATTACCACCAATGCAAGTACCCTGTTGAACAGAAACAGTTTAAGAGGAATTGAAGACATCTGGGTCAGGTAGAGGATAAGGAGGAGAGAGCTTTCCATCGTTTTTTTTGTTTCCTTCACTGACTGAATTCAAATAATGGAAGACTGCATAGCTGGATGAATGGGGGTCCCAAATTAGATGATCATTTGAATCCATCCCAAAAACAAACACAGTAACTCCAGGAATCAGAATCTTACTTCAAAATATTGTAAATTTCAACTTTTGATCTCCTTGCTTATTGTGGCTCTTTTCTGATTATGACTGATCTTTTACCTGGACAGGCCCTTACCTTGTAAAATTGCCGGTGCCCTTGGTTCTTGGCAGAGGCATTGGTTATAGAATAGTTTTTCTTTACATTCAGGCTGAGTCTGCTCTTCTACTCTTCCTTGCATTTCTTCATTTTCTTTATGACATTTTCCCCTCTCCCAGCAAAAAGAAATGTGGATAACTTTCAAGCACAAAACTTTTGGCCATTTATCAAATACAAGCAAGACTCATTTGAAGGCTCTTTATTATTATGGAGATTACATTGTGTTCCCTACAAAAATGCATAGATGCATTTATTTAAACAAGGCTTAAGCTACTACACAATAATCAATGGGAATCATTACTTTTCTTTGTTCTTCGCTCTGGAACACTGATGTCAAATAGCAATCCTGCAGTATCAGTTCATAATTTATGTAGGGATTAAATTCATGACCTCCTGCTTTAGCAGGAATGCTTTCAAAGCTTTCAATTTATATAAGAGCATTAAAATGCTCAAATTCCAAAACATTAAAAAAGAAATTGTTCTCTAATTTCACATCACAGGGAATCAGTGTTTAGATGTCAATTATATTACTCATCATTTTATGAAAATCAAAAAATATTTTAAAACTTGAATGTTATTCAAAAGGTATCATTAAAACTTACCATTTTATGAATAATAAAACTTAACCATTAAGAGGCAGAACAAAACTGAAAGCCAATCACACATCTGTAGAATCTTTTTACCACACTGTCTGGTCAAAAAGCACAACTCCATGAGATCAAACTAATGTCATTTTGAACTTCAGTTTAAAAAGGTATCTCGTCCAATGACGTATTTGTTAATTGGCTTTCTTACTGTGTTTACAAAGGTTGCAGTATCCCTTTAACAAACAGCCACCTTATGACGCCATTTTCTCGGCCAACTATTTCAGAACGTATGCAGTAGTTTTCTATTGTAATGCAATACATTGCAACAAAGCAACAATTACTGAGCATTTTCCTGATCCACAAGAGACTGATATCAAAAATAACTAGAAGTTAACACCCAAGCATTCCTGGCTATGCTACATTTTGTGCAAAATGCTTTCAGATTTGTACCTACTAAATGCTTGTCAGTGCTGTTTCAACATGTCAGCTGAGTGCAGTGTAAACCTCATCCTGTCTGCATGCTAGATGCCGCTGTATATGCTGTTGACAACTTGCATTTGCTGACAACTAGCCTGCCCTTGGTTGAAATAAGTCTTTCTGGAGGTGGGATTCAATATCAATGGCAAAAATCCAGCTTTATTATCTAATTACTGATGACATTAAACTCATCTTCCTATCTTTAAATTCTTTGATTGTCATGAAACATTTTCTTCTAGCAATGCAATTAGCACCAGCTGGTTTTTGAAAGTCAGCCAAAAAAACAACCGCATTCAGTGGTTGGCTGCATGCAAATAAGCTTCTGCTGTATGCCTTTTGAAAACATCAGCCGTCCTTGTTTGGCACAGCATCACAGCACGAACATTTATTATGGAACAAATATATACATGGGATTTAAGGTAGTTTCAACATTTACTGTCTAACCTGGTTGACACTGAAACGAAGCAGGTTTAAAAATTATCACTGGAAAAAAATAGCTTTAAAAACAAAACCAAGCATATTCCACTCCAAAACATTTTATTCAATGCTTGCTGAATTATACCCACAAGAACATTGCCTGATGGAATCCTTGGATGGAAAGACACAATTTATGGTTCAGCTACACCTTGTCAACATATGCCAATTTCTGCACAGGATTGTAGGAACAATAGCTCCACTACCAAAACACCTTTTTTGCTGGCATAAGTGTAAATGATAACAGAATCTGCAAGACAAACCAAGGCAGGAGAATTCATCATGTTGTTCAATTGCCAAGGTGAACTGAAGGACATGGAAACCTGCCTATCAAAGAGCAAAAACAGGTAACTTGGTTGCTAGGCCACAGTACTTGTTATCTAGATTGAATTGTAAACCAAGCTTAAAGCACTACCAGCTTCTTTGGAATAAGGAGTGTATCCAACTGTTACATGAATATGTAGTACAGAAAAAAAAATGAAACCATGCAGATGCAGCACATTTAAAGGTATAGAAAACAGAAATTCTACCTTCTGCAATTTGTAGGCAAGTACCCTTTTTAGAATTAATGTACTGAGAATTATGATCCATTCATTTTACCTGTACAAACAGCTACACAATCACATTATTTTTGCAATTATACAAACAAATGTTTCATTCCACAACATTCTCCATTTGGATAGCATTGTTTTATTGTAGTGAAATATTCCACGGCACTTCAAAAGGAAAATATGATAGGAATTCCATCAATAGGACAGGTGACTAAAAGCTTAAGTTAGGTGTCCATTTCAGGACTTATCCGTACTTAGCAAGAAGATAAGTCAAAATGTTTCTGGAATTGTGAAGATGGATCAGTTACTCTCGACGATTTTGACATCTATGCCTTTCTACATACCTCAATGCTAGCTATTTGACCTAAACGGGTGGGCAAACAGGCAGGGAGACAGCATGTGGTTTAATGAGTAAAATAACATTTATTAGATAGAATACCTGAAAATCAGATTGCAAAGTACCTTTAAGTGCTAATTGTGCACACTTTATTTTTACCTATAGGACATCGCCCATAAATCTTCAGTAGCGTGAAATTACAGCCAACATAAAATGGGATCAGGGATAAGGTCTGCTTGATTCACAATCAATTGACAGACCCATTACTTTAAATTCCATTACCAGCCTTGTCTATTGAGCTGGAAAGCTCCAAGCTGGGAAGAACCAGGAGTACAATGGTTTTCTTGCTATTTGATAGAATACTGTATTCCTATCAGATGATCTGAGTGGGCAGCTTCAGAGTTAGCTGCTATTCAAAATTTACAGACTGGACTTAAACTAAAATGAAGAGTTTTCTTCCCCATTTGGCTGCTGAATACCCCTATCAGTAGAGCCACCTGCATGGCAATGGTGACCAAGTACAAAGGAGCAGCAGCAGACCTGCTCATCTGCAAATAAGCTTCAGCCATTGAAAGCATGACATCCTACCTAGACTTTATCCAAATAAAAAAATTTTTGCAGGATCCATTTTTCCACAAGCATGTCACCACAGTTGTAGCATTCTGCAAGACCTTATCCATCATCTTGAAACCAGATTCAGTGGAGTCAATGCCATATTGTCACTTAAAATCCTCATTAGAGAACCATTCCAAGTACTCCAGTACATCTTTGCTATGTACAGTGACCTCCATAATGTTTGGGACAAAGACATTTTTTTTCCTTTATTTGCTCTTGTGCTCCCCAGTTTTAAATTTGTAATAAAAAATTTGCATGTAATTAAAGTGCACATTCCTGATTTCATTCAACATTATTTCTATACATTTTGGTTTCACCATGTAGAAATTACAGGACTTTTTACTCATGGTCTTCCCATTTCAGGGCACCATAATGTTTTGGATATTTGGCTTCACAGGTGTTTTAAGTACTCAGGTATGTTTAATTGTTTCAAAGGTGCAGGTATGAGAGCTAAGCTTATACATCTCAGCATTTGATTACCTCTGGAGTCTGTAGTCACCATTTTTCAACACGAGGACCAGAGCCGTGCTGATGAAAATCAAAGAAGTCATTATGAGGTTGAAAAACAAGAATAAAACAGTAAGAGACATCATCCAAATCTTCTGATTACCAAAATCAACTGTTTGGAACATCATTTAGAAGAAAGAGCAGACTGGTTACCTCCGTAAGCCAAGGAAGACCCTCCACTGCTGATGACCAAAGAATCCTCGTCATAATAAAGAAACAAAATCACAAACGTATGTCCGACAGATCAGAAAGACTCTACAGGAGGTTGGTGTGGATATGTCAATAACTACTGTTCGCAGACTTCATGAACTGAAATATATAGGCTATAGTGTACATAGAAAGGATGGCCAGATTAGTTTGCTAAAAAGTATTTAAAAGAGCCTGCAGACGAGACCAAAATTAATCTGTTATAAAAGTGATGGCAAGAGCAAAGTGTGAAGGCATAAAGGAACTTCCCAAGATCCAAAGCAAATCATCTTTGCCTTGGTTTGCATCTTGCAGTATAGCCTCTGTATTTCTGTTCATGAAGTCTTCTGCGGACAGTTGTCATTGGCACATCCACACCTGGCTCTTGAAGAGAGTTTCTGATCCGTCGGACATACATTTGGGAACTTTTCTTCATTATGATGAGAATTCTTCTGTCACCAGCAGTGGAGATCTTTCTTGGAGTACCAGTCCCTTTGCGATTACTGAGCTTTCCAGAAAGCTTTTTTCTTTTCACTGATGTTCCAAACTGTTGATTTTAGTAATAATAAGGTTTGGGCAATGTCTCTTCCTGTTTTAATCTTGTTTTTCAGCCTCATATTGGCTTCCATGACTTTCATTGGCACAACCACACCCCTAATAGCCTGAATACGACAGAGGTGGTCAGATCTCGGAAGCTATAAGGAGGCTCAGGACCGGCCAGTATTTGGTAGGTTTCTGTGGGGGGTGCTGGTCAAAGTGGTGACTTTTTGTCTGCCTTACAGTAGACAAAAGTTCAAGAATTTCATATAGGTTACATTCTAAATGTAGTATTACATGGTCCTCATGTTGAAAAATGGTGACTAGACTCCAAAGGTGATCAAAAGCTTCGAAGCAAGCCTAGCTCTCTTATACCTACACCAATGAAGCAATTAAAAATACTGAAGTACTCACAAACACCTGTGAAGCCCCATGACCCAAACATTATGGTACCCCGAACTGAGGGTCTTTGGCTTGGCTTCGCAGACGAAGATTTATGGAGGGGTATGTCCAAGTCTGCTGCAGGCTCGTTGGTGACTGACAAGTCCGATGCGGGACAGGCAGGCACGGTTGCAGCGGTTGCAAGGGAAAATTGGTGGGTTGGGTGTTGGGTTTTTCCTCCTTTGTCTTTTGTCAGTGAGGTGGGCTCTGCGGTCTTCTTCAAAGGAGGTTGCTGCCTGCCAAACTGAGGTACCATGTGGACTTTAATTATATGTGAATGTTTTGATTTCAAATTTAAAACTGGGGAGCACAGGGGCAAAGGAAAAAAAGTGTCTGCCCCAATTTGGTACAGAAGTCATATTGGACTCATTATGAAGAAATTACTTATTTTGAGCCCAAATCAGCATCTTCCACAAGGACATGCAGTTACTAACTGCATTCTTGTTGCCATAAAGGGCATCCATCAAAAATCTTGAGCTTTTCAGTAACAGAAAAGGTTTCAATGTTTAGCTTGTTGAGGATCGCGAGAAGAATTTCTTGACCTTGTATATCTCGAGATATGCAAAGCTTTGTATATCCTCTTTGTAATCCATCCATATCAAACACAATTGATCTCTGCTCTGTTTGTTCTCAAATTGATTGCTGTCATATCCATTTCCTAAATGTATAGTGATCCATAATCTGCATGAAGTACATCATTCAATGAACAATTCTCCTCTGCAATACTGTCAATGTATGCAGTTTACTTTGAAGACAAAATTACTTTCCTCAAGTATTCTCACTCCTGGAGAAGACCATTTTCAGCAAGTTTGTTGGGCTCCCTGGCACAGCACCTTCTCAGCAGGCGTCTTATATGTTTGGTTTCCGTGAAAGTGTAAATCACCCCAACTAAGCCGACAGCCTACATCTCCTTTATTGTTTCCATAATACATTGCTACTGCCCAGCCACCATAGGAAAATTGCTGAAGTGAGATGGGGGACCTGTTTTAGTACTCTTTTCTGGTGCAAGACTAACTTTCAAGAGAATCTAATATGGCATGATCACCAAATACAAACATCTTACAGTGCACTAAATATTTCTCACTCAAAGACTTGTGTGCTTCAACAAAGTTATTTCCAGAGCATTTGAAGTATCATGAGATTTAAAATACAACTGAAACAAACAGACACACACTAATGTACACAGCACACAAGCACAGTGTGATAGTACAGATTCTATCACCAATGTGTCTATGTACAGATTGTAGTGTAGGATGACTGTGATTGGTTGAGAGTGTAGCCACACCCACTGCCAGGTCTTAAAGGATTGCTCCCAGCCAGACCAGGTCATTCTAGACTGGTCGACCTACTTGTGATATGCTCCAGTCTTCTAGTTAATAAAAGCCTTGGTTTGGATCAACAAGTCTTTGGTTCTTTCGACGCGCTCTACACACAGTAGACCAAGAAATGAGGGTTTAACTTCTTCAACACCCATTGGCACTGTACACTGCATTACTAAACGAGCACATGAATTTGATCTCCAGGTACACTGCTGCTAAGGATCCAGGTTGGTCCCATTGCAGTTGGCCCTCCGGAGCTGCCCATGGCTCACAGCCAGAGTTCAGCAATGGTCACAACTAATGTACATATATACAGCAATAATACATAAATAACTACACATCGGGTGCAAATAAATTACTGTTAAGCATTCTCAACTCCCAATTGGGAATGCAAGGGTTAAACACATAGAACCCACCAACCCTCTATCCCTAACAGGCACAGCACACAAACAGTAAATGAATGACAACAAAACAGTATATCAAATGAATGCTCTCCAGCATTACCCACAACTTTGGATCCGGGACAGGCTCACTGCATTTGGCCCTTCAGTGGGGCCAGTGGCCTGCAGTGAAGTGATGCTCTTCATGCAGCACCAAGAACAAAGAGCACATCCGAGAGACTGTACGTGCTTGGCCTTTTCAATGCAAGACCCATCCACATGACCTGTGAGGACCAATTGTGCATCAGCCTCCCTGTGGGCAGATATAACCATTGATCGTCCAGGTGTCAATCAATTACACGACAGTTGCTAGGGCCAATCACACATCAGCTTCACAGGTAGGCAGATCTACCCCTTGATTGGCATGTAAGGTGACTTCAGACCAGGTTCCAGATGAAGAAGTCACATGACCCTCCACAATCTCACCATATTCCAGACAGAGAGTCCACATGATCCTCCACAATCCATATTACACAAGGATGTTCACTTAACCTGGAGGTTTAACAATGTTCCTGGATCAATTCCTAGTCTCTTCTGGTGTAAATTAACCCCATCAAGGTATCAGAGACAATCAGAAGAAAACTATCTGGTAGCTATCCAGCAATTTCTGTTGAAAATACATTTAAAACATCTAGAGAGTTCATTGAGGCTCTTCTTCGCCACCCCCACAGCAAAATCTGCCCTTGCCAAGCCATGTGGCCACTTATTGTTAAAGCTCTATGCTTGTATGGCTGGGTTTACTGTATTTGCAAGGTATCCGGACTACAGACTTCAATATAGAAATGAAATACAATTACAGACATGGAAAAGAATAAATAATACCAGAAAAACTTTACAGTTACACACAGCAAAGCACTTTTTTAAAGAAGACTTAATCTATAACCTGTGTCTCAAATACAAAACAAAAGTGATAGAACACCTCTGCAGGCTGACATTTTGGTTTCTGAGGATGAGCAGATGGTTACTTAGCCATGATAATAATCAGCTTTAAATTTGTGATGCAATTCCCTGCTCGGTAGTCAACTCATCATAACAGATAAAACTAGATTGGCATATTATATATCTTAATTTGTATCAGTCAGATATTGCTCTCAATAAGGTTTGAGAAATCATTTAAAAAATGCTTTAAATTCTTGTCCCATAAACAATGAAAAAGTTGGTAACTTCTTATGAATAATGAAAAAAATGGTCAAGTTATTTCTGAAAAAAAAATCATCTATGTTTAGGCCAAACATTTCATAACTGACATTCTCTTGTCAGAAATTTTCAAATGCCTCCTACCTAGTTGAAGTTTCAGGTGTTTGAAGGAATGTCTTCAACTTCAAGTTCTCGTAAATTGTTGTTTATGTGACCTTTATGATTAATTCCCCCAATGTTATGACAGTGAAGCCTTGAATAAAATTTATGTAAAATAAAAAAAAACTGCTAAGTTTTGGGGAGAGGTGAATGGAATTTGTTCTCATTTGCTAGAGTACAAACCTGGAACAGATGTTTATTGAACAGTTTCCTTTAATTATTTTCACTTGTGCCTCTATACCTCTTTGTGCATCGCATTATTCCAGAAATAGCAAAGAATGATAAACTGGATATTCACATTTTTTGGGGATGATGTGTAAATAATGCCTGGTTGCCAGATACTAGAATAGTTCAATCTCTTCTCTGGATGCAACTTACATATTTTAAATCTAAAAGGTGAGAATGTCGTCTCATTGCAACTGATAAAGATGGATTGGGGGGGTCACTTTCTGAAAGGTTATTTTAGCACAGCAGTTCTGTATTAGATATTGCTTAAGATCAGTTTCTTCATTCAGCAAAGCACCTGTTAGACAACAACTGTTGATAAGCATGTTGATTGTTGTGGATATTTTGGTGACCAGTTATAAATTCTTTGTCTTTTCATTCACTGACAATCTAAAATTTCAATGGGTTTTTAAAAAAGTTAAATTTAGACATACCGGATGGTAACAGGCCTTCCGCCCCATGAGCCTATGCCATCCAAATACCCCAATTAAACTACAAACCTTGTACATTTTGAAAGGTAGGAGAAAACTGGGAAACCTGGAGGCAACCCATGCAGATACGGGGAGAAGATACAAACTCTTACAGTGTTTGATTTGAATTATCATAACATTGTCTGCGTTATTTATGAAGGTCACAAACAATTTACGAGATCTTGGAGTTGTAGATATTCCTTCAAACCCCTGAACCTGTTCCACTAATTAAGAGTCATTTGCAGAATTCTGACAAGAAAATGTCAATTATGAGCTATTTTGGTCTAAACGTGGGGTTTTCCTTGCATTGAAAAGGATTTTTCTCTTCATCTTTTGAAGAGTGTTATTTGTTTTCTATGACCTGCCAGGACCTGCAGCTCCTACATCAACTATCTTAACAGTTTAATACCCGCCGACACGACTACAGGGCTTGGAATGAATAATACCTTGGAAAAGCCAATTTTTCATACTTTAGCACTTCATTGCAACTTCTACAGATTTGATGTTAGCTTTGGCTCGAATTGTTCTTTAAGCCAAAGTGATGTGAAATAAAAAATGAAGACATTTACGCCCATGTGTGTGGATCATTTTTCCACTGCTGACAGCTGTGCATGTTAGACTGTTAATTATACAATCACTTTGTGTACCATTCACAATCAACAAAATTACACCAGCATCCAAATGTTTAGGATATATACAAAATGGGAACCTGGATTAAGATTTATGAATGCTTTAAGCTACCATCCCATTTTTTAAGTTACAGCCTCTTATTTGGAGCGATTTCAACTTCGTTGATACTTTTTGTGAATTCTTCTGCTATCAAGAGGTCTGATCATTTTTTTGAGATTGTACAAGTGAGAGAGATGATAATGGTAATGTTGTAGATTTAATTCATTCAGAAGGCTTCCACAAGAGGTATCCTGTAAAGACTGAAGTCAGATGCACAAAAAAAGATTGGAGGAACTGTCTCAACACTGATAGAAGATTAGTCATCACAGGGAAAAACACTTTTTTTTAGGTCAAACCCTTACCCTATTTCTTGACCCTTTATTTATAATTTATATTGCTAACCTGGAGGAGAGGATAACGTGCTGATGATGTGAAAAAAGATGAAAGGGCATGCTGTAATGAGGATATTCAAACTTTGCAACTGGATAATTTAATATGGGAGAGTGTGAAGTCATGCATATCACTGAAATCATCTAAAGTCAGACATATCTAAAGAGCTATGGAGAACTGCTACAGAAGAAATATGGCCTGGAGCAGATACACGATGGTCAAATTGAATGATGGTTTAGGCTTGAGACACTGAGTGACCAAGTCCTGCTCTTATATTTTTTTCCCAGGTTATGGAAGACCTGACTTGTCAAAACCTGGCTTTATGTAAATTCTCCTTTTTTAAAAAAAAAATTATTAAAGTCAGAGAAATTCAAATATAAATTATGGACTATGGGTAGGAGGTAGTTAATTTAAAAGACAAACAGTCTTCAAAAAAATAAGTTTACATGAAACCTCCCTCCTTCACCTGAATGTTCCTTGTATTTTGTTTTACTTCAGATGTCCAGCTGAAAAGAGGCAAGGGGCTAGATCTGGCATGATCGTGGTGTTTAGGGAGGGGTGGGTCAAGGTTGGAGTCTCAAATAAAGCTCAAATAACTTATTTTTCTTACGTCTTTTAAGTTAAACCTATGGAAATGTCTTTTTATTTACTGTTCTTCACCCTATCTTGTATATTTATGTGAATGGAATCACAGGCAAATTCTCCAGTGAAAGTTCTGGGAGATTGTGACAAACTTTTACTTCACCACTTCAATCCAAATCCTGGCAGAGTTCAATATTAGGTCATGGTTTGGTGCAAAACCACTGATGTTTCCCTGTAGGATTTGGTCCATTGTTGATCTTCAAAAGCTTGGAATTTGAATTATAATCTATTATTGAACTAACTATTTACTAATTTAGGGTTTGAAGAGTCGTCTTACCAGTCTGTCCTTTACCAAGATGTTGGAGTTGCTGTGGTCCACCGGACGTCTGTTGAATGCTGTGCTGTGTCGAGTTTGCTGCCACTTGCCCTGTACCTTGTGCTAAACTATTGCTGATGGCAGTTGCAGGTGGCAATGGCTGCCCTCTTTTCAATAGCTGCTTCTGTTCTTGATGCCGGAAGCGAGGTGGCACTTCACGGGGCGGGTAACGAGACAAGGCCTGTTGCTGACAACTGGTAGAAGCTCGCTTGCCATTGCCATTGCTATTGAGGAGAGTGGTTGTGGAAGTACTGTTGGAGGAGTTGGCGGGCTGTGGCTGGCTTTGACTGGTCTTGGTAGTTTCTGGCACTGTCAGGAAAACAAATAAAATGCATTTGTTGAGAATTTACAGAGTAAAATAGATGTTTCTACCATTTTGTGTATTTTCAAATGAATGCTTCAGCGTTAAATTGTAGCCTGTACATGGTTGGAGTTTGTCACATCAGATTTTAATATGAAATGTGTGACATTTAAGCGCAAAGGAAGATCCATCCATTTTTAATCATTAAAAACAGGTCAAACAATGAAATAGATTTGCAGAAACCCCAACTATAAAGACTACTACTCTGGACAATGTACTTAATTAGATATTGAAAAATATTACAAGCGTGCCAATTCCATAACTGCACCAAGCTTTTGTGACTTTCAGTGTTCTCCTATGGTTGCTGCCTCAGCTGTTCTGCAAGGCAGACTGGTTATGGGGCAAGGACATAACCAGCAGATACCAAGGGCAATCTCTGGACTGCCAAAATGGTCTTCTGACAGCTCAATCTATCAGGATCCATCACAGTTTTTAAATGTCTCTGATCAAGAGAGACATTGAGAGGCAATTTAAAAAATGAATTATGAAGTTAGTTGAAATAGTCACTTTTATTTCAACTGGCTTAAAATTAAAAAAAATTTTCAATAAAAAGCAGGAACTGAATTAAAATCAATAATGCTGCAAGATGTGCTAGTTATAAATGGCCTAAGCCAATAGGTCAGATACAAAAGAAATGACGGTAGTGCAGGAAATCAGGACAAGAGAAGTTTGGTGATCTCCTGCGACGGCGATGAATGGAGAGATGGTGCAGATTAGAAATTTTAAATGAGAGCACAAATAAATGTATTAGCTTGTAAATCTAGTAGGTGAAACTACATGAATGGCCTCACTCTATATACCACTCCCTGGAAATGTTGAGATGACAAAAGTGACCCCAAAAAGTAGTCTGGCTGAATTTTCTAAATTATATTTAACAACCAAAAAAAGCTAAATTCTTGGAAATATCCTGAAATCATTTGATCTCAATCTTGACTATGTGATTGTAGAGTTTCTCTCTCGCTTCACTTTCCATGACTAGAAGAGGCACTGTGCAATTTCTGCTGATAACAAACCTTTGTTTGTCTTATGGTAGAATAAAGGAAATTTTGTGTAATATTGCATTTTCTTTTTAATTACACAATAAAAGAATCTTGCATCTTGAAACATTTTCAACTGTATAATACTGAAAATTACCAAGTACTCTGTACAAAATGGCAGTAACAAAATGGAGCTGTTGTAATAACAATACTGTGACTGTTGAAGATCCAGGAGAGTGGGGCACAGTGATACATTGCTTCTCTGTAGGGTCCTACTGCCTGGTCATAATGTCAATAGTCCCATATAGGCTTTAAACAGCCTGTTAAAGGATCTGGTGAGTTGTTTGAAAAAACATCTTAAAATCATAAGAGTCTGTGCCCAAGGTTAAGGCAGCAAAACCAGGAGGGGTTACAAACTCAGTGGACTGCCATAGGGCATCAAAGCAGGAGAACACTCTCCCACTAAGGAGAAGCCCATGAAAGGACCCCAGAAGGAAAGTGACCACATCAACAGGTCAAAGAGGGGCTCAGTGGCTGAAGGACACACACACAGGCCACTGAGACTAGTGACCAAAGGACTCAAACCATGACATGGGCTGCTGGAGACTCGTGGGAACCAGGTATCAGGATTTGAGGGCAAGAATATCTCCTGAAGGGGCCTCCAGTGCCAAAAGCTTTCTGAATGTATTGAAGGTTCAGTCTGGTAGCTCAGGTTTGCTAATGGATCGAACAGGAAGCTGTGCAGTTACCAAGGCTTCAGAAGAGCTGCAGGAGAATCCACAATCATTGTCTCTGGAGGGACTTTTTTGTTTCTCTTGCTCTTATTGTTGTGGGTGCCGGGCAATGCTAGTGGTGCCTTTTTGTGTGGTTTTATAGCAGGCAAAAATTGTTTAATTTTGTGTAATTACATTTTGGGTGTTAGTACATGACAATAAAAGAATCTTGAATCTGAATTGAATTTCAAGAGTACAACTGATTGAGAAAAATCATTGTTAGGGAGCAGAGAGATTTCAGAAAGTATACATTTAAATTTATGAATTTTAATAAACCAACTTTGAACAGGTGATGCTCATAAATTGTGATCATATTTTGAAGTTATAAGACGCAGCAGTTCAAACAAAGACCACTACATTGCACTCAACAAATGGAAGTGAAAATGATCACCATATTTATAGAGAACAACTAAAAGATATGGGGAATACAACCAGTGATATAGAGATAGTTAGAAAAAGAGCTATATTGATGGATTCCAATGAACTTTTCATCAAAAGTCCAAGCCACGAGATCACAAGGCCAATGAATTATAGAAAGTGGTAAAAATAACAGAAGAAACAGTAAAAGAGCAAAATTAGTGTAAATCAGTTTTAAGTAAATAGTACTTGAACCATGAAAACTAAAATACAGCAAAATCCTTGTTATCCAGAATTCAAGCAACCGGCAGCCTGAAGCAACCAGCAAATAATTGATCAATCCCAGAAAATAAATAGGTAAAAAATGCAGAAGTTTAAAATTGGTGCACCTTGTTGTTAGTTCGCCAGTCATGAAACACACAATCTCAAGTAACCTGAAAATTCACTTAACTGGCATCTACCAATTCCCATAGGTGCAGATATCATGGGTTTTACTGTAGAATAATTTGAGTGAAAATAAATTTGTGCATAGACTAGCAAAGTATTTAAAAAATACTAAATAAGGACAAGGGGTGACAATAGAGGCATATAAAATTATGAGGGGTTTAGGTGGGGTGAACACCAGCATCTTTTTCCTAGGGCAACAATAGCAAATACTAAGGACAGCTATTTTAGGGTAGTAGAAGTTCATGCGAGACATCAAAGGCAGGTTTTTTTTTATTTATCCAGGTGGGTACTAGAAAACTGCCAGGGGTGGTGGTGGTGGAGGGTAGTACCATCGGGACATTCAAAAGATTCTTAGGGAAAGGAAAGTAAGAGAAAGAGGTCTCTGGGTGTGAGGTAGGTTGACAAGAAAGATAGTTGTGGAGTAGGTTTACATCAGTTGGCATAACATCATGTGAAGGACATGAAATGTGTTGTAATGTTCTACGAAGATTTTTAAAAAAAATCATGTTGCAATTGCATATTCTGCTTCCACAGTGTTACAACCCCAGAGGACTCCAAAATCCAGCAGCAAAAGAAAGATACCAAGACGATGGTTACTTAAACAAAAATTGCTTTTAATTTTCTTTAAACATAATAACAAGATCAATCTTAAACTTATTACTATTAACTTAACCCTCTTCTAATTCTAAGTGCATGTGCATGTAATATATTTATCTTCAAGAAAGTTCTTTGTTTCACAGTCCAATCATTCACTTCTCCAAGTTCACCTGTTTCAGGCAATTCTCATACTGTGCACAGAATTTAACATTGATGAATCTTCATCAGGCTCTGGTGCTTAAAGTTAAATGGTTACCACTCAGGAAAGTTCTTGTTGGTTTTAAAGAGAAATTTGTTGCTCATTGGACACATATAAACTGATTTCCTCCAATCAGTCACTTCAGTGTCTTGCTGAAGAAACTTGCCTCATCATGGGTTTTCCAAAAGATAACTTCTTCCAGGTCACCAGAGTTCCTCTTGTTTCCCTCACTTCAGGAGAAACACTCGAGCCAGCCATTTCCTCTTGAAAGGACGACAAAGGTTTTGAACAGGCTGAATTCAGAACTCACAACCAGTCTTCAAAACCTCTCCCAAGGCTCCAAACCCAATCTTTGAAAGATATTATAAGTCCTTCTGAGCCTGGACTTTATTGCACACACACAATAGATCAGCATTCTTCATTGGTTCTGCAAAGCCAACTGGAGCCTCAATGCCTCGCTTCAGCAAAGCTCTTTCATTTTAAATGAGATGTCTTTTATGAAGTGTTATTCTGTTTGTGGTGACCTCCACTAAACCCCACAATCTCTTTTAAAGACATATTTATCCATAACCATACTAATATAACTTGTAACAACAGGAAATGACTAACCCAAGAATAGAAAGATTGATGAGGAATAAAGTCACAATTAATGGGGATTTGCAATTTCTTTACTCAAAGCTCCTGATAATTCCAGATTTCTCTGCTGGAAAAACTGTCCATCAACACTGTTAATATATATATATTTTTTTTTAAATTTTTTATGCCCATTCATCCAAATCTGAAGCTAATCCTCTTATTAAAATAATCAGCCTACCAAGTATGCATTGCTTGAACTGTCAGACACCAAAATTGCACAACAATCCAGATGTTGTCTCACAAAAGCCCTGCACAACTACAACAGAATTTCAATACTTTCTTTTAAATGCACATTCACTTTCTGGGTTTTTTAATGAATCAACAAGTTCTTTGTCGAGCACTTAAAATTTCTGTACAATTTTTAAAATGTGATTTTCTCATTCTCCTTTCCAAAGAGAATAACCCGAGTTTCCCCACAGAATAATTAATCTGGTACTTTCTGCCTACTCATTTAACCTACTTAAATTCAATTGCAAGCTTTGGATCCTCACAGCCTTACTTTCTCACACAGTTTCTTTTGTGGCTGACTTACGTTTTATACATTGCCCTTTCATTCAATTAATATCAATTATAAACATCTGAGTGCCTCCTGTTAATCCTTGCACCATCCTTCTAGCAACAATCTGTCAACCTGAGGAGACACTGGTATATTTCTTTCTGACATCCAACCAATTTGCATTACACAAATCCCAAAGCTCTTTAATAGCCTTGAGGTAGACTCTCAAATGCTTTTTGAAAATACACACCTGCATTTTGTAAGCAAACTATATGAAAAGGTGTGTTGTGATCTAATATATGGTTTTCAAAGGCTAGACAGGAAATAGCTACAGTCCTACATCCAGACCTTCTTGTCTGTTCTGCCATTCCCCAGGACTGTGCTGCTCTTCCACCTCAGCAGCATTTCCCTCATCATCATCACATTCTTCAATTCAGTTTATGATTTAGAAATCTTTCAATTTCAGTAAGTGAACCACTCACTCCTCTGAGAATTCCAAAAGGTCACCACCCTCGAACCCGAGAGTAAAACAGCCAGCCCCTTGGATGGGGACGATGAGCCCTAGTTGAAGACTCCTCACCCAGGTGAAACATTCTTGCTCCATCAAAGATGTAGAATTAGTTGCCTGGGCCGAATTGGAGTTTTGAAGGATGAGGGGCAGTCTAATATGACATACAATTATGAAATAGATGAGGTGGAAGTAGGAAGGTTGCTCCCACTGACAGATGAGACTAGAACTAGGGACATAGCCTTAAGATTTCAGACAGTAGATGAGGAAAGAGTAATGAATGTGGAGTTCTCTGTCAGATGAAGCAGCAGAGAATGCCTCATTAAATACATTTAAGACAGTAGTAGATCTGGATAAAAGGGAAATTAAGGGTTATAGGGAACAGGCAGGTAATTAGATCAGTCTATGGTTAGATCAGTGTAATCTGATTGAATGGTAAAGCAGGTTTGAGGGGCAAGATGGCTTTTCTTGCTGCTACTTCTGATGTTCTTATGCAGCTTGTTAATTCCTAGAAGAATTTTACAGACAAGATCTCCCTTCATTCTTTTAACAGAGAATAAGGTTCTGTAATAATGGCAGGCCATATTTGATATGTTTACTGGAGATTTTGGAGGATGCAACTTGCACAGTGGATAGGGGAAACAGGTGGATGCTGCAGACTGGGATTATCAGAAGTTGTGCAACATGATATTGTATAAAAGACTTAACCATGAGGATACATGGAGTTGCAGGTCATGTATTAGCATGGATATAGGATTGGTCAACCAATAGAAGAAAGTTAAGATAAATGAGCACTTCTGTGTTGTTAGCGAGCGATAAACAGAGTGCCATAGGGTGCAAGGCTAAGTTAGTGAACAAGGGTCTAGCAAATGAACTGAAATGTTGGTAAATGCAAGATCATCCACTTTAGAAAGAAAAAAAAAGATCAGGCTATACTTTAATGTGAAACCAATTCAACTTCTGAAAGCAATGTACTACATTTTTAATTAGTCAGTGATTGATTATTTATTTTAACCATTTTCTATTTTCTCGTACATTCTCAGAGAACAGGCACTTCAGCCCACAATGTTGTGCCAAACCACCCAAACCCACTGTACATCACACCCATAACCCTCTATTCTTATTGCATCCATGTGCCCATCTGAGCCTTTTAAATGCCTATATTGGTCTCCACCACCATACCTGCCAATGCATTCCAGAAACCCACTACACTTTAAAATTTATTCTTAAAATATTTATTCCTGATATCTCCCCTAAACTTTCTGCCCTTCACCTTATACAAGCTTGGGTATTCACAACTGTCACTGGCTGTCCACCCTATCTATGCCTCTCATAATTTTGTAGCCTCCAAGTCATCTCTCATCCTTCTTTGCTCGAAAGAGAAAAACCCTTGCTCTGCTAATCTTCCTTATAAGACAATCTCCAATCCAGGAAACATCCTGGTAAATCTCATCTGCATCCTCTCCAAAGCTTCCTGGAATGAGGCAACCAGAATTGAACATCATACCTGGAGGTGAGGGAATTGGAGGGTTACTGGCGGTGAGTGGGAGGTTTAAGCTAGTGGAGTTGTTCTAGTGAACTGGTGTGGAGGCGAAAGGCCGACATGGCCTGCTTCCACTCTGTAAATGGTTATATGGTTATATTCTAGACTAACAAGAGTTTTATTGAGCAGCAAGATTACCTCATGGCTCTTGAATTCAATCCCCTGACTAACGCAGCAAACTTGAGAGATCTATGGATTTGGACCCCAAGGTTCTTCCACATTGCTAAGAATCCTGCCATTAACCATGTTCATCACCTTTAAGCATGACCTTTGAAAATGCTTCTGTTTCCACTTATCCAATAATACTCCATCTGCCAATTCTCCATCCAGCTCTGAATTCTGTTGTAACCCACAACAACCTTCTACACTATCCAGAACATCTCCAATTTTCATGTCATCAAACTTACTGACCCATTTTTTCACTTCTTCATCCAGGTCATTTATAACAAAAATCATAAAAGAGCAGGGGTCCCACAAGAGATCCCAGTGGAACTCCACGAGGCACTGAACTCCAAGTAGAATAGGTTCCATCTATTATTACCTATTGCTTTTAGCAAGCAATTCTGAATCCATACAGACAAATTTCTATGGATCCCATTCCTCACAACTTCTGAGTAAGTCTACCATGGGGGACCTTGTCAATATGCCTTTCTAAAATCCATATACTAGTATACCATATCTACCACCATACCTTCAATTTATTTTTTTCACATCAAAATAAATAAAAATCATTGTTTTCTTTCAGATGCAATTCTGTCAGTTACCTTTTTTAAAAATTATTTATGTGCTTTGATCGGAGGCTCTGTCATGTAAAACCACATTATTTTAAAGAAGCTCTTCGAAAGTCATTGTTTTACAGGCACATTATGGGGTTGGGGGGGGGGGGGGGGGGAGGGTGAAGGGATACCGCTGGCTGGCTTGAGTAAAAGGATGTGGCATTCCAAGTAAAAGGCAGTTTTCAACTGTGTTGATATTTAAAAATGGAACTGAATTTTTTTTCTTAAACCCCTTGAAGTATAAGGGTGTTATAGTCATACAGCACAGAATAATACCTTTGGCACAACTCATCCATGCTGACCAAGTTGGCATCCTGGGCTAGTACTATTTGCTGCATTAGGGATACATCCTTTTAAAACAGTGGTTCTTTATTTTTCTCCCCACTCACATACCAACATAAGTAATCCCTTTATAACCACAGAGCACCTATGGGATCCTATGCCATAAGTACTCTGAAGTAAGGGATTCCAAAATGACATGCAAGTAGGAAAAAAAGGTTGAGTACCACTGTTTAAACCCTTTTCATCCATGTATCTGTTCAAATGAACTATAAACCTGGCCAGAAAAGAATACTCAAACACTTTTTTTTTACTGATAGCAATTCTATCAACTAGGGCAAGACTTCATAGTAGTTAGGTTATTGAATTTGTATCTAAAAGATTGACATTTATGATCTTAGAGGAAGTTTGAATTCCATGTACTAGTAATAAGAAAATAAATACCATACTGCCACAACATGCATTACAAAGCAGCAAATCTGCCATCCTTGCTCAATCTAAGCTGTATGGACTTTCAGATATCTTGAAATATCTCAGCTACTTGGATCAGCTTCAATGTAGAACAGACACCAATGCCACATCTTTAAAAAAAAATCTCATACAGAATTGGGTCGTGGCTGGTGAGATGTATAGTCTTCACTCGATTATATTAAATCATGTGAACTTGTCTTATAAACAAGTTTTTTTTTATTAAATTTTTTATTTTTCACACCATAAATCACATTATCCATGATATACACTATTTCTTTTTCACACATATACAGTGACTTTTTCTCCCCCCCCCCCTTCCTCCCAAGCCACCCCCCCATCCCCCCCCCCCATTCATTTTAGGTATACAATCTAGGTTGCATTAAGCCAGTCAGACAATGTTGTCATTCAACAAAATTACACCAGAAATTCTACTGAGTCCATTCTTTTCTTTCCTTCTCCTTCCATCAACTTAGGTAATGTTTGTCCCCGGTAGGTTTTCGCTATTGTATTTAATGTAAGGCTCCTATACTTGTTCGAATATTTCAATATTATTTCTTAACCTATATGTTATTTTTTCTAATGGAATACATTTATTCATTTAAATTTAGTAGTTTCTTCCTTTTAATTTGGTTATGTATTCCATTAATATTTAAAGTCATATAGTTCAGCGTAGCCCTTTTATATTTTGTTTATCTTCTCTTTCTGTTTTTCCATCATTACCTTTCCTCCTTTTCCATTTCTGTTTTCTTATTTTCAACTCTTTATAAGACAACATTCCTACAACATCCAACATTTTCCTTATTCTCCTATTTCTATCTTATTTATCCCCAATCTCCCCTTCACCTCCTGAGTTGTCCTTTATCCCTTGTCGGACAACCACATCTCCCCTCTCCATTTGGATTTGCGAATCCACTCGCAAGCGTCAACTGATTTTGCAGTGACCGCTATTTCCCCCCACCCCGCCCCCCCAGAAAAGATTTCACTTTTCATATGTCACAAAGGTCACCCTTTTAATTCCCTCCTTATTCTCTCTATTCCATTACCTTCCCTTATTAATTCTTGTCTATACTATCTATATTTTCCTCTAAGTACAGATACATTCACATATGCTCATTGTCTCTATTCACTCTTATACCTCTTTACCCGCATACATATCAATCGTGATCATTTTTACTCTCATTACCCGTCTTCATCCCTCAGTCTATTTTTGTCTTTACCCACATACATATCAATCGTGATCATTTTAACTCTCATTACCCGTCTTCCTCCCTCAGTCTATTTTTGTAATTGTTCTGCAAATTTTCGTGCTTCTTCTGGATCCGAGAATA
Source organism: Narcine bancroftii (assembly GCF_036971445.1). NCBI lineage: Eukaryota > Metazoa > Chordata > Chondrichthyes > Torpediniformes > Narcinidae > Narcine > Narcine bancroftii. The sequence goes on from NC_091471.1 coordinate 369,926,400, forward strand.
GTCTGTTTTGTTGTCCTGGAATAAATATTTTCAATGCCGCTGGATGCTTTAGTATAAATTTATACCCTTTCTTCCATAAAATCGCCTTTGCTGTATTGAACTCTTTTCTCTTCTTTAGGAGTTCAAAACTTATATCTGGATAAATGAAGATTTTTTGCCCTTTATACTCCAGTGGTTTGTTGCCCTCTCTTACTTTTTCCATTGTCTTCTCCAGTACCTTTTCTCTTGTAGTATATCTTAGGAATTTTACTACAATAGATCTTGGTTTTTGTTGTGGTTGTGGTTTAGAGGCCAATACTCTATGTGCCCTTTCTATTTCCATTTCTTGCTGTAGTTCTGTACATCCTAGGGTCTTAGGGATCCACTCTTTTATAAACTCCCTCATATTCTTGCCTTCTTCATCTTCCTTAAGGCCCACTATCTTTATGTTATTTCTTCTGTTATGGTTTTCCATTGTATCTATTTTTTGAGCTAGTAGTTCTTGTGTCTCTTTAGTTTTTTTATTAGATTTCTCCAATTTCTTTTTTAAGTCTTCTACCTCCATTTCTGCTGCTACTGCCCGCTCTTCCATCTTGTCCATTTTCTTTCCCATTTCTGTTAAGGTCATCTCCATTTTATTTATTTTCTCTTCTGTGTTGTTTATTCTTTTTCTTAAATCCTTAAATTCCTGTGTTTGCCATTCTTTAAATGACTCCATGTATCCTTTAATAAGAGCAAGTATATCCTTTATCTTGCCTTTCTTTTCTTCTTCTATTTCACTGTACTCTTCCTCTTCCTCCTCTGGGTTGACCATCTGTTGTTTCTTTGTTGCCCTTTCCTCCTCTTCTTTCTTGTTTCTATTGTCTTCTGTGGTCTCTTCTTGCTGCAGGTGTTCTGCAGCTGTCGTTGCCGGCTGTGGAGATCGACTCCCCAGCTGGTCCCCCCTCCCGTCGGTGTGTTTTTTTTCATTCGCATCACGCATGCGCGAAGTATCGCGCATGCGCGGTTGCGCACTTTTACTCGGCTCTGCGAGCCATTTTTGTAGTCCATTATTTACCGACCTGAGGGAGCGGGTTTCTCTCTCCGCAGCGGGCCTCTTCGGACGGGTAAGGCCTTCACCTTTTTCCTCCTTTGTCTTCTCTTCCTCTCTTCTTGCCGTTGCTTTCGATTTTTCTTTTTTTGTCGCCATCTTCTTTCCACCTTTATACTCACTTTTCTGTAACTTTTATTTCTGTGCCTTTGTGTTTTCCTTTGTTTTTCCCGACTTTTCTGGAGAGGGCTGGAGTTCACCGTCCGGCCACTACTCCATCACGTGACTCCTCCTCTCTTATAAACAAGTTGAAAGCATACGCGATATATTTTTTATGATCTTCATCTGCTGTTTTGGTAGCTTGTTAGAAGATGGCTGTTCAGCAAAAAGAGACTAAAACAGAGGAAACTGTATTCTCATTCTTTCCTTCAGGTCTCATTAGAAAATGGCAAATAAGTACGTGCACTTTATCATTCCATTTTCAAGCATGGCAGATCTCCATTAGCTGTCTGTTGCCCACTTTTCATCGTTTTTTCAGTTGTCGGCAGAATCACAAACAGTAATGAGGAAGCTACAGGAGGGAGATCGATCAGCTCCACGTCAGCAAAACCAAGGAGATGATTGTGGATTTCAGCAGGAAGTCAGGGGAATATGACCCAGTCCTCATCCAGGGCTCAGTAGTGAAAAGGGTTAAGAACTTCAAATTCCTGAGTGTCAATATCTCCGAGGATCTGACCTGCAGCCTCCATGTTGATGCAATCACAAAGAAGGCTGGCCAGCAGCAATATTTTGTGAGGTGTCTAAGGAGATTCAGTACGTCACCGAGGTCTCGTAAACTTCTACAGGTGTACCATGACGAGCATTCTGGCTGGTTGCATCACTGCCTGGTATGGAGGTGCCAACTCTCAGGACAAGAAAAAACTCCAGAGGGTGGTTAACTCGGCCTGCAACATCATAGGCACCAGACTTCACTCCATCAAGGACCTCAACATGAGGCGGTCTTAAAAAAGCAGCTTCTATCCTCAAAGACCCCACTACCCAGGCCACACTCTCTTAACTCTGCTCTTCTCTCTCTCTCTCTTTGGCTTGGCTTCGCAGACGAAGATTTATGGAGGGGTAAATGTCCACGTCAGTTGCAGGCTCGTTTGTGGCTGACAAGTCCGATGCGGGACAGGCAGACACGGTTGCAGGGGAAAATTGGTTGGTTGGGGTTGGGTGTTGGGTTTTTCCTCCTTTGTCTTTTGTCAGTGAGGTGGGCTCTGCGGTCTTCTTCAAAGGAGGTTGCTGCCCGCCGAACTGTGAGGCACCAAGATGCACGGTTTGAGGCGAGATCAGCCCACTGGCAGTGGTCAATGGGGCAGGCACCAAGAGATTTCTTTAGGCAGTCCTTGTACCTCTTCTTTGGTGCACCTCTGAAACGGTGGCCAGTGGAGAGCTCGCCATAGAACACGATCTTGGGAAGGCGATGGTCCTCCATTCTGGAGACGTGACCTACCCACCGCAGTTGGATCTTCAGCAGCGTGGATTCAATGCTGTCGGCCTCTGCCATCTCGAGTACTTCGATGTTAGGGATGAAGTCGCTCCAATGAATATTGAGGATGGAGCGGAGACAACGCTGGTGGAAGCGTTCTAGGAGCCGTAGGTGATGCCACACCAAGACACAAGAGCAACTTGTCCATGAACTACTCTTTGCAGATGATGCTGCTTTAGTTGCCCATTCAGAGCCAGCTCTTCAGCTCTTGACATCCTGTTTTGCGGAAACTGCCAAAATGTTTGGCCTGGAAGTCAGCCTGAAGAAAACGGAGGTCCTCCATCAGCCAGCTCCCCACCATGACTACCAGCCCCCCCACATCTCCATCGGGCACACAAAACTCAAAACGGTCAACCAGTTTACCTATCTCGGCTGCACCATTTCATCGGATGCAAGGATCGACAATGAGATAGACAACAGACTCGCCAAGGCAAATAGCGCCTTTGGAAGACTACACAAAAGAGTCTGGAAAAACAACCAACTGAAAAACCTCACAAAGATTAGCGTATACAGAGCCGTTGTCATACCCACACTCCTGTTCGGCTCCGAATCATGGGTCCTCTACCGGCATCACCTTAACTCTGCTACCATCAGGAAAAAGTACAGGAACCTAAAGAGGAGAACTTAGCAGCACAAGGACAGCTTCTTCCCCGCTGCTAACAGATTCCTGAATAATCAATGAACCAAAGACACTGTCTTATTTTTCATCCACTATAATTTTTATTATTTTACGTTTTTATAGTAATGTTATAAGATGGTTATGAGTGTTTACTGTATGACGCTTCTGCAAAACAACGAATTTCATGATTAGTTTCTGATAATAAATCCTGATTCTGTTGCTAAAAAATTGCTTTATTAAAACAAATGAAAAGGACAGATCTGATGCTTGTACATGTACCACTTTTCTAATTATATCAGAAGAGTTTAAATTATGGGACTATTAAGTTTGACTTCCAGCCAAGCCTGCGATATTTCTAGGTTAAGACACTTACAAAAAATAACAGTCAGCCAAAGACCTATTAAAAGAATGCAAATCATTTGGTGCACATTTCCAGGCAAAATCAGTTGTTGCACACAAGTACTGTACTGTACCGCACAGCACCCAAAACGTCATGAAAAAACTTCCATCAAAACAAACTACTATAACAACAATTTGACAACAAAACAATTTCAGCATGTACTACTTTGTAAGAAACATGTACAGTCACTTCTCAAGGTGCCAGAGTCCACATTGTCCAAATGGTGTTTAGTCAGCTAAATTAACTTTGAAATATCAGCAATTTCTGCACCGAGGGAGTTCAAAACATAATGAAGGGAGATGTGGATGGAAGTTATTGAAAACTTCAAGAATCATGAAATTGAAAATGAAACTGAATACCCACCTTTGAACATGCAGAAAAACACATTAAAAACTTCCATTTTTAAACCACCCCAAAGCTTTACATTTTTTCATGAAGCACATTTGAATAAATTAAGCAATTTATTAAAAACGTAGTTGAGAGAGTGAAGAACTTCAAATTTCTGGGTGTCAACATTTCTGAGGATCTGTCCTGGAGCCTCCACGCTGATGCAACCACAAAGAAGGCTTGCCAGCAGCTAGACTTTGTGAGGTGTCCGAGGAGATTCAGCATGACACAGAAGACTCTGAAACTTCTACAGCTGTACCATGGAGAGTATTCTGGCTGGTTGCATCACTGCCTGGTATGGAGGTGCCAAGAATACACTCCAGAGGATTGTTAACTTGGCCTGCGACATCACAGACACCAGATTTCACTCCATCAAGGACCTCTACATGAGACAGTGTCTTAAAAAAGCAGCCTCTATTCTTAAAGACCCCACCACCTAGGCCTCTGCTACCATGGGGAAAAAGGTACAGGAGTCTAAAGATGAGCACTAAATGGGACAAGGACATCTTCTTCCCCACTGCCATCAGATTCCTGAATAATCAATGAATCAAAGACATTGCCTGACTTTTCATAGTAATGTTGTAAGATGCTCATAATAGGGATGTTCGCTCTGTGAGGGGCTGCTACAAAAACACCAGATTTCATAACTTGTTCATGACAATAAATCCTGATTCTGATATAGGCAGAAGAAATCAAGCAAGTCTCTTGAAGACTACAAGGGATATACATACATGTATTTAAGGAGGAAATTAGAAGATCAAAGGGGGATCATGTAATATTTATGTCAGAAAGTAGAACAGTAAGGTAACAGAAGACTTTAGGATAGTTAATATTGTACTTGTAAAAAAAGGCAGTCGCAATAAGCCAGGGAACAGCAGTGATGGAAAAATTATTGGAAGGTATTCTGAGTCAGGACTTGCTGTATTTGGATTTGGAAAGGTAAGGAATGATTAGGGATTGGCATTATAGACATATGCATGACAGAATCTGTCTGAAAACTTTTTTTTTAAATGACAAGAGGATTGATGAGATTAAGGCAGTAGTCATAATCCACAATAGACAGATTTTAGCAAGGTCTTCGATAAGGTCCTAATTGGTAGGTTGGTCAAAAAGGTTTAGAATGCATTGAATACATGGCCATTGCATTCAGAAATCTACTTGGTGATTGGAGGCAGAGGGTGGTAGTGGAGGGCTGCTTTTCAGATCAGTCAGTGCTGCATCCTCTGTTGTTTGTCACATTTTTGTGGATTTGGATGAGAATGTAGGTGGTATGACTCGTAAGCTAATGTTATAGTGGACAATGGCTACAACAGGATCCAGATCAATTGAGAAAGTACACAAAAAGAAAAAAGGCAGATGGAATTTAACTCATTGAAGTAAAGTGATGCATTTTGAGAAATTAAACCAGGAAAAGACAGAATGGTAGGGCCTGAGAAGTGAACAGACTGACGTTGAAGAGCAAGTAAATACTTCCCTGAAAGCAGCAACTCAGGATGGTGAAGGAATTAAGGCACGTTTCTCAACATCCACCAAGTTGAAACACCATGTTACATATACAGTACAACTTTGATTATCCAAAATGGTTGGGACTGGGCCTATTTTGGATAAACAATATTTTCAGATAACTGGTCATTTTTTTTTTTAAAAACAGCTCAGTAACAACTTGTGACAGTGTTTTAAACAACAAAGGAAGGTTTTTAATGATGAAATAGTGTTTAATTCTCACTAAAAAACAACCTGAACAAAATAAGATAAATCCAACACCAAAAAATTCAAAATTCTACTGAGATTTTTTCTAAATTGCGGGGTCAGTTTGCCACCAAAACTGAGATCTTCAGTTATCCAAAAATTTTTTGGAGGTGAAATGATATCATTTCAGCTTCAAAATTTTTTGGATAAATGAGGATTTCTGATTTTTCTGAAATCTTCAATTATCCGAAAAAAATTTCAGAGCCGAACAGACGTCACTTCCAGATCCAAAAAAATTCTGGATAAGTGAGGATTTTGGATAATTGAAGTTGTACTGTATACAAAAAGGTTGGATAGCCTACCCTTGGGTGTATTGAATGTAGTTCTGGTTACTGTGCTACAGTAAAGGTGATTAACATGGCAATTGTCAAAAATTTTCGAGATTGGAGGGTTAGAGTTACAAGTAGAAATTTGAAAGTGTTGATCAATTTATGTATAGAATTATGATAGAAGGTAGATATCAAGTGTATTTCCCGTGGTATGGGTGTCTTAAAAAATGCAGAGCAGCTATTAGCGTTATTGAAGGCAGGAACAGTAACAACAGTTAAAGGGGCATCTGAACAGGTAATTGAATGAGCAAGGCATTAAGGGATATAGAATTGCAGGCAAGTCAGGGTAGTCTAGATAAGGCAAGATAGTCAGCATACATTACGAGCCCAAAAAGGCCTGCTCCCATATACTGCACAATTCTTGGCTAAAATCAGTAAACTGATATTTTACTCGTTTGCTGGTTCCCAATTCAATTATTGATATTTCACTATTTCAATGTTAATAAGGTCTTTGCCTGTTAAGTTACTATTATAATGACCAGATTTTCATTACTTTTTCTCTCAAGAAATAGGATCAAGTTGGGGATACGAACTGCTTATCATTTTGGACACAGCAGTAAGTTCCACATATTCAGAACATAACTGATTATTATAGAGTCAGACAAAGCACAGAAACAGGCCCCTTGCCTTGTGAATTGGTGTCGAGTGAAGTACACAATTACACTAATCCCATTTGATTTGCTCCAGATTCTCAATTTCCCCCATGTTTTACCAGTCATCTACACACTACAAGCAATTTACAGGGGTTAACCAGCCTACTAACCCACGATAGCCAAGTGAATATCCACTTATCAGCACTGGCACATTGTGGCATATGCACTCTGGATTACAACACTGAGAAGTACTTAACTGAAGCACTCTGTCATCCTAAAATTGTCGTCGCCATTCAAATAAACCAGAGTACTTACTGGTAATTAAAAAAACAATGCATCATACAAATCACCAACATTTCTTTCAATCTCCTTACTGAACAATAATAAACCAAAATCTTTGGGAAAACCCATATTTCAATGTTAGTCTCAGCAATACATACTTGGCTTTTCTCTACAGCCATTAGCTTTTTTTAAAACCAGTATCACAGTGAGATTAATGTTGGCAGAAAGGTGACAGAAATTCTAGGAATAACATTCACATAATTCAGAAAACTAGCCAGAAAAAGATGACCAGGTGAATGGCATTATTGGAATAATTAAAGTTATATGTAATTTAAATAAATAAAGGAACTGTATTAATTTTTTTTCAACACAGCCCAGCATTGCCAGTGGATTGAAACTAAGGAAACCTATTTAATCAATCTTTTTTTAAATCACAAGTGAAAATAAACCTCCCATCCATTGAATAAAGAAGGGAGCCAACATCCGCCAACCACGATCTTCAGCCTTATACCTGCAACATTCACTGTATTTACGATCATTGATCTAGGCATGCTTTTTTGCTGTGCCCCTACGCACACACAGCCAGCATCTTTTTCGCGATGCGTTTTTTTTTTTACCCGAACTATTGCACTATATCTGGGTTCCACTGTATATACGATGACACGGTTAGTTAAGGAGGGATTGGTGGGAGTGGCATTACAAACTTGGTGATACCCACGATTGAGAAAGGAAGCACAATGAAAAGCCCAGAATTGTGTTATCCATCAAAAGAGTAATCCAGGAAAACCAATCAAATGTCCTCCAGGACACTAGCTGATACCCAAAGAGCCATTTGAATGCATACAGATAGATTTTATAAAATTACCCAGAAAACATGGTTACAGGGATAGTTTGGTTAAGATAGATGTGTTTAGTAGGTGGATAGAGGCAATACCAATGGTTGGAGCAATGGCAGAAACAGCTGTTGAAGCTTTATTACGTGAAATAATATTTAGGTTTGGATTACCTGCTGTAATTAGCTCTGACAAATGGGCCGCACTTCAAGGCCAAAGTAAACAATGAATTAATGCCAGCATTTCAAAATAAAGCAACAGTTCCACTGCACTCATCATTCCCAGGCTACTGGAACGGTACTTTAAAGAATAAATTGGCCAAATTAGCAGAAGAAATGGGATTAGGATGGTTGAAGGTACTACCCCTGGCCCTATTTGAAATGTGTACAACCCCACACGTTGGTACTGGACTAACACTGGCTGATATTTTATTTATTTGCCCTCTCTGCATGCCATGGGAAGCAAATGAACAAACTAATATATGTCAAGATATGCACGCATGAGAAATGCAAAGAAAAGAAGGTGCCCTGGATGTAGCCAGGAGACTATGTGCTAATCCGAAATTAGGATTGAAAAAATTATCACTTCGCTGGAAGGGACCATTCCAAGTGCTGTTAGTTAATCTGGCTGCCTCCCTGGAATAATTACCGGTAGCTAATACAACAGCTACAGCTTTTGATTCAGTTAAGGATCAGATGCAGGCAGCCAGCATTGAGATGATGGCTTTGTGACTAACTGTATTACAAAGTTGAATAGCTTTGGATTTCCTTTTGGCCAAGAAGGGTGGTACATGTACCATAATAGGACAGGAACATTGCACTTATATCCCAGATGAGTTGGAAAATATTACTTCTCAATCTGAGCACATACAGCTTAATCTTAAACCTCAAAGGTTCAGATCTGCATGACTTCATCTGAAGGTCTCCTGGATGGTTGAATTTTGGAGGACTGGTTGGGTGGCCATGTTAATGCATCATCTTATTACTGTAGTTGTTATAGTTTTAATTCTTATTTGTTGATGTACATCATAAGCTTGTTGTATCAGTTGTACCAATCCTACCAGATTGCAGGTATAATGATGAAATGATAAAAGGAGGGAATGTAGAAGAGGAGAGCAGGAAAATGTAAGGGTGCTCGAGGGTTTCCATTGTGGAAAATAAATTGACATTAGTTTATTAACATTAACATGATGTCTGGCCATTTCTTTTGTTTGTAATCAAAACTGGAAGATATAGCATAACTGAAACTATGTCCTCAGCTACAAAGATATGTAATCGCACTTGCTTAATCGACCACGAAGAGATACTGTAAAGAAAAACTAAGGGGAAGAAACCTGGGGATCTGAGCCAAGACCACTGCACACATTCTGATATTGTCCATGAAAACACAATTTAAAGCGAACTAGACTCTGTAGTAATTGAGTGGGCATTGAAGACAGAAATGAGTAGCGACAGCTACTCCTCCTTTATGCACCCCACTCCAGCTAGAGATATGCAATAAAGGTGGTTTGTGCCATTGATTTGTCTGCTGTTATTTTATCCAGCAGAGATACGGCAGGGGTCGACTTTAAAAGGCTACATTCAGGATCAAAGGAGACAATAGTGCTTTATTTAAAATACTGCAACTTCAGGGTCTGGGCCTAAGATGGTAGCACCTCAACGTGGCAGGAGCCCTCTGGGGTTGCAGACTCCAGGGGAGCACAGGATTGGCACAGGACACCAGTAACAGGGAGTAGAGGAGATTACCCCAAGGATTCCTCGTCCTCACCTACCAGCCTCCCGATCCAACTCATCCTCTGCCATTCCATCACTTACTCCACGATCCCACCACTAGACACACATTCCCCTCTCTGCATTCTGCAGGGACTGCTCCATCCGTGACTCCTTTGTCCACTACTCCCTCCCCACCAATCGTCCCCTTGGGACCTACTCCTGATGACCACAGGAGATGCTCCACTTACACCAACACCACTTCCCTCAGCACCATTCAGGGCCCCAAACAGCCCTTCCAAGTGAAACAACATTTCACTTGTGAATCTGCATCTGGTGCTCCTGCTGTGGTCTGCTCTTTATTGGAGAGACTGGATGCAGACTGGGATGCCACTTTGTTGAGCATCTCAGTTCTGTCCAACACAATACCGTGGATCTCCCAGTAGCCAACCATTTCAATTCTCCATCCCATTCCCTTGCTGACATGTCTGTCCATGGTCTGATGTACTGCCAGACTGAGACCACCTGTAAAATGAAACAACAACACCTCATCTTCCAACTGGGCACCTTCCAATCAGATGGTATTAATATTGACTTCTCTGTCTCCCCCCCCACCCTTTATTTCCCCCATCTCCTTTTGCACAGACATAATAAATTATACCTAGTCCCTTATCACATCTTTTGTTGGTCTAGATTCCTTCCCCATTGTTTGAATTCTGAGACTTTCTGATACATCCTGCTTCTGCCTTTTCGAATTTTTCCTTGAAGAAGGGCTCAGGCCAAAAACATAAGTAATATATCAGTCTCCTATAGATGCTGAAAAGACCAGCTGAGTTCTTCCAGCATTTTTTACCACAATCACAGCATCTGCAACCTACTGTGTTTTACCCAAGGATGGGACCACTGTTGCAGGCCAGCGAGAGACTCTGCAGCTGAAGAACACCCACAGGAAGTGAGGGCGAGGAACCCACTCCAGGGTGCAGGAGAACCAGGTACCTGACCTGGGATTGAGAGGATGCCGAGCTTAAGGAAGGCTCCCAAAGGGCTGTGGAGGCTTCCTCATCAAGTCGGTGGATTGGATCTAGGCTCTGCTTCCCGTTGGTTTGAACTGAACTAGTCACGTGCGGCTGCAGAGTGCTGGAGGCGAATCCACGGAAGTACAGTGACCAAGGGAATTCTCTTTTGCTTCTCTATCTCTGACAGTAAGGGGTACTGGGAAATACTAATGGAGAATCTTTATCTGCTTTATAGCAAATTAAAGGCAATTTCATTAATATTACATTCTATTTTATTAGATAATCAATAAATAGTATCTGATCTATGTACCTGTGCTTTCCGGAACCCACTGCTCACTTACCCCAGTTCTCACTTCCTAAAATCTCCTGCTAAAATTGGGGAGAGGAGGTGGTGGTGGGGGGGGGGGGAAGAAGGAGATAAATCTTGTGCCAATGGGTCCTATATGCTGTCAAATACGGTAGTTATAATTTTTTTCCTGCCAGAAAGGCATCAAGTAAAATGATTTCATGCCTTATTTATTCAAGCAAGTTCTTCTCAGATTACATCAAGTGTGGTAAAGCAGACATCACAAACTACAATATGTATTTTTCAGCTGTTGAATGCAACCCTTGTAATCAGTGTGCCAGTGCTGTGGATTTAAAACCATTCACTGAAAGGAGATCCAATTACTATACAACACAACATGCAAACCAAAGCAAATATAAACCACAATGTTGTGCCCATCTACATAGACCTACTCTTCCAATCTAACCTGTCCAAATCTTACAGCCTAAAACCCTCTATTTTTCTTGCATCCATATGGCCATCTAAGCAGCAATTTCAGGACACCACAAGTCTTGCTATTTGAGGAAGATTGATTGGTGAGGGAGAGAAGAAAAAAAATCAGGCTATAGCATTTTGAATTTAACTCACCTAAACAAGTCAATGTACCTTAGATACTGGAGCTATACACTGACTGCAAATGTGGGAGATATCTTACAAAAGTTATCAGATCATCAAGGTATACTATTCCATAAAATTGGCAAGATGCAAAACCAAATTGATGAAAATTTTATAGTAATATAATTATCCTTCATTTAAAGAATTAAAGAACCAACTGCATTACTCTTTAATTCAAGTACCATCATTGATTAAATGGACAGTTAATGCAGATACCACTTTCAAAAGATCTAAGGTTATATGCCATGATTAGTCTTATGGAAATGTAGAGAGACAAGTTAATAAAAGAAAAACAAACAAATCAGAGAGCAAATTATAACTAACCTTTGGTTTTATGTTCAGTGGCCTGAAAGAAAAACAAAAAGCTTACATAAAAAACTTGGTTCATTTATCAACATGATTCCCAATAAAATAAATCAAGTAGAAGGATGACCAAAATCAAATTAAATACCTTTTTCTGAGCAGCTTCCTTCTTCTTCTTCTCTTCTTGTTTTTTCTTTCTCTTTTCTTCCATCAAACGGTCCTCTTCTTTAGTTTCTTGTTCTTTCTCACTATTTTATTGAACAAACAATATTTTAAATTTATTTTAAGTTTGATTAAATTTAGACATAAAAGCACAGTAACAGGCCTTTTCAGCCCACTAACCTGTGCCACCCAATTAAACTACAGCCCCTGGTACATTTCAAACAGTGGGAGGAAACTGGAGCCCTGGAGAAAACCTACATAAACACGGGGAGAACATACAAACTCCTCACAGAAAGCGTGAGATTCAAACCCTGGTCACATTCGCTGGCTCTGTAACAGCTACGCTAACCCTGCCGCCCTTTTTGAATGATTACTGTGTTTCAGAGAATTACACTCTTCAGTAGAGTTAAGCCAATGGTGTTTCCCACCAAAAGTCTAAACTCTCACATACATATCTTGTCTTATTTACTTTTTAAGATAATTGACAAACACGTTTAACAATATTAAAGCTACAAAGTGTTATCAACATTTCTTCAAATAAAACTTCCCTTTGTTTGATGATCATATTATTTGGTGTATCAAAGTAATTTGAAAAGTTTGATAATCATTCAGACCAAGATTTGTGACAATGCATTCCATCAGTCAGAATATACAGCAACTTCATAATGTACACCAAGATAATTTTTCATTAAATCTATTTGGAGGACTTTCAAACAGAAAGTATAATCAATTCACTGAACATTTATACAAATATTTACCAATAAACTCATGATGTAAATGAAGGAACCAAAACACCAAATTCAGGTAGTAGCTGACATACGTGAATACTTGGCACTACATCAAGAACATAGTTATTTTTAAAAATAAGCAACAATTTATGGACAAAAAAGTAATAACAGATTCAGAGGCAATTTTAAAGCACGTTTTTATTAATGCTACACTCACTTCACCATCTCAGCATAAAAATTAGTAAAAAACAAATCTGCTAGAGGAACTCAGCAGGTTGAGCAGCATGAGTGAGAAAAAAAAACAATATCAGAACCCTAATCAAGACTGAGAGAACAGAGACAAGATGCCCAGTATAATGAGCAAATGACACAAGAGGTTAGGCACAGGCCAGAAGGATGATGGAGAAATGCAGACACATGATTAGCTTGTGCCAGATGAAGGAAAAAAAGAGGAAAAAAAACAGGCTCAGGTGAATAAATGGAGGCAAATGCTACTGGTGCTACAATTTGTAGAAGTGGAAAAGATCACAATGGGAGCAAATGGGGAGAGGCGAAGGACAAAGCAAACTAGATAGAATCCAAAGGAGGGGGTGAATGAGAACGAGTAAGGGTGTGTGGAAAGGGGGCCTTTCAGATACAGTTCTGAAGAGTTCAAATTTATTATCCAATTGTACATGCGCAACCCGCTGAAACAGCATTCTCCAGTCTTCAGTGTAACACTCTGCAAACATACAAATTATGCATAAACACAGTATCGGTACACAAATATTAAGATAAATATTATTAAAAAATAGTTAAGTCATGGAGGGTTTGTATGAGCAGTTCATCGGTCGTTCTGCAGTCTCACTGCCCATGGGAAGAAGTTGTTTCTTAGCCTGGTAGTTCTGGCTCTTACACTCTTTCACAGCAGGAGTAGCTAGAAGATGCTATGCGCAGGGTGGTATGGGCCCTCCCCTATTTTGCAAGCCCTCTAAACAATGATCCTAGAAAATTACATTGATTGGTGGTGTGTGTATGTGTGAGGGGGGGGGGGGTGGGGGGGGGAAGAGAGTTGTGATCCTCTCTGCCACTTGTATGCTCCTGTGGATTGACCTCTGATTCGATTGTGGCAACTGTACCACACGGTGATGCAGCTAGCTAGCTCTTGATAGAACTCCCGTAAAAAGTTGACTGAATGGTGAGCAGTAGCCTTGCTCACCTCAGCCTTCCAACGAAGTGCAATCGCCGTTGTGCCTTCCTGACTAGTGAGGAGGTTTTATATATCCAGGATAGGTCACTTTTTAAAAAAATATTTTATTTTGACTTTTTATAGGTTCAAAGTAATTTCAACAATCAATACAATCTTTTTCAACATTCATAGAATGTACAGAGTCTGAGTTTTGTTTTCCCTCCCCCTCCCTTGCCCTCAAACATAACCATACCAATTATACAAATACAAGCAAATACAAGTGGGGTTCAGAGCCCCCACCAAAATACCTAAAAGGAACAACTGAATTAACGAAATAACCCAAGAAATAAAAGAAAAAAAAAGAAAAACCCAAACTAAAACAGATTTAAAAAAGGCTAAAAAAGAAAACACACATGTCACCTATGCCATCTTCCATTTCCTTAATTCCAATCCTTTCCCTACTAAGAGAGGTTTTTTAAAATAATATCCACATTTCACAAGGAGGGGGAGCTAGTCAATCTACATGCCCATGTATTTCAGATAGGGCTGCCACACTTCAACAAATGTATCATGTTTCCCCCTTAGATCCTATGGGTTTTTCTCTAAGGGAATGTAATTTTGCATTTCTATATTCCATCAGGTGGTATTTAATTGGGAGTTTAACTTCCATATGACTATCATAAACTTCCTGGCTACACATTTCCAATATCTCCCAAAAGGTACAACTCTAGATCTTTTGGAAAATCCACTTCTGTAATTTATTTTTTTCCCCTGCAATGTCCCCCAGTTCTTCCCAGAATGGTCTCACCTTTGTACATAGTCAGGTGGAATGGACAAGGGTTCCAATCTCCACACCAAACCTAAAGCACATTTCTGAAATTTCCTGCTTTGATTTATGTCATTTTGTGACGAGGCACAGCTGGTGCAAGAAGTTTTATTGCAACAACCTGTATCTGGCGTTAATGACTCCCGTCACACTGTCCAGACACAAGTCTTGGCTCCACTCTTCATTAATTGTTGTGCCCAAGTCCCACTCCCATCACTCCCTCAACCTGTGCAAGACTGGCTTCGGGCCCTCATTTTGGAATATGTAACACATTAGAGAAATAAATTTACACACATTCCCTTGTTGAATTAGAATCTCCAAATGACTAGACCTAGGCAGGGTCATAGACAGTCCTAATTTCTCAGGATAGGTCACTTCTTAAGTGAACTCTGAGGAATTTGGTGCTCTCTACTCTCTCAACTACAGAGCTATTAATGTGTTGTGGAGGGTGGTCATCACTGGTTCCCCCTCGAGTCCACAATCATCTTGTCCACGTTGAGACTCCGGTTGTTATTCTCACATTATTTCACAAGATTTTCCACCTCTTCTCTGCATTGTGACTCGTTGCTGTGGCTGATGAGGCCAAATTGCTGTCATGTCATCTGCAAACTTGACTATTGGAGCTGGAGTTGCAATGTGGGTCAGTAGCATGAACAAGAGCAGGCTGAGCTCAAAGCCTTGAGGTGCGGCAGTACTCAGGTTGTTCTACTTTCTTCTGCCTATCTTTGGCAGATCCATACTGTGTGTTGTCTCACACTCTGTATAATTATTGTAATGTTTCTTTATCCAACCATCTTGTAAAGAATGCAAAGTTTTAATTGGCCTCCCTCATTACTTGTTCTACTTTCACGTCCTGTGTGCTTTACTAGGAGGATATAAGATTACACTAAATAATTTGAATTTGTCCTTTTCGTCGAGGCACCCTGACTTCACTTGATTGCAATGTATGATCTAAATCTTCAACACCCTTAAAATACCTTCTAGTATTTCTTCCAATGAAAGCTAAAAGGCCAAATATCGCACCAAGTTTCCTTTGTTTCCCTCCTTTCTTGAAATGGTTACATTTGTAGCTTTCCAATCACTTGTAATATTTCTAGTATCGAGGGATAGTTGTAATTGCGAGAATGTAGGTCTTCACCTTTGAAATTCCCAGCTTTCAGTAATATCATTTACTTTAAATTTGTGACATGAATTTTGAAAATAATTTACATCAAGTTAAGTACTGTACTTTTATTGCACTTTTCTGTTTCATTTAAAATAGTCCAAAAAAAATTGTGGGCTGAGATTAGTCGTTGACTTGTAAAACAAGCAATGAAATTATTTATAAACATGTTATTTCAGGGTGGAAATTGCTAGGAAAACAAATGCAGATTTACTGTGGCTGCTCTTGTTAGTGCATGAAACATCCAGCGATGTGGCAAAATAAAAGTTGTGAATTGTTACATGTTGCCAGATCTGCTGCTGCTATTTATTTATTTATACATTGAAATCTCACAATATTTCTGTAATGAAGACCTGCCAATATATGGACTTTGGTCATTCACACGGAAATGAGCTGCAATTTTCCGGGTCAGAGTGGCCTTTTACACAGCAAGCCGGCATTGCTGGAGCAAAAGAGGTGGGACATGTAACTCCACTGCATCGAAACCTGCTGTAATGCATAACATACATGTCGTGTCAGGCGTATCCTTCAAAACAAACCGGCAGTTAATCTTGATGAGCTTATTGTAATAGCCATGAACACGTAGCACTCTTCGTGCGCAGGCCAATTTCCTGCGCTTCATACACAACATGATGTGCAGATAGATGCAGAATCCATGTGAGCAACATATTCGTGTGATCAGAACTACATTGGTGAATTTGAAGAGAAGCAGGGAGCAGTTCGAGGCAGAAACTTGCACGGTCGTTGGAGAAGTTTCCTTCTTGTGAGTCAATTTGAATTGCTGTTGAATAGAAAAATGTGGAGGTGAGAGACACCACACTGGCCCACATTCTGGTCTAATGAACTGAACAATTTTGATGAGTGAAAGGGTCATTTCTGTAGGTCTCGGGACACTTTTGACTTTGCATTAAAACTCAATGAGCCACACTTGAGGTGCAAGACAAACTAGCGACAGCCTCTGGAACCTCGACTTAGACTAACCCTAACCCTACCCCAAGTTGTATTTTTAGTGTCGGTGTGGCAACTGTGTTGGTATGTCAAGTTACTGGTGCATTGAAGCCTATTTAAACATTTTGTAGGCCTGCCGAGTGGTGCACATTTCCAGGAGACAATGGACAGATTTGCAGAACAGTATCCAATGTGCACTGGTGCCATTGATGGCACACATATTCCCATCAGAATTCCACCCCCCCCACCCCCCACCATGAGGACCCACTAGCCGAGTACAATCGGAAAGGGACCGTTCTTCAGGCTGCTGTAGACCACAACTACTGGTAAGGATCATGCCCTAAGTTACAATTATTGCTATCAATTAATATGTTTCATACGTCTATCTAAACACAGACATTTTGTTATTCCATCATCATAGACATGTATGTGGGTTAACCTGGTTGCATCCATGATTTGAGTTTTAGCCAACTCACCCATCTATAGAAAGGCATAGGATCGGGGTGGGGGGTACCTCTTCCCACATGAAGTTAATATACTCCAATGTACAGTGATTTATGTGTTGATCTCAGAGGTTGCATAAGGCAGATACATCAACATTGCTCTGCCTACAGAAATCCTAAACTGTTAACAGATTGGAGGTCCCAGTGCATCTAATCAGAGACTAGCTGACTCCATCAAGAAATGGTTAATGAAGGGGTTCACCAAGAACCATGCACTCGATCAATGGCTACGTAGCTTTAACTTCCATTTGAGCTCAGCAAGGATAATGATGGAAAATCCTATCGCACATCTCAAAGGTCCCTGGAGATGGCTGCCCAAGCGACTTGATATTTCTACCACTTTTGTATCAGATGTTGTTGCCTGTTGTGTTCTACACAATATATGTGAGATCAACAAGAAACATTTCTTGCCTGAGTGGAACACTAATCTACACAACCCTGATCGGGTTGCTTATCAGGGTGCACAAGCACACAGTCACCAGGTAATCCATGAGACAATTATTTCCCTTCTGTAAGCAATTTAAGTAAATGACAGCTTTAGTAAATGTATATAATGCACTTGTCAAAGAATAGTAGCAAACAGGAGATATGTAAATGAAAATTAAAAACTTTTAATTCAACTGCATTTAACAATTTATAAATCGTTTTGCAATAAAACCAAACATTAATAACCATTTGCAAAAGTCACATAACTCCAGCAGCTGAAGGAAGGAGGAGGATGAGGGTGATTGAAAAGACTCATATCACACCAAGTTTCCTTTGTTTCCCTCCTTTCTTGAAATGAGGATACATTTGCAGTGGTGCACGAGAGAAATACTGGCTTTGTACTATCATTCATACTATCACTTTGCTGTCGAGCAGAGGATGACAACATAATCATGTCCCTCATGAGTGAGGCCTGGTTCTGCATTTCCTTTTGGAAATCTTTGAACATTTGTCCAAACCCTTTCAACTCCTCTGACTGGGTACATCTGTCCACCTCGCGTGCTGCCATCTCTGCCGCCTGTGCTTCTCTTCTCATGGGCTCTCTGCACCTCCTGCCAAATAGGTTCCCTCTCCACATCATCATGGTCCATTGATTGCAACATCTCCCTCATTTTCCAGGTCACCACCTGTGCCATGGTAGTTCTCAGTCTCTTCTAAGGTGGCTGGTACCCTGGATAGCATGCTACATTAGCAAGACCACTCTTTATGGGCAGTCATACTTAGAAAACACATGACAAAATTTGTTGATCACAAGAAATAAGTTTTTACCTGGTTGCCTCTGAGGCACAGGTGCATTGAATGTAAAGGATAAAGAGTTAGATTCTCTCTTGTTGGAGATGGTCATTTTCCAGCAATTTCATAAAGAAAATATTATTCGCCACCATGCATCAGTTGTCTGAATCTTGCTGCAAGCAAGCATGGACTGCTCCATTTGTTGAGTTGGTTTTGACCATTGTGCATTTTTCTGGAAACATCTCAGCATCTGACCAAGAAAGGTCCTTGGCCTAGTATTAAATGCTGGAGCTCAGATATTACTGAGCGATTCATGTAATGCAATCTGGAGCCAAGATGTCAGACCTCAGATAAACAACTATGTTCCTTCATGTGAAGTAGGACTCTTGCGCTTGGTGATTCTTCCTTTTTATGCTCATCGCCTTCTGTGTGGCTAAATTTGAGGTGTGCACAGTTACATGGCTGATAGAGATTTAAAAATCTACACTGAAGTTGCAATTTTCCAGCAAATATCAGTGTTCATCATTGGTTGGGCAAAAGAGATATGGAAAATGCAGAAAGGCTGAAATGTTTATTTTTGTCAGCCAATATAACAGACTTAGTCACAATGATGGCATCTCAAACTATTGTTTATCCACTCCTGCAAAATCTTTACAACACTTGATATGGAATACACACTTACTTTGGAGGAAGCACATTTACCTTAAAAAAAGAGATTGATGGAATTTGCATCAAATATAGGCGACTTATGTTTAAAGGAGTTAAAATAGTGCATGGCTCCAGGAAGGGTTCTACAAAATCAATACGACTCTCCTTGGACCCCGATAGATCTACTACGAGCAAACAAGTGGGGAGAGTGGAGAAGGTCTGACAAATGCAAGGATCAAATTGATGGTAGATTCTACAATTTTGTCCAAGCAGCACAAAGGGCAATGGAATCAAATATAATTAAGGATATAACACAGAGCAAAATTTTTTTTTTTTTTAAAAAAAAAGATAAAATTGAGATGTTGCAAAGCATATTAAAACAGTGGAGCAGAAGAAATTCAGCCAAATGACATTTATGATTTCATACACCTGCCACAACCCATCACAGGGAATACTTTACTTTCATGGCATTTCCAAGTGTTTTTCAACAGACATCTACCTCAAATCAGTACACCTATATAGGCACTTTCAGGTGGCCAATTGCCCCGCATGTAAAGCCGCATGTTTAGGCAATATGTGGCCGTTTTGAAGCCGCCTGAATGTGCAGGAGGCGCTCTTGAGGCGAGCTACGTAACCCTCCTCCGAGAGGGAAAAGGATAATCAGCTCAGCTCAGTGGCTCCCCCAGCCACCTGAATGCAGCTGGCTGAAAGCAGATGTTAAAGAGTCAGGCTGCTGATCACAGCTGACACTGGGCAGGAGCCGGAGTGTTCTCAGAGCTGCATCCTGTGCAGCTGTGTCCTTCAGGTGGTCAGCGTTGCACTTTAAACGTTGGCACCTGAATGGCAATTTAAAGGGGCGCTTCTGCTTCTTCAGGCGCATTCTTAGCGTAGAATGCACCTGAAAAAGGCTTATAATTCTACCAAATACAATACCCTAATGAATATTTAATCAGATCAAAGTAACATTTTGACCCACTGGATAGGTTAATTAGTAACTCAAGGCACTGTAATTTAACCTTCACTCCAGAATAATAAAATTTAGGCCAAGCACTTTTATTAAAGAACATGCAAGTGGTACAGTGAATAAGACAGTGAATTCTGACCACAGGGGATGGATGACATGCATCCTTTGCTGGTTGCAGAATGTTTGCACATTTTTGTACCACAAGGATCCAAAGCATAAAACCACCCGAATCAGCACTCACTGGGAGTAAATCTTACTTTGATGTTGTTTTATGGAATAGAAGACACAATGACACTACTTCTCTGAGGTTGGAAAGATGCACTTTCCAAGAAAGTATATGATGAGACCTGATCTGGGTGCAATCTCCCCCACTTGGAAATTCCTAATAACAATGAAACCTTCAAGACGCAAACTTTGACATGCATTGGATAAATAAGCATTGCTCCAACACAAAAACAGGAGCAAGCACTACATATTATAATTGGAAGCCATAGGCGGAGACAGAAGTGAATATCTTGCAGCACTAAAGAAATAATTTGGGACATGAGAAAGATTCAGATCTCCAGTCACACTCTAATTGGCTACCTTATTTCCATGGCCTATTCAGCTCATGCAATTGACATATACAAAAAAAAATCAGTGTTCAAACTGAATTACAAGGCCTTAGCTTTCAAATATAGTATCACAAAAATCTCTGGCATTCTGAAGTGGTATCTCTAACAATTCTAAATACAGTAAAATCCTTATTATCTGGAATTCAAGCAACGGGCAAAATTAAAAAGTAAATAGGTAAAAAAAAATGAAAGTAAAATTTGAGCCCCTCGCAGTTGATTAATCAATCACACAACCTGCATCTACCAATCACATAGGTGCTGGATACCAGGGGTTTTACAGTATTCGTTCAAACTATGGGAATAACTCCTTCGTGATAGCAATTCAAGGATTCAACTGCAATTTAAATTCCACTCATTCACTTAAGGCGACAGGATTAAAATTCAACCTTGGAATACTGTAACAAGATGAATTTTGTAACTGTGGACAAATGTTGCCCATTTAAATATTGAGGGAGATTTAAAGGGACATCACACGGACCATTTAAACACCACAGAAATTAGCTACAGTAGACCCTTGGGCCTCGTAAAGAATATCCGACCACAGCGACGCAGAGTGGGGGGGACTACAGGTTAAGCTGAGACGTTCGGCCCTGAGACTTCTGCTCCCTACCATCCTCGTGGCCAATCTTCAATCCTTGAAGAACAAATTCAAACTCCAAGCCACACTTCCAATATCAGCGCGACATCAGGAAATGCTGTGTGATGTGCTTTACAGAAACATGGTTAATTGGGGACATTCCAGACACAGCTCTATAGCCTGTGGGCTACACCCTCCAACGGCTGACCGGACACCAGCATTAGGTGCCGTTTGTGTCATCATAAATTCATCATAGTCCACTATACATCAGTTTTCATCACCATTATTCCCTTAGTGTTGGTCTGAGTCTCTGCACCCTTCTGCCCCCAGCAACTGGATCCTTGACTTCCTCATCGGAAGACCACAGTCAATATCTAATTGAAAACAATATCTCCTTCTCACTAATTATCCACACAGGTGCACCTCAAGAATGTGTGCTTAGCTCGCTGCTCTACTCACTATACACCCATGACTCTATGGCCAGACACAATTCCAATGCCATCTACAAATTTGCTGATGACACCATAAGTGTCGGCAGAATCACAAATGGCGATCAAGAAGTGCACAGGAGGAAGATGGATCAACTTGTTGACATGTTGGCGACATGCCAACAAGCTTGTGCTCAATGTTAGCAAAACCAAGGAGATGACTGTGGACTTCAGGAGGAATTCGGGGAACACGACCCAGTCCTCATGAGGGCTTCGTAGTGGAGAGAGTCAAGAATTTCAATTTCCTGGGCGTCAACATCTCCGAGGAACTGACCTGGAGCCCCTTATGTCAATGCAATCATGAAGGCGCCTCAGCAGTGGCTATACTTGTGAGGTGTTTGAGGAGATTCAGTACCACTGAAGCCTCTCGATAACTTCTACAGGTATACCATGGAGAGTATTCTGGTTGGTTGTATCACGGTCTGGTATGGAGGTGCCAATGCTCAGGACAAGAAAAACTCCAGAAGGTTGTTAACTTGGCCTGCAACCTCACAGGCACCAGCCTTCACTCCAATGAGGATATCTTCGAAAGGTGGCATCTTTAAAAAAAAAAAGCCTCTATCCTCAAGGGCCCTCACCAGGCCATCCCCTCTTCACTTTGCTACCATCAGGAAAAGGGGACAGGAGCCTAAAGATGAGCACCCAGTGGCACAAGGACAGCTTCTTCCCCGCTGCCATCAGATTCCTGAATAATGAACCGAAGACACTGTCTTACTTTTTGAGCATTTTATATGAATGTTTGCTCTGTGATGCTGCTTCAACCAATGAATTTTGTGACATGTTCATGAAAATAAATTGATTCGAAGTGCAAAGTAATTGCTATAATCTCAGGAGTACAACATGAGAATTCCATGTAGCACAATGATTTCCACCAATTTACACTTATCACATTAAATGTAGACATACAGCACAATAACAGGCTATGCCGCCAGAACATTTGGAAAGATGGGAGGAAACTGGAGTACCCGGAGAAAACTCACGCAGACAAGGGAGAAGAACATAAAAACTTTTTACAGACAGTGCCGGATCTAAACATGGGTCACTGGCCCTGTAACAGTATTCCGTCAACTGCTACACTAACTGTGAGATAGGCCACATGTAATTTTGCAAAATTTGCAAATCCTGCAAAATTGTTATGCATCCAGTAGTCTCGAAAATAAACATAACATTCTTACCATGGTAACAAAAAACTTTAAATAAGGAAACACTAACCATTTGAATAATGGACATCAACAGTAACAAGTTTGTAATATTCAAGTCTTGTAATAATGTCACGTGTATAATGGAACAATTATGGTTAATTGTAGATGCATCTGGGATTTGTGGTTAAGACTATGCAAATTTAAAAAATTGATCCTTACACTGCAAATCACATTAAATGGAAAGGCTGGGCTACCCTGCAATAGAAATTTAAGTACAAGCGAAAACAAAAACTGCAGATTTTCTTTGCTACACATTTATTTCAATGTCCAACAAAGATATGGTCAATAAGATGTGGGAGGGGGGTAAACAGGAAAAGTTAGGGTGGCATTGTTGGCATAGCAGTTACCACAACACCTTTACAGCATCAGCAATTGGGACCGGACCGAGGTTCGAATCCCAGACTGTCTGTAAGGAGTTACTACATTCTCCCAGTGTCGGCATGAGTTTTCTCCAGGGGCTCAGGTTTCCTCCCACCATTCAAAATGTACTGGGGGTGTAGATTAATGGGGTGTAAATTGGGCAGCACAGACTCATGGGCCAAAATGGCCTGCTATCGAGCTGCAAGTCTAAATTTTAAAAAAGTAAAGATTAGTGGCTGAGAGCCATGACTTATAAATTAAAATGATTCAAAAATCTCGGGTTCATAATGTGGAAGATCAAGGCTTGCCAACTTCAGGAGCTCCATGGAGCAATGTGCTGGATCAAAAATAGGGTCCTTCAAAGGATTAAATATTAATTTCCATTAATCATTCCTCAGAAAATGGTGCAATCCATGTTACTTGCAAGCAAACCATTCGTGCCAGGTATTGGCCACCACTAACAAAACAATGTCTAATCAACCACCCTGACATTTATCAAATTCCTTACTATTAAAATTTTGGGGAGGCATATCAACCATAAACATCAGTAATTAGTCCTCAAGTACTCCAGCTACTCAAACTAACTGAAGATTAGGTTCTCGGAACTTCTAATTCATCCAAAGCTTTTCCCGCAGAAAACAATGCACAAGTCAGGATACTGTAGAATATTCTCCATTTACCCGTGTGACTGCATCTTCAATAGTCAATGTGCTCTAGGCCACTGAAGACCAAACCACATGCTTATTGGGCATTCTATTCATCACCATAATAAAAATAATTTTTGACTCAACCAATACACCCTGATTACAATATGCCACCCACAAAATGTTATTTGCCTGCATCTCCCAAACCATTGACCACTCACACCCAATACATGGGCTGAAGCCAAATGGCAACATTACACCTGCTGGTTTCCAAGTCATACACTACACCAATCTAGAAATCCATCAACATCTCTTCATTGCCAGCAAGTTCATATTGTGAATAGTGACTTGACTATATGGAATACAGCAGTTCACCACCTTTCAAAAGGGCCTTAAGGATCAGCAATAAATTTTAGTCTTGGCAATAATAAATCATGCAAAATCCATTTTAAAATATTATATGCTCTTCCATGAGGCCACAAAACATTCCCCCACATTTACACAAAATTGGAGATGGCAGGTTTCAATAATTACAACCAACTCTAATGCTATCAGGTAGTAGATCAGAAAACAATGCATCTTAAGACCAAAAATGTCACTTTAATTTCCTTTGACATGGTGTAATTCATGCCATGAAACACTGAAAATCCAAATTATGCTACGCCAGCTAATTATCAATGCTCATCAAATCGGACCAGATTTAAGCCAATTGTAATACAAAGAATCAGTGACTGAGGCTTTGCACGTGGATTTGTTTAAACAGCTGTTAAGTTGCTAAGCTTTCACCGTTTTTCAACAAGACATCTGGAAAGAACATTAAAGTTTTTAGAAGAATATATTCATGTTTCAGATAACAAAAAGCACCATTAGAAAATTAGGTGAGATATGCTGACAAGTATGTTGAGAAAATACAGTTCTTTTCCCCCCAAACGTGGAGTTTTATTTCTCTGTATATTCAGAACATATAGACACCAGAGTTGATTTGGCCAACTGTATGAAGTGAACAAGTTTGAGTCAATTTACCAAATTTTTTAAATCATGGTTCATTGATCCAAACTGTCCATTTAAGACAGTTGACCAAAATTGTTGAGTAAATTAACCCTCCCTTCCTGAATCTTCAAAAAAAGCCAACACCAAAACTGGTTAAAGTGTATGACCTCCAACTAAAGCTGGCTACAAAAATACTTCATCAGGGAACCCTAATTATTATTTAATAACATAAATGCAAATATTAATAGTGACATTACAAAATGAACCGAGAATTCAGTCCATCACTGCGAGTTTGTACTTAAGGTTACCAAATACCAACTATAGCAAAGAGCAGAACCCAATCTTACCAACTTTAGTTCAAATCTATTCCCTGAAGGTGACATGAAGAGGTTAGAATTGCTAGAGTTAAACAGAACAATGCTGGGCATGTCTACCATAGGGCATGTGATCCACACAGAGCAAACCTGCATGATTCTGGGCACAAAATTCTCTGACAGCCTCACACTGCTCAGAGATACCATCACCTACATGCAGGACCGGGGGAGTGGGCACCTATCTGGTCAGCTTTATCTGGAGAAGGCTTTCGAGCAGATATCGTACACATACACGATAGATGTGCTCGCCAAAATGGGCTATGGGGAGGGAATCCAAAATTGGATTAAACTGCTCTACATGACATCCATAGCACAGTCCAAATCAATGGGTGGGAAAAAGATAACTTCCCCATCAAGTCTGGAGTCAGGCACGGATGCCCGTTCTCTCGAGTCTTATTTGTGTGCTGCATACACACTTTAGCTGAATCCATCAGGAAGGATGGGAGCATGAGGAGTGATAGTGCCAGGCAGTGGAGGCACTCAGGTCAAGATCTCCCTGCACCCGGACGATGTCATCATCTTCCATTCACACACACACACTGGTCTGCAGACTGACCAGCATCCACGGCCAGAGTAAACCGGAAGAGCTAGGCAATGCTCTTCAGTAACTGATCTGCCAGACCCTCTTCAGAGCATAATTTGACTACTTGAAGGTGTTGGGGATCTGGTTTGGTGGGACCAAGGCATGCAACAAAAATTGGTTGAAGCGGATCACATAGGTCCACTAGAAATTGGGTGAGCATGACCCTCCCCCTCAATAACAGGGAAGAACCTGGTCATCAAGTGAGACATGCTTTCAGTACTGTTGAACGCTGTGCAAGTGTGGCCCATCCCCCTCACCCCTGCCCTGGAGATCAACAGAACAATCTTCTGGTTCATTTGGGGATCCAAGATAGAAAGGGTCCTACAGGTCTCCACGTACGTCACTAAACAATGGGGGCAAGGGTGTACCCAACTTGCCCCCCCCCCCCCCCCCATCCTGATGGCCACCTTATTGTGCATCTACATCAAGCTGTGCATGGAACCAAAGTACGAGAGCACCAAGTGCCACAATGAGCAGAGGTTCTACCTGTCCCAGGTGTTGTGAAGGATGGACCGGGCCTAGTTGCCAAGCAATGTCCCAGTCAGCTGGACTTTGCCACACCACTCATCCTTTGTGGAAAAGTTTTTCCAGACAAACACTTTGGATCACAAGGCCATCACGCAGTGGTCAGCAAAGAATGTCCTACAGTCACTGAGAGGTGAAAACTTAATAGACACCATGGGATGGTTCCCGGAGGTGACTACTCAGGTCATCTGGTGGAATGCCTCATCATCAGTGCTCACAAACAAACACCAGGACTTGGCCTGGATAGCAGTGAGAGAAACCCTCAGTCAGATCTTCCCTGTTCAACTGGATCAACCACAACATACGTTGTCCCTGAGATGACTGCGATGAAGTAAAGACAGTCGCCCACCACTTTGCAGATTTGGTCAGAGTGTGTGAAGGACACAAGGGTCCTTGTCACTATTCATCCCCAGCAGCAACATGACAGAGGAGCCGACAAATCACCCTCTACCACCACACTCCTCCACCTGGAAGAACTTGTCCTCACTTTAAATAACTTCTCCTTTATCTCATCTCACTTTCTCCAAATTAAGGAGTAATCATGGGTACCCGCATGGGTACCAGCTATGCCTGCCTGTTGGCTTTCTGGAGCAATCCATGCTGCAAGTCTACACAGTCAAAACCCCTCAACCTTTCCTCCACTGACTACATTGGCACTGCCACTAACACCAGCGATGAGCTTGTCAACTTCATCCACTTTACAGCCAACTTCCATCTGGATCTCAAACTCACCTGGTACATCTCCAACACTCTCCCCCTTCCTGGATCTCTGTCTCCATCTTGGGAGACATGCTTTCCACCAACATATATTACAAAACCTCTAACTTACACAACTACCTTGACTACACTTCCTCACACCCTGTCTCTTGCAAGGATTCCATCCCCTTCTCTCAATTTCTCTATCTTCACCACATTGGTTCCCAAGGTGAGCCTTCCAGTCCAGATCTTCTGAAATGTCCGTCTTCTTCCACAAACGTAGCTTCCCCTCTACCACTATCAACTCAGCCTTCACCTGCATCACCTCCATTTCCTGCTCATCTGCCCTGGCCCCCTGCTCCCAAATGCAACAAATATAGAATCCCCCTCATCCTCACCTACCACCTCATCAGCCTCCGCATCCAATGCATTATCCTCTGGGGGTGGGATCCAGTAGTAAGTGCTGGAAATTCCAGAGGATAATGCGTTGGAGTTCTCCTCCCTCCTTCCCCCTCCACTCACCCAGCCATTCCTCCCCCAGTCACTGTTGTCCCCTCCCTCCCTACCTCACCTCCGGCCTTTGCCACCCCCTCCCCCAACCTTTTGTTCAGATGCCTGCCGACATTCTTCCATACCTTGATGAAGGGCTCAAGCCTGAAATGTCGATTATGCATTTTTAACGAAAGGACACTATTTGACCAGCTGAATTTCTCCAGCATTTTGAGTTTTTAACTTCAACCAATATTTTTACGATTTACTCTCTGGATTTCTGGGCGGTTCGTGGGAACACGCAGAGTCAGAAGCACATCAACTCAATGAAAGACACATTTTGGTCTGCCCAAAACCTGTTGGTGTTTCAGCACACAAGAGATGTTGGTGCAGGAATGCTACCGACTGGCAAATTGCAGAATGGAGTACATTGGGGGGGGGGGGGGGGGTGGGGAGAATGAGAGGTGAACTATCAAGAGCCACAACAGTGGTAATGGTATAATAGAAATAAAATTAATGATACAGTGATGGAAATGTATGGAGACAAAACTAAGGGTGGGAAAAGACTTTGAATGGTTTTCCTTTTGTAAATAATTTATTATGAATAAAATCTATTTTTGGTAAAAAAAACATTCCTTAGGCTTGTAGCCATTAACTTTTGAACTGCTGAGTCAATAATCTTTTTTTTCCAAATAATTTGAATGAACCTCAAACACTTTTGGGAAGACTTTTTTCTTCATTCACTAACATGTCCCTCACAATTAAATGAGAACTTTCAGCCCTATCCGTTATTGTGACATACAACCATAATTTAGCTTCTAATCTCCTCCTTTTTCCAAGTTTACTTCTATGATCCCCACACCGTTCCATGTTTGACCAAGTCTACTGTGTCATATGCTAGTATTCAATTCAAAAACTGAACACCAGGTCACATGGATATCTGCAGAACAGATTCAGGACATTTTCAAATGAACCTTCTCAGCAACCCTTCAAAACAAATTTATAAATCATTACTCCTAACACAAAAAAAAAGGAACAGGTCTCAAATAAATTTCAAAAATATTGCAAGATATTATCAACTTTTCTCAGCATACACTTAAAAGATATTCCAGTACTCAAGATAACAGGAATATTTAAAACTATTGCCGAGCCCCAACAAGCAACTGAAATGAGCTTCAACAAGACCTTCAGAATGTGGTCCTGATGTGCCAATAACAGGCAGCTCCTTGCACTGGAAGATTAGCAAGTTTGTGGAAGAGGACATCTTTCACCATTATAAATCTTCCAATAGCTATTATTGCTTTTCCTCGATGCTTTCTCCTAGAAGAAGGCCATATTGTACAAAGTCCTATGCAACAATGCTATTCAAGATGAACTGCAGCAATAAAACATTGCCTCTCTTTCCCAACCTTCTCGACAAATCTGCAAATCTGCAATCCATAACAGCTGTCTCATTTACATCCAGCCACAGTCAGTGCAACATGTCCTGGTAATGAGGTTACAGCTGAGCAAAAGGTTCTAAAAGGGCCTTTCACACGATCACCTGAAGCAAAATCGTTAGGCTTGCCTACAAGTTCTCGTGATTAGCCAGCCTGCCAAGTGATCTTCACTGTTTGCTTGTGTAACCATCTTACAGGATCCTCTACAACACACATGTCAAACTCTGGCCCGCGGGCCAATTATATTTGGCCCGCAAGATCATTTCAAAAATGTATTAGAGGTGGCCCGCTGGCCGCCGCGCCAGCATAGCGCATGCACAGCTAATACTATAAATCCCAGAATGCATTGGCGTCAGCCCGCTAATCGCCCCCACCTCCTCTGTTTACGTTGCAGGGTCTCACCGTGGACTCTGGTTTTGGGGCCTGGCCGGTGTCAGGGGAAGCCAAGGCCGCTTCCCAGCGCCCGGAACCGGAGGCCTCGGGCCTGACCTCGCCAGGACCGTTGCCCACTCCCCCTCCCTGCCGCAGGCCGACCCGCAACTCACGGTGACGGGGCCGCTGATCCGCCGAGATGCCGCCCTGCAGCGAGAGCCGATGCTCCCACACTGTCGTTGTCGAACCCGATCGCCCGCAAACCCCGCCCTCCCGCACACAGGCCTGAGTAAGGATTATGAACTTTAATCTCAGGATAAAACGATCTTCCAATAGTTTCACGTCACAGTGATCAATATATTCCTGGTTAAAAATGGTCCTGCACCTGGATACAAGCTCATTAGGCATAAAACTTGAAAAGTGTGTAAATCAAAGGATATCTGTACCAATGGAAAAAGGGCATGGCAAATAACCCTGTTAGAGTTCATGCCCACAATCAGTCACCCATTTGATTGTTTCAGGAATCATGTTATTCTCCCACATTCTCAATAGCCCTCAGATTTTACTATTCGGCAGCACACTAGCAACATTTGACAAATCCTCTAGAGAGAAATATTATTTATTGAATATTTTATTTCTCATTTGTTAATGCTTCTGGAAAGAGTTTATCCAAAACTATTATTAAACATTTATTTTAATAAGAAAAAGTTTAACATTCCATATGTTGAAAGAAGAGAAAACATGCAGATGTTGTTGAAAATTTTCAATAAATATTTAGTTCGGCCCTCGACGTAGTCCAAGTTTTTAATTTTGGCCCTCCGTGAATTTGAGTTTGACACCCCTGCTCTACAACAAAGGACCGAAAGAAGTGGCAGACTGAATGCAGCAAAGGCAAGTGCATGAGGCCTTCATCTGAGAAGGATATGCTGGTGTTGGAGAGAGAGCAAAAGACACAAGCATGATCTTGCCTGTACTTTCTGGAGTTCAGAAAGATGATGGGGGGGGGGGGGGAGGGAAAATCATTAAATCCTGCTGAAGATTAAAAGGGCTGGAAGAGTGAACATAGAGGTTTCCAGTAGTGGAAAAGTTTAGGTTAAGAGGGCACTGCCTCAGAATACAAGGACATCACTTTAAAACAGATACGAGCAGAAACGTCTTCAGCCAGAGGGTGGTGAATCTGTTGCCACAGATAGCTGTGGAGGCCATTATTGGATATATTTAAAGAAGAGGTTGATAGATTTTTGATTAAAGGTGTCAATGGTTATGAGGAGAAAGCAGGAGAATGGGACTGAGAGGAAGTGTATATCAGCCATGATTCAAATAGTGAAGCAGACTCAATGGGCTGAAATGGCCAAATTCTTCTCCTACACATTTCATGGTTTTATAAAATTAAACAATAATGGCAACCTTTTCTGTAGCAATTTTTATTTCTGCAAGAACCACCAGTTCCTCCTTCACCCAAGCCAGTGAAGAAAACCCACAGAGAAAGGTAGAAAAGAAAACCCTATGTTGGAACCTAACTCTTTCGGCATATGTAATTTATATTTGTTCAGAGAAGATATCTGCTTATTTAGAAATTAATCATGGAAAGTTAAGTCTTAAAGAATACTCAACCAATTCAAAAACAATTCCAGGATGAAAGTATAGGTAAGACAGAGTAAATTCAATAAATCAAATACATCATATTCAATTCCACTTTGACAAGAATTCAATCTTCTGAAGGCTGCCACATCACAATTCTGGCATTGAACCACTGACCATGCAGATTTAAGGAGGGCAAAACCCAAAAAAAGCACATTTCCTTTGAAACATGGGAATATCAAACCAATAACTTCAGTTAAGGGCAGAAGTCCAGTGTAATTTTCTCAAATGCAGTTTGAAAAGGGCAACAACACTGCCTCAGCAACCTCACATTTGCTGAGCTAACAAAAGCAGCTGTAAGCTGAAAATCAAGTCAACAGCTTCCATTTTTATTGACATGATTAATATGAAATGAGACTTGATACTTAACCCAAGTTTTCCTCAAAGTCAAGACAACTAACCTGAAAACACCCAGTCATCGAGTACTCAGAACTCTCTCTCATTCCTGATATTGAGGTTATCCTGGATTTTTTTGCTTCCTTCTAAAACTCCTTAAAACCTCCCAATTTGCATTTGTGTAACAATTACTAAGAATCACAAACATTTGTTTAAGGATTCTTTTTCTCTTGTTAAATCAGGTGAAGAAATCTTTATCTCAGTGGTCTCCTCTTTCATTGTCCTTAATCAGATGAATTAATGTCATTAAGATGAATTTTTACCCAAAATTTTTAAAATATACTTTTCAAGCTATTCCAAATTTTGTTCCTAAATCTTTTTTTTTTTACTAATTTGATTCTACTATTTCATCACATATTTGGAAAAATAATCTCCTCGTTTAAATAAACTTCATCTCCAAAATCTCAAATAGAATGGAGGTTTGGCTCTACCTCATCTTAGATTCTATTATTGGGCTGTTAATATTCATTACATTTTGGTTATATTATAATAATAAAATGGGTGCCCAGCTTGGGTTGACTTGGATCAACTCAGAATTTTTCTCGTGTTTCAATACTTGGAGCGCTTTTGTCTTTTCCTATTGGTAAATAGATTGATAATCTTGTGGTCAAACACACCATTAAGATTTTGTTCCAGTTTATAAAATGTTTTGGACTCCAAAGATTTCTTCTTTTTTTAATCCTATTCTGTTGAAATGCATTTTTCAACCTTCTTTGGTGGAATCAACTTTTCAGGAATGGTTCAGATGAGGTAGTAAACATTTTTAAAATGTTTTTATTGATAATAATCTTGCTACATTTGTGCAACTATCAAATTTAATTTACAAAATTCTCTTTTTTTTGTTACTTGCAGATTAGGGACTTTCCCCATTCTCAACTATCAAACCTTTTTCAAGGTCCGTCTATGAATTTGACAGAAACCATTTACAATCTACAACTATCTCAGAAAAGGTTAATATGTTTTGAATGCGGCGCTTTGCTGAAATCAAGGCAAACTTCATTGGATAAAATTAAAAAGAATCTGAAGATTCTTGGAACTCCATTCTTAAATTGGTTAACACATCATCTCTATGTGCCTGTCACTTATTTACTACAATTTAAAGTTGTGCATTGAGCTTGTATATCAAGAGTTAAATGAGCTCGTATTTATCCTAATATTAGCTCTTATTGTGACAGAGGCAGGAATGAGGATGGTTCACTAATTCATATATCCTGGTCTTGTTTGACCCTTGTCAAATATTGGGAAGAGGTCTTCCTTACTTTATCAATAATTATTAATGTAAATAACACCAGATCCGTTAATAGATTCGTTTGGGATGGTTGAACAGAAGGTTGTGAAATTGTCGTCTTCTCAACACCTTTGCCTCTCTTATTGTAAGATGTGTAATTTTGATCAGATGGAAAGACGCTGCCCTGCTCACTCAATCAGTGATTAACATGATTTGATGCCATATTTAAGTTTGGAGAAAATTAGATGTTCAACAAGTGTTTTAAATTTTTCAAATCTTTGGGCCTCCTTTTTGAATTATGATTCCCCTGGATTTCAGTTTCTTTTTAGTTTTACTAGTAGTACTTTCTCTCTTTTTATTAGTCATGAAACTTCAAAATGGTTTGGGGTTTGGATTGTAAAATTATTTTTATAATATTGGGTTTTTTCTCTTTTCTACTTTATCTTTGAATTAATAGTGTTACATAATGTAAAAAAAACTTTATAGTGTGTTTGCTGACCTTGTTACAATTTATCATTGTTAGGCATCACTTTTTCTGTATGTATTCTTATCTAAATATCGAATGAAAAGAAAAAAAATTAAAAACCTGCCTTTTCAACTTTAAATTTTCCCCTCTTTCTCCCCAGATGCTCAACAAATCACTACAATATTTTAATCACAAAATTAGAAAGTCACAGATAGGTCAAAGAATGCACAATGTCAGCAGATGGAGAAAGACTAAAATTCCTTTATTTGCGTGTGCAAACTGGCGTCAGTGTGCAAATTGTCTTTAGAAGACCTTGTGGCCTGCAACACTGACTCATTGTTCTCAATGTACTTGTCACCATTCATCAAGCTTCACTAACAGTCAGAAGTGTACTGGCTCCAAACTCGCAAGACTTTAACATAGAACCTAATTCTGAGCAACAGCCAAATCATTTGGGATGTTACTCTCAATGTCTCACCTGAAAATTATGGCTTTGGGCCATTCAAAATGTTCATACAAGTAATATTTCCCAAATATAACAGAACTTAAATCATTGGAAGAAAATTAGAGATACTAAAGCAATCGTTGAATATTTATTCCCAAACTGTAGCATCTCAAAATACCAAAATCAGAATGGCAAAGTAAGATGTACAGAACACATTTCATGCTGTATCCTAATTATCAAATAAAAACTAAAAATAATAAACAAAACCCTTGCTTTAGAACAAAATGCGAACATGAAACATAACCTATCCACTGTTCACATGATGAAAAGTTCACTAAAATGGAAGTTTTTCCTCAAAAGTATAAATAACTCTAAAGGTAACACATTTTTAACCTGCAAACATCTGAGGGGAAGAGGCAGCAATGGAAAGCCAAATGGAGAAAATAAAGGACCCTGAAATTGCAATATAATTCTCGAACAAAAAAAAAATTCTTTGCAAACCAATAGACATCTCAGGGGAAAAAAAAAGTAACACAATGAGATCCCAAATTCCACCACAATCTAAATTCAGTAATCCAGAAAATTTTCTGCTCCAGTGGCAATGTTAAAAAAATGTCACAAAGGAATTTATTTCCTAAATTCCATCCCAACATTTTTCCTCCAAGACCATTACACTTTTATTTTCACGGAGCGGCTGCAGTCTAAATTAACTAAACACTTTTTCATTTGAATTGCTTCAGCTTTAAGTGTGAATGGGCCCATCATCTGGTAAACAGCCTGGCTAATATAACAAATTTGCTACTTTCAATTTAATATGTGTACTTAAAACTATTAAGTTGAGCGGTGTCTACACAGCTCATGCAATAACACACGCAACCAGACGGGGTGAGCTCAGTGAGCAGACTAGTTTATTGCAGGCTGCTGGCTGGGCCTGTACTCCCAGCCCGGACCTGGCTGAAAACCGCGCTGGAGGGCACTGACGTCACCTGGGTGTCACATGGTCCCCAAGCACGGGTTTCTGAGCCCCAAGCTGGAAGGAAGGGAAACCCCCGATGGCACCATTTTGGCCAGCTGCCCTGCCGCGTGGCTTACAAGCGGGGCTGGTTCGCCTGCCTTGTGGTGAGTCGCCAAACAGCCCCCCCCCCACCCCACAGAACCAGCGCTAATGTCCTTTTTTGCCAGGCGGCCTTGCTTCTTGGGCTGGGCAATGACCACGAGCTCGGTGGGATCGAGGTGCGCTGGCTTCAGCCTGTCCATGGTAAACAGCTCATGCCTGCCTCCCAAGTCCAGCATGAACATCGAGCCGGAACGCTGTATAACCCTGTACGGCCCCTGCCGAACAAAAACAAACTCTGTGGAAAGCAGCACGCTAGGAACGTGAAATGGGCAGGTGCAATACCTGGGCGGCGGTGGGTTCGAAGGAGTCCAAGCGTGCCCTGAGGTGAGGAAGTAGTTTGTGCGGCAACCGCTGGGGATTGTGAGGTGCGTTGACAAACTCACTGGGTAGTGCCAGCAGAGCACTATAGACCAGCTCAGTTGATGACGTCTGCAGATCTTCCTTGGGAGTGGAGTGGATGCCCAGGAGCACCCAAGGCAGTTCGTCCATCCAGTCGGGATCGGTGAGGCAGGCCATGAGCGCCACTTAAGATGGCGGTGCAGACGTTCGACCAGACCATTGGCCTGCAGGTGGTAGGCCGTGGTGCAGTGTAGCTGTAACCCCAACCTGTTGGCGAGCTGTGCCCAGAGCACAGATGTGAACTGGGCACCCTGATCGCTGGTGAGGTGAGCCGGGACGCCAAACCGGGTGACCCAACCATGCAACGGAGCTCGGGAGCAGGAGTCGGTGGAGGCATCTGGCATCGGGATCGCCTCGGGCCAGCGAGTGGTGCGGTCCACCACCGCAAACAGGTAACGGTTGCCCCGGGAAATGGGTAAGGGCCCGACGATGTCCACGTGAATGTGGCTGAACCGTTCCTGGACGTGCTCGAACTCCTGAACGGGTGCCCTGGTGTGCCTGTGCACCTTGGATGTCTGGCAATGGGTGCATGTTCTGGCCCAGCCCGCAGCCCATGCCATACGAACTGTTCTGCCACAATCCGGACCGTGGACCTGATGGACGGATGTGAAAGGTCGTGGATGTGACAGAAGACCTGCCTGCGCCACTGCTGCGGAACCACTGGCCGCGGGATGCCCAAGGAGATATCGCACAGGATGGTGCCTTCGGTGCTTGGAGTCGGGAGGCCTCAGAACCGCAGGCGGTCTTGAAGGTCATCGTCTCCTCATCAGCTTCCTGGCCCGGGCGAGCTGGTCGAAGTCGAGGTCAGGCATCAGCATGCAGATGGCCGGTCGCGAGAGTGCATCGGCAACCACAATGTCCTTCCCTGCCTTGTGCCAAATGTCGGTGGTAAACTCCGACACGAAGGAGAGGTGACAATGCTGGCGGGCCGACCAGGGATCCTTTGCCATCGCGAGCGCCTGGGTGAGTGGTTTGTGGTTGGTGAAGATGGTAAAATTCCTCACCTCCAAAAAAATAATGGAAATGCCGCACTGCCAGGTACATGCCCAGTAACTCGCGGTCGAAGGTACTATACTTGCATTACGGAGGGCGGAGCAGGCGGCTGAAGAATGCCAGCGGCTTCCAATGCCCATTCACCTGCTGTTCCAGGACGGCACCAATGGCTGTGGCAGAGGCATCGACAGAGTGGCATATGCAGGTCGGTGTGCAGGTGGGCGAGCATGGCGGCCTTCGCGAGGGCGTCCTTGGTGGCCTCGAATGCGGTGCAGGCTTCTGGGTTCCAAGCGAGCGTCTTGTGCTTGGCTGCGATGAGAGCGAACAGCAGCTGCATGATGAGCGCAGCTCCCAGGATGAAGCAGTTGTAAAAGCTGACCATATCTGCGAACTCCTGCAGCCCCTCGAGGCTGTTCGGGAACCTTCGCAGCGGTGGGCGTGGCTCCTTCGGCCATGATGGTATGGCCCAGGAACT
The DNA here is from genome assembly GCF_036971445.1 of Narcine bancroftii. NCBI lineage: Eukaryota > Metazoa > Chordata > Chondrichthyes > Torpediniformes > Narcinidae > Narcine > Narcine bancroftii. Next base: position 369,962,940 of record NC_091471.1, read on the forward strand.
GTATGGACTCTTTCCCGAACTGGCACGTGGCTGGGTTGATGTTAAGGCTGAGGGAGGAAAGGGCACGTAGGTGGGCCTTGTGTTGCGCCCGGTTCTTGCTGGCAACAAGGATGTCATCCAAATAAATAAAGACGAAATCCAAGTTCCTGCCTACAGAGTCCATGAGGCGGTGGAAGGTCTGAGCGGCATTCTTGAGCCTGAACGGCATGCGCAGGAATTCGAACAGGCTAAAGGGGGGTGATGATGGCCATTTTGGGTATGTCCTCAGGGTGCACCAGGATCTCGTGATATCCACGCATCAGGTCAACCTTGGAGAAGACCCTCACGCTGTGCAGGTTGGCCGTAAAGTTCTGGATGTGAGGGATGGGGTAACGGTCAGGAACTGTTGCCTCGTTGAACCGTCGATAGTCTCCGCAGAGACGCCAGCCGCCGGAGGCTTTCGGGACCAGGTGGAGTGGCGAGGCCCACAGCCTGTCAGACCGCCGAATGATCCCCAGCTCCAACAGGTGCGAAATCTCCACCTTCACTACCTGGAGCTTGTCAGGCGGGAGCTGGTGTGCCTTGGCATGAACCGGCGGGCCCTGGGTGGGGATGTGGTGGAACACCCTGTGGTGCAGCGAGGCAGTGGAGAACTGTGGCTTGAGGAGTGTCAGGAACTTGTCCAGGATCTGCTGGAATTCGTCTCTGGGCATGCTGATCGTAGCCATCTGTGGTTGCTCCGAGCGGGAGGCGACAAGGCGAACGGCCTGGAAGGTACGGGCATCCACCAGACGCCTACCTCGAATGTCCACCAGAAGCCCATGTGCGAGGAGGAACTCTGCACCCAGGATGGCAGTCAGTGGATGCTGTGGCCTTAGAATGCTCCTGGGGGCCCCTGCAGGGGTCGGGTGCTCTACCACAGCGCTAGGGGCAGGTTTGGCATGGTCGTGCCTGTGCCTCGTGACCTGCCTGACCACTGAGCCTTCCGAGAATTGTGCGAGCCATAGCTCTTGGGCCTTCTGGGCGACCTTCCTCGGGTCAGTGAAGCTCTTTTGAACCAGCAGTGGGCAGAAGTCCCCGGGCATATGTTCAAGGAAGATGCGCTCGAAAAGTGGGAAGTTGGTGTGCTCACCCATGAGCGTGAGGATCTCGTCCATCAGTTCCATCGGGGACCTGTCCCCCAAGGCGTCGAGGTGCAACACCCGAGCAGCACGCTGGTGTCTGGATAGTCCGAGGGACCCGGTAAGCACTCGCTTGATGGTCTCGTACTTGTCCTTTGCGGGTGGGTACTGAACAAGGTGCAGCATGTGTCTGGCGGTGGCCATATGGTAGAATTTGGTCGTGTCGGACAAAATCTGGCGGAGGTGAAACTGGGCCTCCGCGTGGCCGAACCAGGTCTCCGGCTCCTGAACCCAGAATTCAGGCAGTTTCATGGTTATATCGCTGATCCCAGGCTCGCTCATGATGGGTTCAAAGACGTTTGAACCAGTCGGGGGTCACCAATTGTAGCGACGGCTACACTGCTCCTGCAATAACACACGCAACCAGACGGGTTGAGCTCAGTGAGCAGACTAGTTTATTGCAGGTTGCTGGGCTGCACTTATACTCCCAGCCCGGACCTGGCTGAAAACAGTGCTGGAGGGCGCTGACGTCACTCAGGCGTCACGTGGTCCCCAAGCGCGTGTTTCTGAGCCCTGAGCTGGAAGGAAGGGAAACCCCCGATGGCACCATTTTGGCCGCCCCGCTGCGTGGTTTACTGTCACGTCTGCCTTGTGGTGAGCCGCCCCACAGTAACAAATTCTGAAGAATTTGATTTTAATTTGGGCAAAAAAAGGACTTTGTTATCTCAATACACACTACCATCTAGAAATGAAAACTAATTACATCAGTAAGCCCTCCTTGGTATAGATTTAATTTGGCACCATTAATGCTTAAATACTGAGAAAAAGGAAAAGTAAAACATCAATTACATGCGTGACAAACCTGTTAACCTGCAGGTTACTGAACATAGGGCTTCTGGAGAGTAATAAACTTGGCATCCCACTGTGTATTCTATATACAAAAATATATTAAAAAAAGACCTAGAGGGTAAATATGCAATCTTGCAATGATACTATGCCATAACTATAATGAAGATTTTATCATAGAATTGCCCATTTAAAAAAGTCAATATTTTGAAAATAAAGATCAGATTTAAACAAATTCCATCAAGTAATTTCTCCCATCTTCTTAAAATTCACAATGTTCTGTCTCATTAAAAATTGTTGGTTAACAACCCTCACCCTTATCAAACCACTTATTTTTAATACAAATTTAATTGGCAATAATCTTGGTCAGTGCGACATAGTTTGGTTTAGGCTGAACTTGAAACAGGTACACTTCACAACAAAGCAATGGTCTTAAACTACAGTACTGACAAAATGTAGGGAACAAAATAACAGGCAGATGCTAGGAACAGCTAGAGCATCCAAAATAAAAAGATCATCATTTACAGAATTCACACTTAAGAACATAAAAGCCCTTTTACAGCCAAATAAGTACTTTTGAAGTGCAATAACTCTGGTACCCTGTAAAGCATAATAGATAATTTGTATGTATGAAGTTCTCCTAAACAGCTACAATGAGTATCTAATTATTAACAATTCCATTGATGTTGATAGAGAAATAAATACTGCTATTCCTCACAATACTGCAATTGAATCTTTTCAATATCCAAGGTGAAAAATAGAATCTTGCATCATCAGTTACAAGAGCAGAGCAGGTTTTCTGTATTCTATTAGTAATGGTAATCCAAACTCTGGAACAGTTCTTGGACAAATGCGGATTCAAAAGTGTTAGACTGAGCATGGTTGATTGAAATGGTACTTCAACTTTCAACATTTGTTTCTATCAATCTGGAGCAAAGGGTACTCTTTACTACCAGCACAATCCCAACTTTTGGTTGTAGGTTATTAATTGTATATAGCAAGAGATTATTAAAGGAAACTAGATTTCCTTTGAGCAAAAGAAAGTTCATCACCGATGCATTAAATTGCAATTAATTGATAATAGCCACCACCATCATTTTTGGCGAATAGATTAAATGAGTATTTACCAGAGATAGTTCATTTAGATCAATTTGAATTCGTTAAGAAGACATATTCTGCTAAATTATATGGCTAAATTAATTAGTTTAATTCCTGCATCTCAGAAGAAGTCAGATTTAGCCTTAATTTTATCATAAGTTGCTGAAAAGGCTTTTGATAGATTAGAATGGAATTATTTATTTAAAGTCTTAGAAAAATTTCAATATGGACCAACATTTATTAATTGGATTAAGACTTAATATAAAAATCCTTTGGCAAATAGACAAATTTCTTCTTTTTCGTTAACTATATCTGTCATACAAGGTTGTCCTTTGTCTCTGGCATTATTTGGTTTGGTAATTGAACCATTGGCACCATCAATAAGACGATGTTAATATTAGAGGAATTAAAGTTAAGAAGGAGGAATTTAAGGTTAGTATGTTTGCTGATTATGTTTTAATTCATATAACAGCTTCTGAAAATTCATTATGTTAATTAAATAAGAAATTACAAGATTATGGAGAAGTATCTGGTTATAAAATTAATTGGGACAACAAAATCAGTGAACCGGTGCGGACTCGAAAGGCCAACATGGCCTGTTTCCGCTCCGTAAATGGTTCTATGGTTACTGAAGATTCAGAGTCTGGCACCCAAGGTGGCAGCACCCACGTTCAGTAGTCCTTACCCCAAAGGTTGTGAGCACTAGAAGCAGACAAGCACAAGGCTCCAGAAACACACCTGCCCCTGCCAAGGAAAAAGGACCTTGCAGGGTGGGAGAGCACAGCAGTAGACCAGTGTAGAGCTTGGCAGGGAAAAGCCTCACACCAAGCCACAGAACGCTGACAACCAGCTTCTGGGAACTGGAGATCTGGACCGGGATTTGTGAGGATTCCAGTGGCAAGCTGAGCTTTGAGCAATGACATCCTCCCAATCATTATGGTTTGGAACCAGGATCTAAGGATGATGACTTAGATGTTTTGAACTTGGGTTCATTACTGGACCGGACAGGAGGAAGTGCAGCTATGGAGGTTACAAGGCACAGGAGGTGGCAGCAGCAGGATGCTGAAAACTATCTCTGGAAGGACTCCATTCTTCTCTTTCTCATCTTGATGGTGGCACCCTCACAGGGCAAAGATTTTATATATTGTGTATATGACAGAAAATGGACTTTTGAATCTTGAATTTTATTCAAAGATTGTGTTAAAGACTTTAGAAGTTCCATCATAAAACTCCTCCCATTAGATGCCACTCCCACCACATAGTTTTCACCTCTTTTTCCTGTAATACACCAGTTGCAAAACTTTAACAGTGAAATATCTGTAAAACTCAAGGTTGTACTTTCAATGCCATTATGTTAATGCCAATATCATCATACCCGACTTCTTCCACGAGTTTCTCCCCCTGCCCAGTATCCAGTTCATTTACCATTCATGTTAGACCAATGACACTTCAAACATAGCCAGCCAGTTTTATTTGTTTGTATTGCTCCATCCATAGATGTAATGATATTTTACACTTTTTCCGTTTGATTCAGAGTACATTTATTCTGGCAAAATTGCAGAGCAAATAGGAATTTGAAAATCATTTTCTGCCTATGACTGAAATGTGAGTCTATTTAAATTACAGATATACCTCATTTTACGAGTACTCGCTTTACGAAAATTCGCTTTTATCAAGAAACTTGTGTTTGTTTTAACAAAAGGATTTGAATGGATTTTCCCTTTTATGAAAATAGTAGTGAATGAATCTTTGCTTTACATCATTTCAGCTTGGATAAGGTTTCATAGGAGCACTCTCGTTTCCTAAAGTGGGGTACACCTGTATTACTAGTAATGAGTCAACACCATGAGCAGACATGTAATTAATCAACACTAAGACCAAATCCAATAAATATTTCTTCATGATACACATTAAACAAAAACCAAAGCATCATGCAAATCCCTTCAATCTAAATGATAGCAATGAAATTCAATAAATAAATTTTGAGCTTCAAAGTAATCCTTCTTCTATCTCTATCCAAAGAAAGGGCTTCAATTAAGGACCTCTCTTGGGGGGGGGAAGGGAACTAAGAGCTCATGATTTACAAAATGTATAAAAACTGATGAGCATTCTCTATTTTTTTTGGTCGATACTCTAGCACAAAGTTAGGTCTGCAAATGTGCCCTAAGTTGATGTTATTTTTCTTCTGTCATCTTGCACTGACTCCTGACTGGAATGCTGCGACTTGGCCACAAGGCAAGCTTGCATTGCAACAAATGACAGGGTCATTATTTCCATGCAAGCCTCGATGGTGAGTTACTGAGATCATGCAGCTCAGCCCAATACCCGACTCCACACCAACAGATAGTGATCAGAATTGATCATTTTGCACTTCCTTTCTCAATCCAACAGTTCAGGGAGAAACAAATCAACCGGAGGGAAAAAAAATCAGTTAATCGAAAGCAGAGTATACTGACTGATCCACGAGTTCTTGGATTAATCGGAAAATACATTATAAATATATACATTTTTTAAAACTCCCAGTGTTCGAGTTCAAATTCTGAAAAAAAAGATTTGAGAAGTGGCACGATAGTTTTTGTTCCTGATTGATCCTATATATTCTTTAACATCATTAGTAAATAAAATATTGAACAAGAAATAGCCCAAAACTTTCTTTAACCTTTTACAAAATTTACGCAGGATAACGTTTTTCACAAAACGCACCTCCCACAATACGAGACCAAATTCGAGGTACAGGACGAATAATTGAAACCCAGTGACACAAAAGCTAAATTAGCCAATAAGGGGCATGAGAAATCCATTTATTTTCTGCTCGCTTTCCGACACGTTAGTTGACTGTCTAATGAAATTTGGAGAGAGTTTCCGCCACCAACGTTGGAAGCCAGTCAATAACTGCAGAAAGCCCAGCAATGTGTTTCTGGAGAAGACATTCTGATGCAGAGCCTCGTCGAGACGGGTTGTGTTCAGTCGAGTTGGCGCAGGTTGAACGCCCAAAGAAGGGGGTGATAGCAGGGGCGCATTCCGCCTCAGAACCCATAAAGGGGATAAAGTCGAGAGGAGAGAGAGACAACGTGGGCAGCGATCCAGAAATGCCAGCCAGCGCTTTGGCTCCACGACCCAGGCTCGTCACCAGGCAAAAGATGTCATTTGCCGCGAAAGCACAATTTAAACCCCCAAAGCCCATTTTATATCCCCCCGCCCCCCGCGATCAGAATGGGCTCCGCAGCGGGGGAAAGTGCGCGCCGCTGCGGCATCTCCTGCGTTGGATCCCGGGCGCTGCGGGTCTGTCTTGCCCCAGGTCCACGGGCGCGCAGCGGGAGGGAGGGAGGGGAGTTGGGGGGGGGAGGGAGGGGAGTTGGGGGGGGGGGAGGGGAGTTGGGGGGGGGGAGGGGAGTTGGGGGGGGGGGAGGGGAGTTGGGGGGGGGGGGAGGGGAGTTGGGGGGGGGGGGAGGGGAGTTGGGGGGGGGGAGGGGAGTTGGGGGGGGGGGGGAGGGGAGTTGGGGGGGGGGGGGGGGGGGTCCCGTGCCGGGATGCGCTGACCTGGAGGCGACTGCAGCCTCTGGGCCGCCGTCAAGTCAAAGCCCCGCGCCCTTCAGCCCGTCCACGCGTCGCAGGACGACTGTGCCTGGGGTGGGGGGGGGGTGGGGGGGGGACGGGACGACCCCGCCGCCGCGATCAGCACCGGCCTTACCTTCCGATTGCTTCCTGAGGCTGTTTGGCAGCTTCGCTCTCGGGTCCTCTGCAGGATCGGGGGGACGAGACGGCCGCAGCGAAGCACCGCTTCCCCCACGGAGCCTTCAGTCTGAGAAGCCGCTCATGGGCCAGGGGCGGCAGCGCGGCTGTCAGCTGCGGCGCCGAGCAATGAAGGCGCCGGGATTCGGCGGCGGCGGCGCCAGCACCAGGAGCAGGAGCAGGAGCAGCCCAGTCCGGAGCCAGCCCCACAGCGCGCACTCAGCCCCGGCCACGACAAACCTCATCAATTTAAAGTGCACATAGAAGGGGGGGGGAGGGGGATCCAAGCGGGTAAACACACACACGACGTCCAAGGAGCGTGGAGGGAGGGTAGGAAAAGTTGGGACACTTTCACTCCCCTCCCCGCTCACTCAACGCTTGATAACGGTGCTCCAGCAGCCATTTTGTTGTCACTGACAAGAACGGGCTCATCTCGCCGAGGAAACGACCCCTGACCCTGTCTGGCGGACATGTGATCAGAGCCCCACGTCGCCCCTCCTTCCCTGCGCCCAGCGGCCCCGCCTCTCCCGGTTGCCGCGGCGACCGTTCCGACCTATCGCTTGGGAGGCCGCCGCGTCACGTGACCGCCCCCCCCCCCCCCGAGTTTTTTTTTCCCGAGACGTGCGCGAGCGCGTGGCTTCGGGCGGTTGGCCCGCCGCCTCCACAGAGTGGGGGAGGGGGAAAGGATCCGCAGGGCCACAGGTAAACAGCTGCGGAGGGGACGGGACGGGACGGGAGGGGAGCTGGAACTTGGCTTTAAAAATAGCGCAGAGAAACTTTGAGAAAGGACCCGCCTGAAATGCCGCTCTGGGGGTCACAATCCAGCCAATCCTGAGAGGCGCTGGGGGTCACATGGCCTGTTGCTGCGGCAACCGAGCTGCCCAATCATCTCTGAAAGGCAGGCAGAAACAAGCCTGTCCTCAACCTAGACAAATGACCTAGTAATTGTCAATTGGACATGATCTGATACAGCTCGACTTCATCTGCTTAATAGATACAAAGCTTATCTAATTTGACCTGGTGAAATAACCCAATCAAAATCACATCGATTCGAGCTGAATAGACGCTACTGGCAGCAAAGATCAGTTCCCATCTCATTCTCGCAGCAAATCTCTGCTCAACCACTCCTGCATCCGGAAGTCACATTCTTCACTTCCAAAGGACTTTGCATTTCTACTATAATTGGCCTTGTTTCATTCAAAAACCTCTCGCAATATTCACAGCAAAACATTGGTCATCCTGCACAGCCATTTCTTGGAGTTCAAAATAATTAAGATGATTGGATTGATCTTTTGGGGGGGGAAATTGAACTTTTCTTCAGCGATGTCGACTCCTGCTCCATTTCTTCCCTGGAAGGGACGGAATCATTTTCAGGGTGCAGTTCCCCCAGTCACGGTGAACTTTGGCAGTCACCCATAACAATCTATTTAATTGCAATAGCACTGTGGTGAAACCAAACTCTTAGTCCTTGCTCAAGACAATCTGCTGGAGGACCTCAGCACAGATCGAGCAGCATCAACGGGTTCAAAAGAATTGGGGAGGTGTTTCCTATTACTTTTATACCCAAAATACTTTCTAAAGTAATTGTAGAGTTGTGTATTTAAATAGTTCAAAGCACTTCAATCGCACTATTTAGCTATTGTGAAATGGAATTTGCTAACTTCATTTTCCAGCTCTGGAAAATAAACAATTGCTGTTTAATAATAAATCCCCTCTAACTTTCAACTTTAACAACAGTATTAAAATACATACAAAACCATGCAGCAACAGTAATTGTTTCATTTCATTTCCATTGAAAATCACAAGATATTAGTATGAAAGGGAAAAGACATTTAATTACAAATACAATTAGATGCCTGTGGAACCACTGTGATGGCCTATCATAACGTGCCACCATTCATGAAGAGGCTAAGAATATGAAGTTTTGAATCAAGATGATCTTCTCTGTGAACGTGTGTTTCACCTACTTAATTAACTGTTTCTTTGACCAAGAGTTCAGGTTTCTACTTTACATTGAGCAGAGCTTTGAATGCACCATGTTGAGTTGCAAATTCAATGGCAAACTCACAACTTCACATTGAAGAAAGAAAAATTAGATTAATATTGCATGCCAGAGAGGGTAGCACTGAGAATCAGCTCATGGCTATTTTCCTCATCAGAATAGTGAGAGGCAGACTGTAAGGTAAAACATCATGAGATGGGAATGTGTAAGGAGTTACCCTGTGCAGGGCTGTAACAAGAAGGGGAGGTGTCCTTGTACTCCTGTTAGGTAAAACATCATGAGATGGGAATGTGTAAGGAGTTACCCTGTGCAGGGCTGTAACAAGATGTGAATGCATCCTTGTACTTACAAGATAAGAGAGACATTGATGGATTGAGAGGCAGGAAGCTAGCAGGGAAAGGATAGCAACAGTTTTAGTCATTGGACAAGTAATGATATGATGATGTTCTAAGCACGTATCCAAGGGTATAAAAAATCACCATTTTGCTGATAACGGCAGAATGCATTCTCCGACTAACAATTGTTAGTCGCAAGTGTTACAATCCGGTAATAAAGAACAAAGAACCCTGATTTCGACTCAGTCTGGTGTTTGTCTCACTCATTCATGGACAAAGCAGACTCATTCAGACTTAAAAAGTAGCATGAAGAAATGAATAAAGACAAAATTAATAAATAAAAACCTGCATAAACTCACTCTATGGAAGAGCCAAACTCAATTTATAAGATGAAGCAGATTTCAAAAGTATAATTTTTTATATACAATTGAAAGCTCTGGACTTTTAATATAAATAATGTAACCTAATAGCAGACTTTACTGACATGTCAGGATCTGCTCAACAGTATCTCTTTAATGAATAGATAAAGCTGGAGAAAAATGTTTTGATTTATAATTAATATAGACATTTCAGCAGTTCGTAAACAATTACACCGTTACCATTCAATTTCAACAAAGTAAAGCAAAGGAACCTTGAGGAGTTCTCCATCAGAATAAGTTAGCCAGCTATCTGGATCTAGAGAATAATTTTAAATTAGACAAATGTCTGTCTTGCAGACATTTTGTTCAATTATACTGGCTGGTTGCATGAACTGAACTGATTTCTGAATTCTTCTAAGGGCACTGCAAGGATTCCACTGAGACTGTCAGAGTCATAAATAGAAAACAACTGTCGAGCAGAAATAAGAGATGGCACACAGCAATGCCAAAGCCATGTAGACAAACCTATTTACTGCCTACTTGATCAGTTAAAGCCCTCCAATGTTCATATGTTAACCTGAGCTTCTCACATGGCTATCCCTCTCTATTATAGATGACCAATGCAGATTCTGTTCCCTCTTCAACTAATGAACAAGCACTAAAATCAATACCTGGAAAATGTGGATTTGTATGATGGCTTTGCAGTAAATGGCATGCAGGCAATAGAATGCTCAGATGGGGGTGGGCTACATGAACCCCCAACGGCCACTGTATTTGTCATTTGGTAAACCAAGATAGATGTAGAGCAGACATCCATCAAAGCTTTCTCGAAAAGGAACACAATTCTTGCTCCATCTATTTAGAGCTCGAGAAATGAATAAATAATGAACTGTACATGTCAGACTCTGAACAGGCTGCGTGCAATGATACTAAAGAATTCACCAATAAAATAATCATATTGAAAGTACTTCTTGAGTTCATAATTTTAGTGAGTTTCAGAACTGTTTTAATTTAATATATGGTAATATCCCAGTTTTAAATGTCTTCAAATTCAATAAAATTTTTCAGTTTATATTTTCACTACTGGCTTAAGGATGTTCCAAACAAAAGCATTTCAGTATTCCATGTTAGCACAAATTGTATTTGACATGGAAGATGAAATAATTTTCAGTACATTAAGCGTGCGAGGGAAGGGAGCATAAAGAAGGCATTTCATTTAAAGTAGAAATACTAGATCATTAAGTCGTTCAGATTTAGAGTTCATTAATAAGCTCTAATCATGATTTTTCTATCAGATCTCAGCATTTTATAGTCGATCGTTTTGTCTACTAACAGCACAGCAGCTCAACCTAATATGGTAATGTCAACATTGCGACGTCGGTTCCTGTGTTTCGTCACTTGACATCTCATAAATTATATTGGTATAATTCCTGGGTGTCAACATCTTTGAGGATCTGTCCTGGAGCCTCCACGTTGATACAATCACAAAGAAGACTCGCCAGCAGCTATATTTTGTGAGGAGGTTCAGTTCGTCACCGAAGACTCACGTAAACTTCCACAGGTGTTCCGTGGAGAGCCTTCTGGTTGGTTGCATCACTGCCTAGTATGGAGATGCTAACTTTCAGGACAAGAATAAACTCAAGAGGGTTGTTAACTTGGCCTGTGACATTACAGACACCAGACTTCACTCCATCAAGGACATGTACAAGAGGCAGTGTCTTAAAAAAGCAGCCTCAATCCTCAAGTAGCCCCACCACCCAGGCCATGTGTGTTGGAACACTGCATTGTAGTCATTGTACTGGTTGGCCCAGCCTGATACTGTAACTCCTCCCCCTCCAGGATCCCTAATAAAGGAGGTATCGCCCAATCCCCCAGTACTGCCTTGGAATCGGGCCAACAGCATGCAAGCTATAACTGTAAGTTTATAGTGATTAAAGCTTATTAATCTCACCTGTCAGATCTAATTGATAGCGCTACACCATGTCCTCTTCACTCTGCTATCATCAGGAAAAAGGTGCAGGAGCTTAAAGACAAGCACTCAATAGCACAAGGACAGCTTCTTCCCCGCTGCCATCAGATTCCTGAATAATCAATGAACCAAAGACACGGCCTGACTTTTCGTGCCCTATTTTATTTTGTAGTCATGTTAAGATGGTTAAAATATAAATATTTGCATTATGATACTGCTGCAAAGCAGAATTTCATGACTTGTTCACCACAATACTGATTCCGATTCTGATATGATTTATGATGACGGTACTATTTGTAAACACTGGTAGATATGCCAAATATTGTATCCTATTAAAAATGAAACATCTCTACAACAAAACATCATTTAGGAATGTAGCCATTTTAATGCTTCAACTTTCAATAGGTCTACTACATTCTTCCAAGACAGTCTTTGCCTACTTATAGCTTATTATAACCAGTCTTTTTTTCTTCCAATCTAACTCGATCAGGAGATCAAAATGATCACCAACATTTGTGATTCAAATTATGTTAGCTAAACATGTTTTTATGCAATAAAAGTAGCACATGCATTTCTATTATAAAGTAAAAATATTCAGAAAATGTACAATTAATTAAGCTTTTATTTTAAATATCATTAATTTCAATTGAAATAAAATTATAAATTGTGTTTCTGAGAAAAAATTTCTCGTCATAATATTTTAACAAAGTAGTAGCCATATCTTAACATTAAATTTAAAAAATCATTTATCTTCCTTCATCCTTAACCTATTTGGTGACAATATTTCTACAATATTGTACAGCCTTTGATTTTATTTGTGAAACAATTGATCAGTAAGCTGCATGAAAATCTTCTTTGAATATCATAGGCAAATATGCTGTTGAAGAACGCCCTGATTTAACTTTGCAGAAGAGATTCTTTTGTGGAAACAATTCAGTTTTTCTGAAAACTGATGCATTAACTCTATTTACTAAAATTGTACAGGTTTTATTTTAAGTCTCGCACCAGCACAGTGGATTGCCTATCCTGTTGTCACACAAGTGTTTGCCATAGTATATACAAAGCCAGCACTTGGCGTACATAATTGGAAATTGATTTCTTACATCAGTCAGTTTGAGACCATGCATTTGATTACTTCAAAGTAAGGAAACTGCAATAAAAAAACAATAGCAAGACATGATATGTCTATCTAATAACATATCAAAGAAACTTTGTTTAGAAATAACTGGCATTAAATTAATTTGTTTTTTTAATAAAATCTAATTTACCTGTGAAGAAAATTATAGTACAATATTGTGTCATTTCAATAATTTAGTTGCAGAATTCATGCAACAGTTTAAGAATTGAATGTTTTACGTCCTTTTCTTTCATGATTCCCTGGTCAAAGTGCAAAACAGTTTGCTCCCATTAACTTTTTTCTATAATAAGCTGCAAAGACAGGTTCAAGAATGACTGAAGGTGTTTAAATTCTGATTTTAAAGCCCTCTTTACAATTCTTTAGCATCTCAAAGGTATTATTCCTTCAGGACTCAACGAAAGATTGAGTTGAAATTTGGAAGAACGAGCCCTGAAATGAATGCCTCGTTGTTTCTCAGGCCGAAGCCTCCACTGAAACAAATATGAATTAGATATTCATTTGGAGTCAGAAGCATAGTGAGTCCAATATTTATCATCTGTAATATTTGGTTCCCTGAACACAGCCATTACCTGAGCTGTCAGAATTTAGAAATAGTTGGATGTTGAAGGAAATCGTTTAAAATATGCTGAACACTTATCACCACTTGCTTTAAACACATTTGAAAATCCAAGGATGCTCCATTCATTAGCTATTCACAATCGACTAATCCATTATCTTATCAAAAAATATATACACCAGTCTTTCCTTTTGAAATCTCTAGTCTCCTCTAATTATTTTTTATTTTTACTTTTAACTGCAGTAACTAAATTACCACCATAAACTTTACAATGGATTTATTTCTCCATTTTCCTTCCAATGCTTGAGTGCATCATGTAGTTTGACCTTATATTTTATCTACCTTTATTACTCCCCTAATTGTACAATATCCTCTTACATCCAAATATTCAGAACTCACCATCCTCAGTATCCCTCTATGAAGTGAGTACCATATGGACTCGTGTAAAAGTTGGTCTCATGTAAAAGTCAATCCCCTATTTTTGGACAAAAAATTCTGGAGTTTTCCATACATTTCATGTAAAAGTCAATCCTAGTTCTTCACAGTTAACAGATTAACAGTACCTGTACATAAATGTTACAACGAGGAAATGAATGGTTTAGATTAACTGAACGATTTGTAGATGTGAGTCCTCAAGAACTCTTACCAATTTTTACCATTACATTTCTTCCTCTCAAGTGTTCTGAGTTTTAGGGTCGATCTAAAAATTGTGCAGAAACACAAGAATATTTCTGCTTCATGTTTGTAGTTCTGTTTGATGTCAATAAGTTATATTTTCTAGCCCTTTAAAATTGCTTCTTCCTCCTAATGGGCATCCTCACAGGATCTCATCAGTATCTTTAATGCTGATGGTAAAACCAATGAGGGAGTTCACCCTTGTAATGAGAGGGGAATGTTTTTCGGCTGTGGGCGTGCAAGGGGGGGGTGCAATTTCACAGCTTGGATGTGCAGAATCAGCTGAGAGAATGCAAATGCTACAGTGGTCACATCATTGACCTCACGTAATTGTTGCATAACGTTGAAATTCGCAACTGATTACTAATGTCACCACGCACCCACCTCGATGCACCTCAGATCAACAATATCTGCTTGAGGGATAAGTGATCTCTCATTTTTTAATTGCATTAATTCATTGTGTTTAGAGATCATTTGGACGTCTGCTACTGATACAGTATTTTGGATTCTGGTATGAATTTCAATCCCTCAAAAATGGAATCCATGTCATAGTTGACCCCATAAATTTAACATGAAAAAATAGTCTAGAAAAGATTACTTTTACATGAGTATATACAGTAAAATGTGCAAGGTACTTTCTAAGAATCCCTGCTGCATTTTCTGTGTAGAGATGTATTCCATTTAATCTTTAATATAAAACTAAGACTACCATTTTTTTCAATGCAAAAACCTACATGTATCAAATAAAATAGGGCAAAATTTAAAATAATAAGCAATATGTCTAATTATTAATGTAATTTTGAGACTAATGTTACAATAACAAGGTATTACTTTTAGTCTGAAAAGACCCTCTGAAACATGTAAAACTTTATCATCTGCACTGGATGCGACGCAAGTATTGCAGTGATGTATAACATGATTTATAACACATTATCCATCTGAGCTATAAATTTAGAAATGATATTCATTTCCACAGGCAATAAAGAAAATTTATAAATACAAGAATAATACTGAGTTGAAGAACTAAGAGAAAGATATTTAATAAATCAATAACACCTTATTGAATGTTGAAAAATGGAACTAGCAGGTACAAGGCAAAGTACATTAAGATTTTATTTCTTATTGTATCTAAACACTATATTGTTTCAGAAATATTATGTCTCTACTTAGTTTGGTTTCCGCGGGTGATAAGTACTTAAAGCTTATGCTAACACTTAAGATGAAAAAATATTATGCATGATAAGTCACTGACTTCCCCTTTTCACTTTACTGAAGAATTTTAGTCTTCAGCGCAACTAACTAAAGTAAGATTTCAACTTCCTGCTAATCAAAGCTCTATGGTACTGTAACTATTTCCGAGCCTTGCCTTCAGCTACAACCACAATGCCAGCTCCCACCACTCCAAAATTCTCTACAGTTATTGAGCAAAAGTAGTTCCACTGAGATTACATGGTATTGCAAAGTTTTTACAGCAGAGACAGGTTATTTGGTCCAGCAATGTTTAAATGCTACACTCCTCCACCCTTCTTCATCAATTCCAGCCATTTGTCCTATTCATTTCTCTCTTAATCCATTTTTTTTCTTCAGTGCATCCATTCTATTCAGCTGAATTGTGCTTAGTGGCATCACACTCTGTATTCAGGGTGAACTCGTTTTCTTGGAAACTATTAGAGACAATCTTACAATTGATAGACTTTAATACCAGGACATCCATAAATGCCCTTTCATCATTTTGAAGATCTTTACTAGGTAATCAATCTATTCTTTTCCAGAGGAAATATACCAGCCCCTATTCAACTCTTCCTTACAGGTGTAACCACTTGGTTAACATAACATAACAATTACAGCACGGAAACAGGCCATTAGGCCCTTCTAGTCCGCACCGAACCAAACACCCCTCTCCAGTCCCACCTCCCTGCACAAAGCCCATAACCCTCCATCTTCTGGTGTAATTCTGATCAATACTTTTGAATTTATCCCCACTAATATCCTTCCAGTGGCCTGAGCAAGAACTGTGTATTACTCCAATGAACTAAGCATCTATATAAATTTAACATGAGTTTTAATTTTTGTCCCTCCAGAAAAAGAACCAATTTATATACCCAAGGAATTGTTTTAACCTTAAGATGGATGTTAAAGCATATGGAAAAAAAATCTCAACCCTGATTCTGACCAATTACCAATTTTTACTGAAGTATGAAAGGGGATGGTACCCAAACAGTCCTAAGAGATACTGTGGTCATCAAAATATTTTAATGAAATTGCATAATTCTCTCTATAGTCTTCACTTCCTGGGCTGAAATGTTGGGTGGGTACTCTGCTCTCATGCTTCAGTCAATTGAGTTTTCAGTGCTTTTGACATTAGGCCACTTGAATCTACTCAAGAGTGCTTCAGGACAAATTTATGCTCCATTCCCATCCCAGAAGCAATTGTCTCCCACTTAATATCATTATCATGTGGGACTTTCCAGAATCAAGTTAGAGTCCTCACCTCTGTAGCGATGGTTTAGTTAAATTATTCTCCTTTATTGCTCTCAGCTATAAAATGAATTTTACAAGTTGCATTCAGCACATTGCCCATTTAAACCAAATAGATTAACTCATGTATTAAAATAACCACCAGAGGAATGTTATACAAGCACATTTAGTATTCGCTGTTACTAGGGTCTAATGAAAAGGGAGCATTGACCATTGGTTACATTGTATTTGTCTCCTATGCAAGCATGATGTATTTACACTACAATTAGAGTACAGTATTTTTCTCCAAAATAAAGTACACCCAAACCAACTCACTGTATTACCTTTTGTCTCAGAAATCATCACATTTTGAGAGTTTCATTATTCTACTGCCTAAAGGTTCAGAATGAACATTGTGCCTAAATTCCTGATATTCCAATTGGAAAGTGCATATGCAACTATGCAATTAAGCAAGGGGCTCAAACACCTCCAACAATGAACTCTCAATTCTGTAATGCTTTAAAATATTGATTTTTAAGGCATTGCAGTGACATACAAAGACCTCATTATATCCTGGTCAAATACATTTATCTTGGAATGAGTCTATTATTTCACAAGCAGGTCATCACAACCCAAATTGTGCATTTAGAGCAACGCAATATACCCATCTGCAAGAGGAGAGGGAAGTACACCGTTTTAAGTTGCCACCTAGGCTGGAAAAAGCAAAATTTTGCTTGGAAGATCAGAATAAACATTCGTAATCATTTTTGTTACGAGCAATTCCAACAGTGCCTGATCTGCAGAATATACTAGGCCCAGTCTGCAATGCCCAAGTTTGCTAGTAGAATTCTATAGCACATTCAACCCCCACAATGTCCAGGTCCTGCCACCTTTTCCCCCATTAATTTATCACATTTAGGTAACAGGACCAATGACATTATTAACCCATAACTTCTCTAGAAGGAGTTGAAGGCAGCCCTTCTTACCCCTCACTTGCTGTAATTGGGGCCTCATTAATAAATAAGATGAATCACAGGGAAAGTATGCAGGGATGCTTATTTCCAGCATTTTAAGATCACTTATACTCATTTTTTTTTGTCAAGATGGTTAAAATTGAGTCCTTAGTCATTGACTTTTTAAAAATGTATTCATAAAATATGGCCAGCATTTATCACTTTTTGCTAATTCCTTTTCAGCTCTTTCCTTGAACTGCTGTGATGCTTCTGATTAAGGTATGCTTGTAGTATTGTTGGGGAGAAAGTGCTAATTTGGGTTAAATTTAATGGATATATTTTGATGCAAAATGTTTCGGGGAGATGGTGCACATTTGTGCACGCTGCAAGTGCGCTGTTCATGATGTTATTGATAATGTGATCTCATTACTGCTAACTTGGATTGCAATGATCCAGGTTAACACCTTACGTTGAACATTAATGGGAAAATTGATATTTAACAGCAGGAATCCCTGTATGACTCTTCCTTTCTCCAACTCCACTACCAGGATCAATGCAGGTTAATCATCAATTAACTGAAAGGAGAGATAAGTAGATTTGATGAAGTTTGATTTGATTACTGTTTTGATATGGTTTATTGTATGGACTAGCCAGTATAGGCACGGACTGGCCCGCCCTCTTGATGACATTCCCTCCTAGACTCCTCCCTGGACACCTCCCCTGTTACTCAGGCCATAAAGGTCGAGTCACATCTTCCTTCCCTGCACGTCCCTAGCTTGGACCCGGGCCAGCAAGTCTTGTGTGTAATAAAGCCTATCGTTCCCCTCAGTCTTCGTCTTTGTGATTATTGGGGCAACTGGTAGTGCCCAACAATTTATTACACACAATTTTTTAACGTCTCCGGTAATGGAGAAGTTGCTGTGCCCCGATCGGCTAGAGGTAGATCCCCAAGTCCTGGGTCCATCAGAACTCTTTGAACAGTGGGGGAACTGCTTCAACAACTTCCTCCAGGCCACCGCTGGAGTGGTCGATTTGGATGAGAAGAGGCTGAAGGTCTTATAGGCAAGAGTCTCCCAGAGGGCTTTCCAGGCCATCAGAAGCAGCACGACCTACACTGAGGCGATGGCTGAACTTCGGGTGCTATACAAGGCCAAGGTTAACGAAAAAGACCTGGTCCGGGACACTTGTGTGTTGGGGTTGAAGTCGGATTATATCCAACAACGTCTCCTCGAGGAGGATCAACTCTCTCTAAAAAGGGCAATCCAACTGGCCAGAACTTTAGATTCGGCCCAGTGCCACACGGAGTCGATCATGGGCAGAAGCGGACCTACCACGTTCGCACCGCTGTGAGGGCCGCCATCCTTGGAATCAGCATCGGGAGCAACTGACCGACCACAGCTGCGGTGACGCCGGCATCATCGAGATGCAACTTCTGCGGGCAGGCTAGACACTTGCGATGCCTCTGCCCCGTAAAAGGAGCTAACTGCTCGAGCTGCGGGAAGAAGGGCCACTACCAGAAAGTACGTAGGTCCAGAACCCTGTCCAGGAGCAGCGCGGCATGTGCGGCCAAAGAACATCTGGTACCAACCACGTGTGCAGTAAGGGGGACAGCATCTTACTTGCTACCGCCCCCATCCTCTATGCCGTGACCTACCTCACCGATGACGTCATTTCTGCCCTCGACAACACCACTTATGCCTTCTTTCTTGACGATGGCAGCATGGTCAACATGGAGGCCGCCATCTTGGGCATTGGGCCTCCCCACCGACGACGACGTGGTACCCTGAATCAAGCCAGCCCTCACCCAATCACGAACTCCATGATGTAGATCGAGGTGAATGGGCGCAAGATGAACTGCCTCTTTGACAGCGGCAGCACCAAAAGTTTTATCCACCCCGAGGTGGTCCACAGACTCTCCCTTCCCGTCTGGATGATGAACGGCGAAGGACCAACAAACTCGTATCCGGGGGTTCTGTGTAGTGTCTCTGATGGTGGGGGGGAATGTTGCAATGATTTTGTATTGTTGATCATGCCCCAGCTCTGTGCGCCAATCCTCCTGGGCCTCGACTATCAGAGTCAGTTCAGGAGTGTGACAATGGCATTCAGGGGCCCACAACTGCCGCTCATCATTCACAACCCCCAGCCTACGGATCTGATCACATGACATAGAAGCACAATCCTGGAGTCCAAGCCACCTGGCTCCTCCACCCAGGAGACAGCCCCCCGGGAGACATCGGACCACTCAAATGCCCGGGAGCCCCCCCATCATCATCCCAACCCAAACTGTTCCTACCCCGGATTTTCCCGTGACAGCCTCCCCACCAAGGGGCAGCGCATGGATACGTCGGCCCCCCATCGGTCCGGCAGAAGGAGGAAGTCGCCGGGGCAACTGAAGATCTAGTCAGAGTGAGTTTTCCTTTTCCCATTTTTGTTCCTATTCTTTCTCTCTCTTTCTCGTTATCGTTCCCTGTGGTCTCTATTTAAAAAGAGGGGGGTGAATGTAATGATATGGTTTATTGTATGTACTGGCCAGTACCGGCACGGGCTGGCTCGCCCTCCTGATAACATCCTCTCCTAGACTCCTCCCTGGACTCCTCCCGTGACCCAGGCCATAAAGATCGAGTCACCTCTTCCTTCCCTGCATGTCCCTAGCTTGGACCCAGGCCAGCAAGTCTTGTGTGTAATAAAGCCTATAGTTCCCCTCAGTCTTTGTCTCTGTGATTATTGGGGAAACTGGTAGTGCCCAACAGAAAGTAAATGAAGATGTTGTTATATTTTAGATGAGAACACTTGATAGATATGGGAGCTTCATGATTTTCTATTCACAGGTTTTCTCTGTAATGCAATTAACGCTTGAAGGTATGTTCCCTCAATTTATGAGGCTTCTTTGTGTTATAATGAATAATGCTTAATGTTTGCAATAAAAAGGAACTGAAATCTCAGTGGAGAGTCACTTTTTGTTGACACAGCTGCAATCTATTCAACCCACCTACGCCAAAGAAGATCGGAGGGGAGGACGGATTGGGGAAGATGGGACTGGACAGTTGAGAGGGTGGAAGTGGGAAAGAAGGAGTAGGTTGTAAAGCTAGGGAAGACAGAGCAGTGGCAGAACAGATGTGGTGGCAGGGTTGACAAAGCAAAAGGATGTGTCAAGCCAGAGTAGTAGGGGAGAGTCAGGGAGCCCAGGTAAGATAAAGTCAATGCAATTTGGGAAAGAAAAAGGGTCACAAGTGCTAGGATAGATAGATATATTGAGGGGGGGGGGGGGGGGGAGGAGAGAGAGAGAATGTGTGTGACAGGGGAGAGAAGGCCATGATAAAACCAGGGAAGGTATATTGTATTTTAATTGGTATGTATACCATCTTCAAAATTAATTATTATAAAAGCAATATTTTATTGTTTCTAATAGTTGTGTTAGTGTACTTTAGGTTTTAGGAACAAGATTATGCTTAACCAGGATTTTATATTGGAACAAATGGGACATTTCCAAATTACGAATTTTCATTTGACAAAACATTCTCTCAGAATGTAATTCCTTTGTAAATTGAGGAGTCCATATAGTAGTTGTAAAAGTCCATGATTATGGGCTTCCCAGCAATGTAAAGACCCATCTCCCACATCATCTTTGGGGTGTCATTGACAATATTCTGAATTGTATAGGAATTGTGGGGACAATTATTGCTGATATAACCAGCTGTTTTAGATCTCTGCTCAAAATATAGTGACCAATGTCATAAAGTACCCAATTATTTTTTTCATTACACAACTTTGACAACTGTTTTCCCCTAATGCCTCAATCAAGGGCATGGCAATTTCAGGACTAGTGAAACCCAGCCCCAGATTCTTGCATCAGTCTGGAGTATATCCACAAAAAAAGGTTGCTTATATAATGAGAAATATTCCAGCTGGGTAAATATCATAGTTCATCATTGCCCATTGTGCGCTTCAGATCCTGGCAATTGTGCAGATTCAGTGGTTAAGAGGTGAAGCAAAACAGGTGATGATGGAACAGGAAGTAGAAAAGAGAAGAACACGAGAAGAAAAAGAAACAAGAAGGGAGAATTTAAGGAGGAGAGAATAATTAAGAAAAGGCAAGAAATGGAAATAAAATGAGATGAGGAAGAAATGGTGAATGGAGAATTAGCAGGAATAAGGGGGTAGAAGGCAAAATGAGATTATCTTTTGGTCAATTTCAACTCCTCAGAGAATAGAGTGAATACTCCCATGTGGCAAGACCAAGGCAATGACTATCCATGGCCATGGTTTCACATTTGCAGAATTCTCCATTAACAACCTTGAGTACCACAGCTGTAAATTGCACCATCAAAAAGCAGTTATTCATTTTGCCAAGATGTCTTCCACTATGCCTCCTAAATTAATTATTTAAACCAGCCATTCTCAAATTTTTTTTTCCAGCTATGCTCACCACCCCCCCTCAAAGTTTATGGAGCCCCTTCCCTGTGAGAAACATGATAGGCTGCAGATGCTGTGATTGTAGTAAGAACAAAATGCTGGAGGAACTCAGATGGTCTATTCAGTATCTATGGGAGACAAAGATATATTGTGACATTTTGGGCCTGAGCCCTTCTTCAAGGAAATATCAGAAAGTCTCAGAATTCAAACAGTGGGGGAAGAAATCCAAACCAACAAAAGGTGTGATAAAGGATGTGATAATTGGATGTGATAAGGGTCTCGGACTATATCGCGTCTGCGTGAAAGGATACAGGCAATGGAGAGACGCAAGATTAACACTAATCAAGTACACCAATCGCCTTCTGGCAGTGTGAAACGACAACCAGTCCTATCAGGTATGATTAGTGACGTTAGTGCCTGCATGCTTGCGTGAGTCTGGCAGGTAAATTTCACAGCATGGCCTGCCCTGCTGTCTGACAGACATCTACCCCAATGCCTGAGCCCCACTCTGACACCACAAACTCTGACGGCCCCTCATCCCGCTGTCTGAGCCCAGCTGCCTGAGCCCCTTCCCAAGCTACCCAAGTACAAACTGAGCTCTCCTTTGTGGTTTGTTTCCCCTTCCCCCTCCCCCACCGAAAGAAGCCACCAAATAACGGTTATGTTACCCAGGGGAGTGGCATGAGGGAGAAGGTGGTGTGAGAGAGTGGACCGCATGAGGGAGCAGGCCTGGCATGAGGGGAGTGGACCCGGTGTGAGGAGCTGCTTGGCTGAGGCATTCCTGGGAACTGGCGGCGGTGGCATCTCACTTGCAGGAAGTGGAGGGCTGTTCCACCATGATGGACCCCAAGCACCAGCAATGAAGGGGTGGCCTCTCATCCCGGAACCCACCTGACTCTGATTCTGGCCTTCTGCCCCACCTGGGCACCGTCTCTGAGTAGGCAATACTGGCTATTCACTCACTGACCATTCTGAGTGAGTCGGCCCAGGGTGAACTATTGATCAGTATTTAGAAAACTTTCCATCAAAAAACAACACAAGTATTTAAGTGTACAGATGTCGTTAATATTTCAACAATAAGCATTTGACAAATTAATCTGATTATGTTATCTAAAGCTCTGACAGCTGTGAAATATCACTGTGCAGTCAGCTGGCTGTCAGAGCGCTGTACGTCAAACATCACTCGCAACGTCACCGCTGGAGGCGGGACCCTCCCCCCTCAAAATCCCAAGTAGCCAGATTACCTGCAAATAATGGTGCGGTATGAAGTGCTGCCGGGTTCAGCTTGCCCTGTAATATTTCTCATTCCTTAGACAGGTCGATAGTGTGAAAAGGGCTTATAAGACCAGGTACCCTGTTCCCTGCGATGGAAGGATGTGAAGCTATAGTGGGAACCGCAGTGACTTAGAGGGAGTGTGGGTACTGGGACCCCAGTGAGTTGGATGGACAGCGAGAATGAGGTTCCCGGTATGTTTCAGTCAGCACAGGGAAGATCAGTGTGGATCGGATGTTGAACTGTTAAAGTTCCGAGAGCCGGAGGGTGTATATCAGAGTTTTACTGTCATTTATCCATGTAGGATCCCTGTAGGATCATGAGCCCTTTCTCTTGCAAGTATGTTTTTTATTCCATGATTCAACCATTGATTTTTTTTTTGGCAACTAGCGTGGGCAATCATAGGCTGCTGGAAAATAAATGCATTGTTGTTTCTGTATTCACAGTCGTTACTTGATATAGGTAGTCGTGCTCAAGATTAGCACTAATCAAGTCGGACCCCCTGCAGGTCATTCACAGGCCATTCCTGCTTGCAGGAGCAAGAAAATTTGGCATTTGGAAAAAAAATCACACAGCTCTTTCCTGTTTTTCTATGTTACTCAGGGGAAAAGAACATGATTGCCAACTCATCCAAAAACGCCTTCATCTTGCTGCACCTGCGCGCTACAGTTTGCCTGTTGTTGCTGATGTTCTTTCTGTCAGCCTGGAAAATCCCTGAGGCAAAAATGGTTGTGGCTGCTGTGGCCTTCACTGGCAATGCCATGTTTTTCTTTAAGTCTGATTGGAGGTTCATCTGGAACAAATATCATAATCAAACCTTCAGTGGCAAGTGAATCTGAATCCTTACGTATGATCTTTAGATAAATGGATTGTGAAAAATATATTCATTTTACTGATGTTTCTTCTCACACATTAGCTCCAGTTACTCTAAAATCCCCACTTCCAAATAATAAAAATAAATTTGTACTCTACAATGCATATGTTCCATTTGAAATTGGAAATGCAAACTCTGCCTAACTATTCACATTAAAAAACTGCCTGGGAATTACATAATGGTGAGTGCTTCTGTATTGTGCAATTGAACATTGCTTTCTCCAGGGTAAACCACAAAAACTATTGCTTCAGTTCATGTTTCACCATTGCAATAGGATGATAACATATCCAGTACAACTTTTCTTTGGTACATTGCTGGGAACTTTACCTGTGTCAATTTCTCATTGCAGGACAATGGAAATGAGATTTTAATGGCAATGGAGGAACCAAGAAAGGTGGAGATAAGGTAAAGCTGGGTGAAGCAATACACTGTAGATGGTAGAAATCTGAAATAAAACTATTGCAAGTCAAACTGTATCTGTGGAGAAGCAACCAGAGTTAATTCTTTATCGACCTGAAAGTCAACCTTTTGTTTCTCTTTTCATGTATCCCTTCTGATATTGCTGAAGAACAGGATACAGATAAGAAAGTGGTGAGATCAAGGAAATACAGTGTCCCTGTTCCTTCCCCTCTTTACCCGACAGGCTTGCACTGAACAGGTTGAGGGTGAGGTCTGAGGCATTTAAAGTACAATTCAATTGATATGAATGTGAATATTGAATTTTCTGTCACATTGAGGGTTGAGGAAAATAGTTAACAAGGTCTTGGTGAGGGAGTATCTGGAGCATTGTGTGCAGTTTTGCTCTCCTTACCTACAAATGGATATACTTTCCATAAAAGGAGTGTAATGGAGGCTCACCAGGCCGATTTTTCGAAGGGTTGGACATCATAAAAGGAGAGATTGAGCTGATGATGAGGGTTGTATGCACCAGAGTTCAGAAGAATGAAAGGAAATTGAATTGAAATGTACTTGTTCAACAGGACTTGACAAGCTGTGTACAGAAATGCTGTTTCTCCTGGCTGGAATGTCAAGAACCAGGGGTCATAGTCTCAGTTACTGGGAGGTCTTTTAAGACTGGGAATGAGAAGGGTAGTGAAATTTGATAATTCACTGACATGGACTGAGGAGGCCAAATAATGAAATATATTTATAAGGAGATGGATTCAGGGACATAAAATACATCAAGGAATAACAAATAGAGAACAAGATGTTAATATTGGTATTGGATCAGCCACAGTCAGAGCAGGCTCAATACACTGACTGGCCTTCACATTCTCCAAGTTCTCTATGTTTCCATAAATCTAAGAGCAACCTAGAAGGGAGATGAGATGGAAGGTCACACAAATGGAGAAGAGGAAGAATGAGTGAAGGTATAATGTTTTGTTGTTCCCAGATCTCTTATTTGTTTAGACTCAAATCTATTGGGTGTACTTTCAGATCACAGGCTATTGAGATAGAATGTGTGATTTCATCACAGATTCATTTAATATTGAATTATGAAGTCCAATGAGTCATTTGTTTTTAGCCAATAATGATATACAAGCTAATTCATTCCTGTCGTGATATCTGTTTTCTTCAAACATTTGGATGACGCTATATGATCGATTTTTAAACTTGAATGTAATTACTCGTTATGCTTCCAAAAGCATGATTCTTGGTATTGCTCAAATAGTAAGACGTGTTTCAATTTTGTACAGTCTCGCTACAATGAGATGATGAGTTATGTTGGTGATGGGTGCTTGCTTTTCAGTTTTAGAACTTGCACTGAATGTGGCTGCTATTTTTGATCTTGCTGGTGTTATCAATGCCTGTTTTATTAGTTCTAGACGAAGCAATCTCATCTGTTTGGTTATCTCAGTCTTCACATTGAATAACCTTGGTTATCTGACATCAAGGTGATCATAGCTAGATTTCGCGGATACACTGATTATCCTATCAAAAACTCAGGGAATATGTTGCCTCTTTTCACTTGAGTATCAGTCAGTTGTCTTACATTTTGGAGAATATCTTTTAGCAATTTCATGTTTGTCTTCAAATGTTTGGGTCTTTTATGGTCTCTTTCCATATGATAATGCTCTTCTTGACTGGTTGAACGTCTCTCTCTCTCTCTCTCTCTCTCTCTCTCTCTCTCTCTCTCTGAAAAGGTATCTTCTCTGGTCATGCAGAGATGAGTTCACATTTGGGAACTGATGTTGGTCTGTATACTTTCCAACTTTTCTAGAATGAGCCTAATTCTGTTATCACATTTATTTTCTCAAGAATCCTTTGTACGATAAACAAGACTCCAATTGCAGTGATAATCATTCTGGCAATATGAGATGGGAATCGGAATAGTAATCTATAACCATGATGAGACACACATCTTAGCTGTGTGTAAATTACTCATTTCCCATGTGGTGCCACAGCCAAGATGCCATTTTTAATTTTGTTGTGTATTTCTACACTTCTGTAAAGCTGGCATATTGACTTTTTTCCTAAGTATCTGATCAAACTCTTAGCTTGCTTTTCTCTGGGATTCCATTTTTTTATTTGGCAATGATTCTTAGAACATTTGAGTTCTGATGACAATAGATTCATTCAAGGTGCAGCAGCATCTTCTAGGAAGCTACATCTTCAGTCCATGACCTCTTATTCTGCCTGTACTTATTGAATCTTTTAGGGCCATCCCGGAAGCTCTTGTTGCAAGAATATGTGCAACTTTCTCTTCTTCAGTTGTTGTTGGCATTACCTTTGCTAGATAGTCTATTATCACCTGTAGATCTGTCATCTTACGCTAAAGTGACTCCTGAAATAATGCACCTTCTGGCATCATTTCCTTTCCTGGATTGTATCTCAGAATGAAATGATAACTCTAACGCCATTAATATAATTCTTGTGGTTTCTGCTGATACATTTACGTGAGGGATTGGTGATCACTCATGTTTTTCTTTCATAGAGATAGAGTGGAATTTCATTGATGTAAATGTTGGCATATTTTGTTTCTGCTCATAGGAGTTGATCTCAGGAAATGTACCACAAACTAAAATGTTATTATTTTCACTTATCAATTTATTAAACTAACTGGTTTAATGGGATTATTTGTACTGGTATTTGTCATCTTCTTTCATTATGTATTTCAAGTTTGCTATTTGTTTTGATGTGTAAAGTGAAAAAAATCATATATATTCATGTGAGAAAACATGTCTTTTTCCTTTTGTGATTTCAATTCAGTGGTAAAGGTGATTTTTTTCTGACTTAATTTAATTCTGTCTGCTATGTACACTATTCTTAAGAAATGGCATTCTTTCATTTTAAAAAGAATTTATCAGTATTTAGTTTAAGTCCAAACTTTTTGGTACATTCCAAAGCCTAGTGCATATACTTAGTAATTCACACCATACAGATAGTCATCTGATATTGTAACTTGTATGTGACAAATAAAAAATTTGTTAAATGTAACAATTGCTTGTCAACCTATATCTGCAATCAAATTTGTTGAAAAGTTTGTTAATGCTGGAATGATTTCTTCCAGGTCAGATGTCAACTGTGGAACGAGAGTCAGAGTCAATGTTTCAGATTGAAGATCTTATTTTCAGTGTGTGTGTGTGTGTGTGTGTGTGTGTGTGTGTGTGTGTGTGTGTGTGTGTGTGTGTGTGTGTGTGTGTGTGTGTGTGTGTGTGTGTGTGTGTGTGTGTGAGAGATTGATACAGAAATATGACAAGAGGACAGTTAGAGTTAAAACACAGACTATGTATGTGAAAGAGTGAGAAAAGTGGTGATTTACATCTGTATGCATCAGACTTGTTTTGATTGTGGAGAGAGAAATTCTGAGCCAATATCACAGATGGATGACTCAAGATGAAATGCCCATTTCCGATACAAAAAGAAAAAGCAAGTTACCTGGTTTTAGAATTTTAGGATCCAAAAGGCAGACAGATGTCCACATGGAAGGTCCTGTTCCTCACGCTTATTTGGACACTGTTATCATGTTGCAGGAGGTCACAGACAGATAGTTCAGAACGAGAGATGGGTAGAGAAGTAAGGTGGCAGGCAACTGGGAGCTGAGTCACTTCGCAGATAGAATAGAATGCTTCACCTAACAGTAACCCTATCTGTGTTTACTTTCTCCAACATTTAAATTTAGACCTAACAGCACAGTAAAAGGCCACTTCAGCCCAAGAGTCTGTGCCGCCCAATTTACACCCCCTGTACATTTTGAACAGTGGGAGGAAACCAGAGCCCCTAGGGAAGACCCATGCAGACACAGGGAAACTGTACAAAGTCCTTACAGACAGCAAGGGATTCGAACCCCAGTCCCGATCACTGGCGCTGTAAAGGCATTGTGCTAACTGCCATGTTAACAGTGAGGAGACTATGAAATCCAAATACTGTACACTCGATTGGAAGCATAAGTGCAATTGAGATCAGAGCTCACTTCTGGACCCAATTTCAAGATACTAATTTCTCTGTTTGTTTCAGAACTGGCCATTTCTGCTGAAAGTCTTTCACTCCTGATATTTTGGCTCAATTTTATTCTCCCTGTTAGCACGGCCTGATTTGCTAAGTATGTCCTAGAGCTCTGTGTTTTTTACCATTTAAAAATTCTATTGACTGTATTTGACACTTACAAACGACTCTTATTTCATAACTTTTTTCCTCCTTTTATCTTTCTTTAACTGTCCTCATTAACCTGGTGACCTATTCAACTCATTCCTATTGCAATTCTGGCCTCACCCTATAATAGATATTCACTTTGTCCTGTTCTTCCCTCCTCCACTTTATCTGCAACATAAAACTTTTTTCTTTCTTTCCTGGTTCTGACATCGGCTCTTGGTCTAAATGTTAAATCTGTTTCTCATTCTACAGCTAACTCCTGAATGTTTCCAGCAATTTTTATATTTGTATTATAAAAATCTATGGTTCCAATTTTGGGCGTCTTCACATTCTTTGTCATCATCCATGGTTTGGCTATTTTATACTTTGTCCATTTTACACTGGTGTTTTTACTCTTCCTTTGACATTCACACTGGTTATGTTTCTCACATTATTTGCAGTCTGTTCAATTGCAGGATATTTCTTTACTATGAAATCATGTTATTCAGAGTTCCTACCTCACTCTCACTGTCTAAATCTCTTGTTTCTGTTTACCAATGTCATCAATTCTGTTTCTTTTCCAAGGTTGATCAAGACTCAGTTATCTGAGTCCTCAATGTTTGGCATGATGGCATTCTTGTACTGGTTGGCAAGATGTGGAGAGTAATGAAGGCACTAAATGTATGATTACCAAATTTCCTGATCAGAAAAAAAATAAGAAATTAATTTTTCAAGACAATATGAGGCTGCAAAGCCTCATCTATGCTGACCAAGTTGCCAATGGATGAGTTAATCTGAAGGGCCTGTTTTCATTCTGTACAACTTCATGACTCTACGAGATATAGATAGGCTAAGTGAACTGTCAACAGTCTGCCAAATGGAATATATGTGGGGAAAAATTAACGTCTATTTTTGCAGGAAAAAAAATCTTAATGGTGAAAGATTACAAGACTGAAATACAGAGGAACTTGCGTATCCTGGTGCATGATTTTCAAAGTTGAATAAACTACATAATTAGGAAAAATATCAGGAGGCATTCAATGGGTCAAGCAGCATCAGTGGAAAAAAAAGAATGGTCAATATTTGGAGCCAAAACTCTTCGTCAGGACTGAGGAAAGTTGTTAGAGATGGAGTCTAAAGAGGATAGGGTGGGAGGTCTGAAATAGGGGCCCCTCACAGGTTTGTGATCCAGGCAGAGTGAAGCATGACAGACAGAGGGAGTGGACTAGCATATGCCAGGCAAACGGAGGAAGAGGCAAGAACAATAAATGGGTTTGGTGGAGGAAGTTGAGTCATGCAGCTCGAGCTGGTGATTAGAAGACAAAGTTCGGGAATCTGATAAGCAAAGGTGTTGAGAATGGTGGTATAAAGAGAAAATAAGGGAGGAGTTTGGAAGAGGAGAGAGCTGAAGAACCCAGTGGATACATAGGAGTGGAGGGGGATAGAACTAAAGAGGATAGGAGAAGAGAAGGGTCTTAATACCTAAAAATAGAAAATTCTTGGTTCATACCATTAGGACTGTGGACTGCTCAGATAGAATATGAGATATGGCTCCTCTAGTTTGTGTTGGTGAGACCAAATCTGGAGCATTGTGTATCGTGATGCTTTTCGTATTTAAGGAAAGATGTTAGTTGTAAAAAAAATAGTCCTGATACTTAACCAACAACTTGAATGGCCAGGTTGGACAGGCCAGGGCTGCATTTGCTGGATATTAAAAGAATGAGAAGGGACATATAACCATTTACGGAGCGGAAACAGGCCATGTTGGCCTTTCAAGTCCGCACCAGTTCACTGATTTTGTGCGCCCTCTTCAGGCATTGGTCCCGGTAGATCTTCATTCAATAACGATGGGCGAATTCAATGCAGGTGGAATCAGTCGTAGAAATGTTTATGATGTTGGAGGACTAACTGTCAGGGACAAGCATGATTGAAACAATCTTGATGTGATCTTGATAGATTGGATTTTGTCTCAGAAATCCATCAATTTTTCTAACTTTCTTCCTACTTAAATGTTTGTTATATAGTTGTAGCTCAATACTTGATAGCAAGGGGGTGAAAGATTTCCAGAGCTAGATTGGATTGCAGAATTGAAGTTACAGACTGAGCAGCTATGATTATCTTAAATAGCAGAACATCTTTGAGAGTTGTGGTCTAGTACTGCCTCCAAATTGTTGGCTTGCCTGTGCATATGTTCTTGTGTTGTCTATCTGTGTTCCTGTCACAATGACTAAATCTTTTGGGTATTGTAATGA